>NC_134550.1:32430130-33030130 GCF_025594145.1 Primulina tabacum | reverse complement strand
CATCAATCATAATCTTTCAATGTAGATGAAGACAAACTCTTTAAGTGGATTCCATCTATGCATGAAGGTACAAAGCCATTGTCCAGTCAAAGGACAATAATGGACGTTCCATCAGAGCATTAAAAACAAAACGTTTCAGAAGGGCAGTCGAAAAGTCGAGACACAAAGTCCAAGAAATGAATTTAAGATGCAACGGATACAATAAATGAGTCTCACTGTACGTTCAGTTTTCCCGCCTATATAAAAATAAGATCAGTGTAACGCCCAGACATTCGTATGTTTTTGATGTAAGGTAATGATTATGATTAAGTATGTTCATTATTCTTTTTATGTTTATTATGATGATCGTTTGGGATATGTGATGTAAGGGTGATGGTTTATGGCTTCAAGATATGATATGAATGGTATTGAATGATATAGAATGAAATAGAGAATGTGTTGGTAGAATAGAAAGTTGGTCTTTAGCCAAATAGGTAATGGAAGTGCTGAAACGGTATGAAACTGTGACAGTAGTTGTCGTTTTTAGCATAATGTTTTGTATATAGATCCGGATGATGTGAGGCCACTTCCATTAGAAAGATAAGACGTGAGGCTATAACTTTCATGTCTTGAGTTTTGTTCAAATCATTGTGGAAGACTAGCCAAAAGTGCCCCGAAGTGTGTCGTGTGTATCGTCGTTCCTCCAGTGACATATGTTGGGAGATTGAGCATAACTCTTTACTCAGAACTTCAAATTACATGAGGCCAATTGGAGATGCAAGCCAAGACATAGAGCTACAATTTCATGTTTACCAATTTTCCTAATTATGAAGGGAGGAGGCATTTCAGAAGCAATCTTTGTCGTAGCTGTGCGCAGAGCTCGCCTGAGCGGAAAAAGATGTCCGCCCGAGCGCGCCTAGTTCGAAAATTTTGTGTTTTTGGCCGAGAGGTCCGCGCTAGTGCGGTAAAAGATGTCCGCCCGGGCGCCCAGCATAGTGTAAAAACGTGTTTTGGGTATTTTAAGGCATAAAATCGATTGAGACTTCAATTTTCCTCATTTCCCTTCTCTTCCTTTCTCTTCTCCATCGATTCTAAGCTTGGATTCTTCATCTTCTTCTTCTTCTCTCATTCAATCAAGAAATTAATCTTCAATCCGGAGTTGGAACTTCATCTTTCTAAGGATAGGAGAAAAGGTAAGTGTTTTTTCTCCTTGTTCTTGAGTTATTGTAGATGGTAAAGTTAGGGGATGATAGTTGTGATAGATGTATTGGGTTATATGGTCATTTAATGTTATTATTTGGGTGTTGATGGTTAGTTATTGGGTTTATTGTTGTAGGATCATCGTCAAGGTTTAGGAAACCAAGTGCTCCAAGTGTAGTAAGTGGAATCATTTCTTAAATGCATCACATGATCCTATATGTATGTGTTTTTATGATTTTATGATGCTAACTCCTTTCAAATTCCATTCATGATATATATAGGTAAATATGTATATATGGTAGTGCAATTATATGCATTTTTGAATGAAAGGAATTAAACTTTACATGATGCCTCTAATGTGTTTGATAAAATGCTTGAATGAAGTTTTATATGATTGGATTGATAGTGATAGTAGCGGTGTTGCCTCTGGCAATTCTAAATCCGCAATGTAATTGGCCAATTAACGATGAAAACATGTGTTCTCTTATAAGGTGTATTTTATGCAGAGGTACATGTCCCTTCTATAAGATTCGTTTTTACGAAGAGGGTTAGCAATGAATGAACTATCTTATAAGAACTATCAATTCTTCAGTTGATCAATGAAATGAATATCATCCCTATGTATTGTTGTTTTTTGATTCTTGATGGATGATATTAATGATAATTCGACGTTTATGAAATGAGATGGATAATGTTTTCAAGAAAATGAATTTGAGGCTATCCATCTTATGTTTATCAATAAAATTATATATATGTATCTTGTTAGTATTGATTCTATTTGCTGAGTTTTATACTCATTCCAGTTATGTTCATGTGATGCAGGCACATGTAAGAAAGACCGATCATCCCTGAGTTGTCGAAATGAGAGAAGGAAATATGCCAAATTTTGGATATTTCAATTGGATGCTATTTTTGTTATGTTATGGTTATGGTTATTTTGGAAAACATTGAAAATCTTGTTTTGGTATTTGAAGTAAAAATATGTGTAGAAACTATATTAAATGGTATCTGAAGTATATGAAAATATTTTGCATGTGTTTATGTGTTGCTTGAGGCAGGTGGCATGTCCTATTTGCGGGGAGATGCTGCCCAAAATTTTTTAAATTACACATTTTCTCCAAATTATATTTCAAAGCTTCCGCACTGATTATGTTTTTTAGTCACAAGTGTTAGGCACTAGCACACTCGATCATTCAATTGGTATCACCTCATTATTTTGGACTAAATAAAATTTTGTATTTTTATGCAGGTTAAGGGCACCTACATTGGTTTTCAAACCAAATGCTTAATTTAACATTTAAAATCTCAAGTGTATAAAATCTCTAAATCGTCAATGAAACGACCTCGACTTTTTTTTTTCTGATCTTAAATCATAAATTCTAATAAAATAGTTTAACATAATCATAAATCATAATAATTTAAAAAATTAAATCTCAAGTGCATAAAATGAATCCTAAATCATCAACTAACGAAAATTGTATATCGACCTTCACAAAGATCATCTAAAAATAAATTAAAGATAAAAATATCTCTAATAAAATCATTAACATAATCTTTAAATCATTAATTTATCTAGCTAGTGCGGAAACATAAAGGCCCTCGAGTGTGTACTGCTGCACTCGATCCACTCAATCGTCACCGCCTCCCATAAATCATCAAATCCTACATCGTACAAATTTAGTGTGTCTAAAGATTCAGCACGTTCTAAACATGGATAGCAAATAATACATATACAATCACATGCATTAAAAATCATACTTTTATTTAAAATATCTTTTGAACATAAATAAACAATTTAAAATCATTTAAGTATAATTAAATCATAAATCGTAAAATCATTTTAAAATAACTTTTAAGCATAAATAAATCATTTAAAAATCATTTAAAATAAGCTTTGAGCATAAATAAATCATTTTAAAAATAGCTTTAATCATCATCATGAATCATATATCATAAAATCATTTTAATCATAAGGTTTCAATCATATATCATTTTGGGTGAAGTTTGATCCTTGAAAGTGACTAGCTTTTATCCTTCGGTCGACTGATCAGTCTTCAGCTCCACATGGCCCATGGGGGTGTGCACTAGGCTCCATCATGGAAATACGATCGTCGAGGTTCCCTCGGGGGTCTTTTCCCATAGAAGGGTTCCCTCTGGGGCCTTTTCCCCTAAATGGGTTCCCTCTGGGGTCTTTTCCCGTAAATAGGTTCCCTCTGAGGCCTTTTCCCCACACGACATCCCCATAAAATTGTAAGTTCACCGTCCTCAACATAAAAGGATCCCGCACAAATAATGTATCATATGTCACAGTCAATTCACATCTCTCAAAATATTTTTCATTTTCTTTCAAAATCATAAAATAACATAACTTTCCATAAATAGCATTTTAGATAGTAAAAATTGCCCAACTTTTCAAAAAATCATAAAAGTACATATTATCGTCAAAATCATCGTACTAAATCATAAAATATCATTTAACATGCGTTATTATCCTTCGGGACGCAGCCAACCGTTTACGTATTTTCCTAAATGTAAAATTAGTGTTTTGCCCCTGGACGTAAATATTCTCGATTTTATCTTTTTCTCATTTTTAATGACACGAGATTATTCTAAATAATTATTTAAGCTTAAATATGATTTTCCATAATTTTATCCCGCTTAAAACTAGGCTTTTCAATTAATTATTTAATTAATGTTTCGTGCAGCGATTAAATCCCAGATAAATCCAAAACTCCATATTTTGAACCCAAATTTTAAACATAATATTTTTAATATTTATTATACCCTTGCGAGCCATGAACCACACCCGTGGACTCATGGTTCCAATTTTAGTTCTTTAAATTTTGTTTTGACACCTTATCGAACACACCGAGTCATCTCCCAAAATACTCAAGCCACGCCCGAGCCACCTCAAACCAAACCTGAGCCAACCCACCTAGACACCCTCCTGACCAAGCCCAGCCCAAAGAACCAGATCCTAGCTCGCTCAATCACTCCTGGGCAGAAGACCCGAAACTGCTCATGGTTGCTACTCACCCCTATAGACTCCTAGCCAACCTAGGACACTTCCAGCCGAGCCACCACCGAGCCCACCTGACCCTAACCATCCCTGGACCACGTCCAGACCATCCCAAGCCCTAGAACCCAAGCAACGAACCCCCTGAACCAAGAACAAGCTGTGTGTTCTTCACCTTCATGCGCTTCTGGAGTTGTAGCCTACTAGGACTCTACGTCTCTACCACAACAGCAGCCACCGAGCCCAACACACCCCAGCCATCCCTAGACATCGCCCATACCCAACCGAACCAATCCCAAGCCCCTGAACCCAAGTAGCGAGCCACCTGAACACACAGCACCATCCTAAGCTATCATCCAGAGCACCTAGCCCAGCCCCAAACTGATTCGCAGCCCCCTGTCTAGCAACCTAACACGAGAAGTGCTTGGGGAGAGTCCTTGCTTTTGTTGACTCCTACCCAGCCTGAGCCACGAGTCCTAGCCATGCTAGGACTCAACCTAGGACCTAGCCACGATCCTTAGGACCCAACCCCCAGACCTGGTCAAGCCCCCATGAACCCTAGCCAAGTCCCTTGAAATTTTGTACAAGCCTTGCAACTCACAGCTTTCTCATCTTTCTTCCACGGTTGTCCAGCTTTATTTCTTTTAAAAATTGTCATGTTTGGTCATATTTTATCATGTTTTGGCAGCGTGTCCGTTGGGTTCATAATTGTTCTTTTAAAATAAGCGTAAAATCGTAAAAACGTCGAAAATACGTATCATACCGTAAAATAATTGAACTCATGTATTTTTCATGCATAATCAATTAATACACACATATTATGATTCGTATGATGTTTAAAAGAGTTTAGGAACGTGCCTTTGCGTTTATAACACTCGAATATACGATCTTCGGCGAGGGTGCGATGTTGGACGGCCGGACGACGAAGAACACAAGCCTTTCTTCTCCTACTAATTTTCGAAAATCTAAAGTTTGTGTGTGTGTCACACGGCTGCTAGGATGTGAATTTGTGGTGCTTTCAAAGCCCCTAGGTAACTTATTTATAGATAAATTAACATGCTAATGGGCTTGCAAGTTTAAGGGTAATTGAGCCTTCTTTAAATAATTAAATTGGGCTCAATAACACTTAATTAATTAAAACATAAAATTTTATTAAATTATTTTCCCAATAATAATATTTTTGTTCTTTTAAAACTCCTTGTTTGCCCAAAATCGGCTTCTCGGGAAAAATCGAGTTCGACTCGTAAAATAATTTGAACTCCAACATTTTAGAAAAATTATATCACTTTTAATCATATTAGGAAGCCTTTCCATTAATTAAATAAAATTACATATTCTTGTCTTGATCGTCCCCGGTCTCTTTTCCCCTGCCTATTATCGAATATTCGGGTAAAATCCTTAATTTCATGTAATCATGTCATATTATCAATTAATCATGTAATCATACATTTAATCATATAATAAATATCATGCTGACATTTAAAATTAATTAAGCAATTAAAATAATTTTGCATGCATGCGGTTTACGTAGGTTTGTTTTTCGGACGTTACAATCAATTATCAAAAACCCAACTTCCCCATTTTAACATGATCCAAACTAATTTCAAAGTAAAACATAAAAATCTCTAATAAATCATTAAAAAATCCTTAAAACTTTTACTATCAATCTAATACAGAAAATAAAATCCTTTGAGAGTGTACTGCCGGACTCGATCCACTCAAAAGTCAGCTCCTCCCTCAATAACATCAACATCTGCAGCATTCAAACCTATGAGTCTAATGACTCAGCATGTTCTAAACAGGAGTAACAAATAATACATATACAAGTACAAGCATTAAAATCATATTTTTATTTAAAATAAACTTGCATAATTTGTCAGCATAATTTAATCATAAATCGTCAAATCGTAAAACTTTCAATCATTTGTCAATTTGGGTGAAGTTTGATCCTTGAAAGTGACTAGATTTTATCCTCTAGTTGACTAATCTGTCTTAGCTCACCATTGTGCCATTGGGATGGCCACTAGGCACCGACGTAAATGGAAATACGATCGTTGGGCTCCCTCTGGGGCCTTCTCCCGTAAACGGGCTCCTTCTGGGACTTTCTCCCTCACGATATTCCCAAAAAGCACATGTTGAGATCTTGATTTTGGAGTTTTAAAAATTAAGCGTGAAAAAATTGAACAACTGATCGATAAAACTAAAGGTAACTGAACTGAAGTTTCGTAAACTGATAGTTGCCTGAACTGAAGATTAATGCGTATATAGTCAAAGGCAACTGAACTCAGCTAAGCTAACTGAAATGTATAGTCAACTAGACGATCAGTTACACAACAATAAGTTAATCCTATCCGATATTTCAATCAGTTTGACACGTCGTCAGTTAAGGAACGTAGATATCAACCGACAATTGTACAAGAGCAGGCTGCAACATGTAGTAGGAATGCCGCATTTCAGAAAATCTACAATGTACGATTGATAGAAGAATGTTGACGTGAAATATATAAAGATTCAAAATGCATTCATTGTTACCGTTGGAAGTAAAGCCTAAATAGCCGAGAAATATCAGTTGAAGAACAATAATCGAGTTACGAAGTTACCAAGTCACAAAGTTTGCAATCAAGTTTAAATTTCTCAAAAGCTCACGCTTATTATTTACATTCATAGCTTTAGACTATACTTCGAGCTTAAAGCACAAAAACAATTATTGTTATATTATTAGATCTTGTAGAGATCAGTTGTGCTAAGAAAGTTACATATCAGTTAAGAATTGATAAGTTGTATTGATATTAAGATTTTCAGTTTTGGTATGTGTTAAGTTCAAATTGAAGTGGGTTTGTACAATTTATTGTATAGATCAAAGTCTTTTAGTGAATATCCTATCTTCGAGATAGATGGGGCGTATGAGTATTTGAAATCTTAGAACATCCAGAAAATCTTGTGCTCTTTCCTTATCAGTTTATTCTATTTGTCTTTTAGTCATTTCTGCATTTTTATCAAGTTAACTGATTGACATTGACAACAATATTCGCGAATTCAGTTTATCACTAAACTGATTCATAAATCGAAGAAGTTGTGAAAATTTGTGAAGTGTTTATTCATCCCCCCTTCTAAACACTTTGTCACTCCCAATCGATCCTAACAAGTGGTATCAGAGCGAATTGAATCTTGTTTCAGAATATTTCCATTCTTACATCTATATACAACCCAGAGAAGATTTTGATGATTGGAAGATAAGAATGTATGCTCATTTATCTGCATAAGACGATGACATGTGGTACATCATAAACGACGGACCAATGAAGATAATAAAGGCAAATACTACAGTTTCCATAACTGAAGGAGCTCCTCATCGCATAGAGAAACCAAGAGATGAGTGGAAACCTGAAGACAAGAGGAAAGTCAACATGGATAATGTGGCTAAAGATATCCTGTACAAAACCTTGGATAAAATTACTTCAGAAAAATTAAGATGTGCATAACAACAAAGGAAATATGGGAGAAATTGGTCCAACTATGAGAGGGAAACGAGCAGACAAAAGAAAATAAACTTTCAGTTGCAGTTCAGAAATTCGATGATATCAAAATGACGACTGGTGAGTCCATGAAAGAATATGATTAAAGAGTAAGCAGCATTGTAAATGAACTGAATGCACTAGGAAATGTGTATTCAAACAAGGAAAGCGCAATGAAGGTTATTCGTGGTCTTCCCAAGGAATGAGATGTCAAAACAATGGCCATGAGAGAGTCAAAAGACTTGAACAAAGTAGAACTCCACGACCTGTTTGCTGATCTGAAAGCTTACGAGTTCGAACTAAAGACAAGAGAAGGAGAACCGTCAACTCCACCAGTTATAGCTGCCCTAAGTGCCATCAAACTGGATGAAACTGATTCAGTTGAAGACACTGTAAAAGAATTGAGTAATGACACAATGTCATTATTTGTCAAAAAATTTGGAAGATTCATGAGAAGAAATCAAGGTTCTTTCAAAGACAGTATCATAGGAATAACACTAAGGAAGAACCAAATGCTTACTACAACTGTGGCAAAACTGGACACTTTATTACTGACTGTCCTAAGCCAAAGAAGGATTGTCGGTGCTCAACTAAAAAAGGAAAGAAATCATTTGGGCACAGAAGAAGAGCTAAGGATGATAAGAAATCATTCAGAAAGAAACATGAAGTTCTTCTAGCTGAGGAAAGTAAATCCAAATGGGCAGAAACTGACAGCGATGAATCAGAAACCGAGAGCTTGAGCAGCTCCAGTGATGACGAAGAAGTGAAATGTCTGATGGCTAATGATGCAGAACTGGAATCAACCAGTGAACATGTATTCGATTTCAGTTCAACTGACTTTACACGTGAAGAACTTATTTCTACATTACATGACATAGTCAATGAGTATCACAAGCTTGCTCTCTCGTTTGAGAAGGCCAAAGAAAAGCAAACTGATACCAATGACAATAAAACTGAAACTGATGAATCAGTTGAACTGTTGAGTCTTAAACGGGAGATTGCTGAGCTGAATGCTGAAAGAAGCAAAAATCAATCTAAAATTCAGCAGTTAACACTTGAGAATTCAAAGCAAACTGAGCTTATTCAGGCATGAAATAAATCATCAGTTGCACTAGCTGAAATGCAGGATATGCAAAAATCAGTTACCGATAAAACCGGTTTAGGCTTTAGCAGCCAAGATGAACCTTCTACCAGTGATACAAAGCCAGAACTGAAAACGTGCAAAGGGAAATATATTCACTTTGTCAAATCAGTTGTGGTACAAAAACAACCTGAGCCGAGTAAACAAGTTGAACAAACTATTGAAAATAAGAACATGGCTAAAAGATATGTAATTGGTTATAGCCCTAAGAGTTTTACTGACTAGAGAAACTGCTCACCTAAAAGGTTCAGCTATAAATACCAAAACTGCCCAAATGGCTATTCCAATTACTATAACTGTAAACCAGTTCACAAAGATATCGGCTGAACAACCAGTTGAACAAGGCTAAAGCACATATTGTTTCATCTGCACACAACACACCAAGCACACACAAACCGGGAAAAACCATTTGGAACACAATAACTAAAAAGTCAGTAACACTGATCCAAGTCTGGGTTCCTAATGAACTAATCAGTTTATGACCCAAATAGATATGAGTACCAAAATTATTCATTGTGTGTGATTGCAGGTGACAGGTACATCATCCAAAGAATCATTTGGTATCTGGACAGTGGTTGCTCGTGACATATGACAGTAAATGCAAATTTGCTATCCCAAATGATCAAATACACTGGTCCAAACATCGGTTTTGGAGACAAATCTAAAGGTAAAACTGTGGATAAGGATAAGCTTATCCAGGATAACTTTATTATTAAATATGTGTTACTAGTTGAGAATTTGAAGTATAACTTGATTAGTATTAGTTAGTTATGCGACAACAATTTCTCAGTTCAGTTCAACAAACACACTTGCACAATTAAAGACTCAACTGAGGAGATAATTTTAACTGGCAATCGTTGTGTGAATACTTACAAAGTCAGTTGGACTGATCAACCTAATGCACCAGTATGTTTTGTCGCTTCAAAATCTTCTAAAACTGGTTGTGACATAAAAGGTTGAACCACTTTATTTTAAGTCTATTGCTCATCTGAGTAACCATGATCTTGTAACTGGTCTTCCTAAGATCGATTTTTCAAAAGATAAAATTTGTTCAGCATGCCAGTTAGGTAAACAAGTAAGATCTTCATTTAAAAATAAGGGTAGTAAATCTTCCTCTAGATGCTTAGAATTGCTGCATATGGATCTTTTTGGTCATATACCAGTCATGAGTTTAGGGGGAATGAAATACACCTTGGTAGTCGTTGATGATTTTTCAAGATTTACTTGGGTTATCTTTATTAAATCAAAAGACCAAACTGCTGCGCAACTGATTAAGCTTTTCAAAAGATTATAAAATGAAAATCAGTTGGAATTGACAGAATAAGGTCTGATCGAGGGACTGAATTCATCAATCAAAATCTTTCACAATTTTTAGAAAATACTGGGATCAAGCATGAGCTCTCACCAGCAAGAACTCCTCAGCAAAATAGTGTAGCTGAGAGAAGAAATCGAACCCTTAAAGAAGCTGCTAGAAAAATGCTTGCTGATTCTGGTATTTCTCAGAGGTTTTGGGCAGAAGCAGTAAACACTGCATGTTGACACTCAGAACATATCAATGATGAACAAAAATCATTTAAAAACGCCATATGAGATCTGACATGGACATAAAAGTGTGGTATCTTACTTCAGAATATTCGGCTACAGATGTTTGATTCACGATAATGGCTAAAATCATTTGAAAGCATTTGATGCAAAATCTGCAGAAAGAATATTTTTGGGTTATTCATCAGTTAGTAAAGCTTATAGAGTATTTAACAAATGCACTTTGAATGTAGAAGAGTCAATTCATGTTGTGTTTGATGAATCTGTACTAACAGATAAGCCAACTGATCCAGTTGAGCTAGTTGATCGCTTTACAGATATAAGTTTAGAGGATGATAATGAAGAAGTTCATATCAATCGAAATCTCCTTCAAACACCTGAACGAGAGATACTAGATAAATCAGTTGAACAAGAAATTGTTCATGATCATCAGTTGGTGGAGCAAATGATGAAATTCAAACACCAACTGAAGCAGCAACAATTGAAACTAAAGAAAACGTTCAGTTACCAACTGAACCAGTTGCTGAAGTCGATCCAATCAATGATTAATACAGATGGAAGAAATCACACCCACCAGAATTGGTGTTAGGTAATCCATCTGATCTGGTAAGAACTCGGAATCAAATGATTAATTTATTTATTCATTCAGTTTTTGCTTCCCAACTGGAACCAAAGAAAACTGATGAAACTCTTGCTAACCCCTAACTGGATAAATGCTATGCAAGAAGAGCTAAATCAGTTTACCCATAACAATGTCTGGAACTTAGTTCTAAGACCAAATTCTAAAACGATTATAGGTACAAAGTGGTTATACAGGAACAAAGTGAACGAAGAAGGTTCAGTTGTGCGCAACAAAGCGAGGCTTGTAGCACAAGGATATAGGCAAGAAGAAGGGATAGATTACGACGAGACATATGCACCAGTTGCACGACTGGAAGCAATCAGAATATTCCTTGCTTATGTCTCATTCCAAAACTTCAAAGTCTAACAAATGGATGTCAATAGTGCATTTCTAAATGGTCAGTTGCAGGAAGAAGTATATGTTGAATAACAACCAGGTTTTGTTAATCACTCTCTTCCTAATGATGTTTATCATTTGAACAAAGCTCAATATGGTTTTAAACAAGCTCCAAGAAACACTTTCAAAATTTCTAACTGATCATGATTTTACTGTTGGATCAGTTGATAAGACTCTGTTCAAAATTTCAAAGAATGATCATATTTTACTTGTGAAAATATATGTTGATGATATTATTTTTGGGTTAATTAACCCTAACTTATGTGAGAAATTTGCCAAGTTAATGCAGGAAAAATTTGAGATGAGTATGATGGGTGAACTGACGTTCTTTTTCGGTCTACAAGTGAAGCAACTGGAAACTGGTACTTTTATCAATCAGACCAAATACACGAAGGAACTGATTAAGAAATTTGGTATGGAGACATGCTCAGCTGCAAGTACTCCCATGAGCTCATCAATTAAAATAGATATAAAGATGAAGGGGGAATATTAGTTGAGACGGCACTCTACAGAGGTTTAATAGGTTTTTTGTTATACCTAACTGCTAGTCGTCCTATATTGTATTTGATGTTTGTATGTGTGCTAGATTTCAGGCAGATCCTAAGCAATCTCATTTTTCAGCTGCCAAACGTATATTGAAATATCTTAAAGGCACACAAAATGTGGGCTTATGGTATGCTAAGGACTCATCTTTCAATTTAGTTGGTTATTCAGATGCAGATTATGCAAGATGTAAGCTTGATCGAAAAAGCACCAATGGATCATGTCAGTTTTTAGGAGACAGACTGATATCTTGAATCAGCAAGAAGCAAATATCCATAGCAACTTCCACAAAAAAAGCAGAATATATAGCTGCTGGAAGCTGCTGCGCTCAACTGCTCTGGATTAAGCAACAACTGAAAGACTATGGAGTCATTGCAAAAGCATCACCAATCTTTTGTGATCATACAAGCACAATTGCGATTACATATAATCCAGTTCTTCACTCCAGGACCAAACACATTGATGTCAGACATCACTTCATCAGAGACCATGCTCTGAAGAAAGCAATCAGGCTGGAGTACATACCAAGTGATCAACAAGCAGCTGACATCTTCACCAAGCCATTACCCGAGACTAAGTTTTCTCACTTTTGCATTATTCTTGGTTTAATTGATTTATCTTAATTATATTATTTCTTGTCAGTTAATATTGTTAGTCGGTTATTATCAGTGAAGTTGCATTGTTATGTTAGTTCGAGGTGTCAGTTAGTAGTTGCATTGTTATGTTAGTTCGAGGTGTCAGTTAGTAGTTGTTTAACTTTCACTAATTATCTTTTAAGTTAGTATCAGTTAGTATGCAGAAAGTAAATAGCAATGAATCGGAATAGCAATTTTATTGATAATATCTTTCTATCATTACACGATTCAGTTCTCTTTCAACGACGTCTAGCCAAAGGGACATCCAACTAGACTACTCATTGCAGGAAATTCTTCCGTAGCCTTCTGATATAAAAATTCTTTCTAGCACCATCTGCTCCTTCCTAAGCATCAAATAGTAAAGACCTTCATCAGTTACAAGGTCTGAAGTATGAATGACATCGAGACACTTCTTATATTTGATCTCAGTTGCCTTCTGTTAATCAGTAGCAACTAATCTATTGCAAAGGACCCTAGAACTTCTTGCTTGAAAATTTGCGGAAAATTAAAAATTTTCTTTTTAAAAGAACTTAAATGGCCTCATTCATAAAATCGACTGATGAATCAAGTTCAATGTTTAAAATATCGCAGCGGAAGAAAATAAAGTTTACCAAACATCACAATTTAAAAATATCCAACGACTGATAAAATGTTTGCGGAATAAAATAACAACTGCTGCACTGAGGTATCGGGTGCCACTACTGCCGACCCAAGCTGGCTCACTGGTCCCCGCCCTCGGCCCTGGTCTCATCAGTACCTACAACAATCAAGTCTAGTGAGCCTAAAGACTCAGCATGCATATATCGCAGGTAACGAGTAAAAATCTGAATTAAAATATGCATGGGATAAAATATCATGTCATGAGGCATGCTGAAAATAATCTGTACTGAGCAATTATAATACGTGCATAACTGAACTGATAATCACAGTAAAAATGTTTGCTCCTTGGAGCCTGTACTGAAATAACTGGTAAAATTTTCTGTTGAGATTATGTTTTACGCCTGTGGCCACTGCACTAAGCTGAACTGATCGGTAACTGGCTACCGGGGAGGCTGAAACTGAACTGAGCTGGCCGGTCACTGGCGACCGGGTGGTACCATACTGAACTGATCGGTCACTGGCGACCGTATAAAATAACACTCCCACATAGTGAATGAACCACAAGCCATATCGCATAAATCTCAAAAATAATCATTTTCTATTTAATGCACGTAAAATAATTAACTGGCGTAATGAAAATTCCTGTAATTTTACCAACTGGATTGGATTGAATCGTCCCCAGGCTCGCTGCAACTTAACTGTGCCATGAAAAACATGCAAATGCTAAAACTTGACCAACTATGCAATTTACGTTCAAAAGATGCGACTATGACGCCTAACGACTTCGTATTCAATCATGACTCCGAACCAACCTGAACCGACACTGAACCGACATATAGTCATGATTAAATACGCTTAATATACTGAAATGATGCACCTAAAATGATTAGGGTCGAAATCTAGGTGAAATGGAAGCCAAAACATGAAACGCTCTTTCGAGAGTCAATTTGGCGCATCGCACCGTAAATTCTCGTACGACCTCAAAAATGATCCGAATGACAAACGGTCAAAAACATGACCTTCCTAGCTCAATGAGGCACTGTCCAGTCCAAGGCCATGGGCTAAAAGCCAACCAAGAACTCAAACGAGCCTCCGAACCGACACAGCAACTTGCTGTAATTTTCCAGCAACTGTACAATCGTGTAACTTGTGTTGTTTTCGAGACTACCGGCCATTGGGGCGTGAACCACCAACCAGAGACTCTTACCAACATCCCAAGGAATGATTTGAACCATGGCTAAGGGCCTTAGGCGAGCCACAATCCGCATCACAACATAACTCAACCGAAACTCCAACCGAGAACCAACGTGCATGCGTGTGTAGTGTTTTGCTTAGATCGATGTCTTGCGTCGTTCCAGTGGCCATTTGATTGACCATGGCACGATCTAGACATCTAGGAGCATGATATGAACCGTGGCTAAGGGCCATAGGCCAACCAAGATCCATACCAAGCAACCAAAAACCGAAACCATATGCTGAAAAATGGAAGGGGCCGAATGGGGAAAGGGGCTGTTCTTGTTGATTATTTAAAAACCGATGAGCCATGGACCAAGCCACCAAAAGGGCGACTTATTCACGTCTTAGACATGCTAGGGGAGTGATCCAACCATGGCTATAGGCCCTTGGGGCAGCCAAGATCAGATCCTTCCTCCTTGACAACCAAACTGAATTTTCGAACTCAAAAAGGGACACAAATGGTGTTGCTGTCATTTCTGTTTTTCCAGCAAGCATGGGACTGAAATAAACGTTCTAACATGGCCCTAACATGTCCTAGTACATTTCCATATGCAGCCTCGAGCCCCTGGAACGATCCATCCCTGAAATCGAAACAAAACATACCAATCGTGAAGCATGGAAGTCGATAAAAAATCTGTGCAGAATTTTCGTTTCTTGTCTACTGAAAATTTCGGTTTTTGAAATGATAAATCTTGATCATGTACTGAAAAATAAATGATAATATGACTTGATTGAGGTTTTGAAAGAATCTAGACATGCCTGGTTTCGTTTCGAAAGAAAACGAACGAAACGACGACGACGCGGCACGGAGGAGATGGAGCGCTTCTCTTGTTTTCTTTACTCTCGATTTTTCTTGCCTTTCTCCCTAGCTATGGCTCACGATTTTTCTACTGAAAAGGGGTCTGATTTCACTCTGAATTTTCGAAAAGGAGAGGGGGGAAAAATGGTTAGGAGGGTGAGGGAAGTGGGTGCAAGATATAAGGAAAGAATCAAGACCAAGTCTTCTCATTTTGAATTTTGAATTATGGTTTGATATCAAATCTATGTTGGGTGTTTCTAGAATGGTGATGGCCGATTATTGCTTATTTTCTAGTCTAGGATATGTCCATTTATTTAATTAAATTGTGCTCCCAAAAATCCTAGAATTATCCTACTAATTACATGCAAAGAATTGGTCAAAGTTGATGAGTTGGAAAATGAGTCTTCTAGCAACTAAGGGTGGCCGAAAATGCATGATAAAATAAAGGGGAAATGTTGTTTATTTACTAAATTAATAACTCTTAAAAGCCTCACTAATCCCTTAAATAATTTAGTGAGCTAACCCCTTAATTAAATAACTTAAATGAGTTCATTTTTTTAATCACCTCAAATAATTAAATTAAATCCTCAAACCTCCCTTACTAACTTAAATGAACTTACTTGCTAGCTAAATTAACTTCTGGAAATATTTTCTGGATCTTAAATTCTATCTCAAAACTCCAACTCCGGTCCGGCCTCACTGAAATAACTGAAACGCTAAAATCAAACTACTGAACTGAAATAATAAATAATTAACTTCAAACAAATGCATTTAAAATAATTATGCAATGAAGTCAATTAAATTTAAAAATCTAAAATTATGCATGGCTTATACGTCTACTGATTTACGGGTTCTACATCTATCTTGCTGGATGGTCTGGAAGTCATGTATCTTAGTCCAGGTGGACACGACTCTTTCAAAGGCATAATCTTCAATGTCTCTTTTCCGACTCTCCACGCGTGGAAGTCTTGCTGTAGGATTAGGATTGTTGGAATTGCCTGGTCTATCCATCTGTGCTTAATGGTTCTTATGTAACGTCTACCGTTTTTAAAAGTGCGGAAATATTTTTTTTATTTACAAGCTCGCAAAAACAAAATAACCTTTAAAATAATCGTATTTATTGGAAAATAAGAATGACGCAGTTTAAAATAATCAACATCATCCCAACATCAAACATAAACATAAACGAGTAAAAATCGTAATACCACCAACGTATAAAAATGTTTAACTCCTCTCAAAAACTCATAATCAAATGCGGAAAAACATGCCGTCCTCGGGTCATGTCACCGTACAAGAGCTGCCTACTCAGAGTTCAGCACCTTCGATCTCCTCAGCATCAAACTCACCTGCATCACACATGCCTAGTGAGTCTAAAGACTCAACACATCTGTACTAGTAATAACAAGTACATATACATAACATACTGCAGTGAAAAATAGCATAATCAACATAAGTTTCATGTCTGTAGAAAAATCGTATGCATAAATGTGTCCTGTCATAACATGGTAATAATCATAGCATGAATCGTCGTATCAACATCTACGTGTTAATTTTCTTAATTTGAATTTCGTTCATTAGCTGTGACTTACGTATCATCATGTCAGTCGATGTTCCATCTACGTGTAACCGTGGTACCCGACGGCGAGGACATCAGCGACAGCATTACCCGCCCACTGAGTCCCGGCCTTCCATGTCATCGTGTCATCGTGTTAGTCACAACTAAATCACTTCCTTCAAAATATGTCATCATATTCATCACTTAAATAAAAGCATGCATAAACATAATTTTTTCCTTTAAACAAAGCATGCAACATATTTATCGTAATTACGTAAAAATAATGAACATGATGCATACCTTTTTAAAGCGTGATAAATTTGTGCTCAGGGCGTTGCCAGGACCAAAATCTCACCTCGGGTGCAAAATGACCATTTTGCCCTGAAAACCCAAAAATTATCATTTCATCCCTGGATCACAAAATATGACCCTGAAGTTTACCAAACCCCTTAAAATGTCCCAAAACCTATTTAAAAGCATTCCTAGACGTAAACTCGAGCCAAATTCAGAACTTAAATGATTCATTTTAAGACTTGGACCAGGGTCCCGGTTTTAACCCGAATCGACTCGAAACCTAATCAAAATTTTCCCAACTTGAACCATAATTTAAACAACTCATTCTAAACCATTTAATACTTAAATTATGTCCTTTAAATCCATGAAATTTTGGCCAGCACCTAATATTCCTAAAAATTTCTTGGCCAACCCCCTTTTTATAATCATATTACAACACATGGTCCCAACTCTTAAACATTTCGGTCCGTCCTTATACCACCACCTGTCCAGCCTTTAAGGCTCACCATTAGGACCCTAATTACCCTTCTAAACTAAGCCAAACCATTACATAAAGCTACTGCACAAGCAACGTGCAGAAGCCGACCGAAACTAGCACCTCCATCTCGATTCACGCAATGCTTCCAAAGATCGAGCCTCCCCCTCGACCATACACCCATGGCTCATTCCTAACATCTTACTAGACTCTACAAGGTCTGAAACACAGCTTGGTTTTTAGCCCATGCATCGCAGCACACCCAAACGCCTTGGATTTTGCCATGCCGATCCTCCCTACAACAAACACCGATCGGCCCCTCAAAGTTGTCGACCAAACCTTGACTCTAGCATCTTAACATCATTTTCCTCAACGTTAAAAGCCTCTAGCATGAAGATCGGAAGCCCCTTTACACAAAGATGCAAGAAAACGTGAGATCACAACACAAGAGTGCAAAAGCACAACAAGAACTTGAGTAAAAATGCATCATCATGATAACCGAACCAAAGCCTCATGCTTTTACATATATAAAAACAATATTATGGCGTGGATGAAGAGAAAACAATATTCAAGCGTGCCTGATGATGTTTCACGCAAGGATAACGAAGATCGGCGCGCTGGGGAATTTATTTTGCTAGAACAAAGAGATGGCCGATGCTACCTTGGGGTGTGGCTGCTGAAACCGAGGGTATGAAGAGTGGAGGGGGAGGTGTTGGCTGGTAGGTGCTTTAGGTTTAGGTCAAGTGGGTGTTTAAGGGTTAACTAATTAGTAATTTAGTAGATAATTGGCCATAAATTGCCAATTAAAAGTTTAAAAAGAGTTTTAAGCCCAATAAGCTTGAAAGTAGGCCCATTAAGTCCAAACACAAATCCAAAAAATATTTTGTGTCGGAAAGTTTTTTGAAAATATTAACCGAACCCTCCAAAAAATCTCCCAATTGGATAAAATCTACGTGCCGTTAAAAATTATGCTTTGGTGGGTAAAAGTACACAAAAAAGCCTATTTCTTGAAAAATACACTTAAAACACCTTATAATAATAAATACAAATCAAACATGTAACTAAAATCATTTTTCTGATATTTCCCTGATCTCCGTTCTTTGATCGAGCGCGAAATTCAACTTAAATTTTAATGCATGAACTTTAAATAAACCATGAATTAAAAACACTTAATAATAAACATGCATTTAATGCCTTAAAACAATTAAATAAAACACTAAAGAAATTTAATAACTTGCATGCATGAGGTTCACGTGGACCTTTAAATTTTTGGGACGTTACAATCTACCTCCCTTACATTGAATTTCGTCCCCGAAATTCGCTTATCCTCGATAAACAAAAATTTTAGACTCTCAATTCTAGTATCCTTATAATCCACACTTCCGATGCGTTGCTCTGATAAAATGGGTGTTAAGCTCTCCTCAATCCTAGTTAAATTGCTTGCCAAAATACTCGATTGCGAATCGCAACTTAAAACGACTTAGTTCTATTCTACTCTGACCTCAAATTTGACCTATCTCGCAATTACTCATACTAGAGATGGATGTCCAAACTTATCACACTTCACTTTTCTTATACTATGCCCATGATGTTCATCAACCTATTACATTAGTATTTATGCAGTTCAACTTAAGAAACCTTAGTATAAAAAATTACTGATCGACTTCTATCCTCGGTAACACACTTAAAAGTTAAAACTTATCTCAATCCCATAATAATGTTAGTCTAAGATATTTGAATCGAATCTTCATCTTACGGCACCAAACTTACATAACTTAACTATTTACAAGTACACCCCAAATATAAAATTGTTGCGAATATTAAATTTCGATTAGTGATAATCCATAAAACCCAAAATTTACAATGTCGATCTTCTACCTAAATAATAAAAATTTTCTAGCCTCGATTACATGCTTAAACTATTATCTTCCCAATTACAATAAAGTTGAGGCCTAAGACCCTTGGGCTTTCCTCATTGAAACGAATGTCGCATTCTTACGTATCCTCAATGCTTAATACATACTAGCGTATAAAACTTAATAAATTCTCCCTATGGTAGCATTAGACTAACTCTAATAAATAAAATTCACTTATAACCCATAGAGTTCTAGAATCTCCTTATCAATATTTTAGCTTTCTTACTCGATAAAAATCCTAATATTTGTTCATCGATAATCTATGTTGAACACAACTAATTCCTTTTTTGTTTTTATTTCACCCAAAATTTTCGTATAACCGCCTATCCCATAAACTTGTAATTCACTTACATAACCCAAATAGTCTTTAGATAACACAATTCCAATACACATATCTACTTAATCCCAAGTTTCTTAACAGATTTCAAAAATTCCTCAAGATAAGGTGTCTACCACAATTATTACACGTGTCTATCAAAGAACTTAACCATCAGTCATACAAAACCGAATTCCATCAAAGGTATAGAACTAACTGTTAAGATCATGATTAAAACTTATGATACATCAAACATAAATTCCCAAAAATTTGTTAACTTAATGTCTAATATTATAACTTAACTAACTGATAAATTTTATCTTAAATTTTCATCACTTTAAATTCTTAATTTGCCCAAATATGATTTCACATACGCTTAAATTTTCAAGCCCAATTATTGATTCATCCTACGATGCCCTTGATTACCATTCCTTATAACATTATAACCCAGATATCTAAAGGTTTTAAATATCATTCAAGCCTAAATCACCGACAATTCCTATCATTTAAACTATTCAATTCTCACTTACTGCTAAAATAGTCCCCCAAATTTCTTAAAATTGCAACATTAATTTTTAATTTCCTCAAACATTATCCAATTGGCCCTTAATTTCAAAAATTTCACAATTACCCATAAGTTCTTCGCGTTCCTAATTTCATTTTATAGTTTTCCCATAACATAAATTTCAAATAATTTTAAGCTTATTAGACCCAAAATCAATTCTCATAACCTCGAAAAAATTACTAATTTAACCCAAGTGTTCCTCAAAAGTTCATAATTTAATCCTCAAAAATTTCAGAATTTGCAATTTGGTCCTTAAAGTTCTCGAAGATTATAATTTTGGCCCTACAACTCTTCAAATTTGCATTTTTCTCCCCATATAATTTTTGACTTAGCCTCATTAAACCTTAAAATTCTCGAAACTCAAAATTTATTCCCAAAGTTTGGTAAATTCGAAATTAGTTTCTTAGAATTTTGTTTTTGCACTTAGGTCCTAAAATTATTGGTTATTACAATTAGGTCCTTAAACTTCTCAATTCATGCAATTCAATCCTTAAATACAACTAGGTAGAGCATGCATCCTAAATAAATTCTACGTTTTTATACTTCCAAAGATCGTCGTAGTTTTTCAATCATTATTCCTTACATGGAATCCTAAAAATTAACTCAACTAGTAACCACAAATCATCAGTAAATTCTTAGAAAATCTACAAGTCCCAAAATCACCCATAATCTTCATGACTAACATGTGACCCAAAGAGTAGAACATTAGTACTTACTAACCAAAAGTCAATATAGACAAATCATTTCCAATATTTCCTATTGCCCAATAGCAAGATTCTTATTCATGTCCAATTCCACCACAAAGCAAGCATGCATGAAAATTATATAATTTCTCATTTCATGTCGTAACATGCATAAAAATTTTAAAGCGTCTAATCTCAAAGCATAACGAAAGATAAACATGTATTGTAAAACATATATCATGTAAATATGAAGGTGATAGCATTAAAAACATTTAAAACATAAAGCTTACAGACTTGATGCTTGAAGACTGAGCGGAAGAAGCTGACGGTGGCACAACCCTATACAGGATCCTTGCTTTGATACAAACTGAAACGTCTACCGTTTTAAAAGTGCAAAATATATATTTTTTATTTAAAAGCTTGCAAAAAAAAATAACATTTAAAATAATCGTATTTATTGGAAAATAAGAATGGCGCAGTCTAAAATAACCAACATCATCCCAACATCAAACGTAAACATAAACGAGTAAAAATCGTAATACCAACAACATATAAAAATGTTTAACTCCTCTCAAAAACTCATAATCAAATGCGGAAAAACACGAGGTCCTCAGGTCATGTCACCGCACCAGAGTTGCCTACTCAGAGTTCCGCACCTCCAGTATCCTCAACATCAAACTCACCTGCATCACACACGCCTAGTGAGTCTAAAGACTCAACACATCTGTACCAGTAATAACAAGTACATATAAATAACATACTGCAGTGAAAAATAGCATAATCAACATAAGTTTCATGTTTGCAGAAAAATCGTATGCGTAAACGTGTCCTGTCATAACAAGGTTATAATCATAGCATGAATCATCATGTCAACATATACGTGTTAATTTTCTTAATTTGAATTCCGTTCATTAGCTGTTAATTTCGTATCATCATGTCAGTCGATGGATCCATCTACGTATAACCGTGGTACCCGGCGGCGAGGACATCAGCGACATAATTACCCGCCCACTGAGTCCCGGACTTACATGTCATCGTGTCATCGTGTCATCATGTTAGTCACAACTAAATCACTTCTTTCAAAACATGTCATCATATTCATCACTTAAATAAAAGCATGCATATACATAGTTTTTCCTTTAAACAAAAAATGCAACGTATTTTTCATAATTACGTAAAATCATGAACAAGATGCATAAATATTTAAGGCGTGATAAATTTGTGCTCAGGGCGCTGCCAGGACCAAAATCTCACATCGGGTGCAAAATGACAATTTTGCCCCTGAAAACCCAAAAATTATCGTTTTACCCCTGGACCTCAAAAATTGACCCGAAGCTTACCAAACCCCTTAAAATGTCCCAAAACCTATTTAAAAGCATTCTTAGATGTAAACTCGAGCCAAATTCAGAACTTAACCAATTCGTTTTAAAACTTGGACCGGTGTCCCAGTTTTAACCCGAATCGACTCGAAACTTAATCAAGATTTTCCCAACTTAAATCATAATTTAAACAACTCATTCTAAACCATTTACTACTTAAATTATGTCCTTTAAATCCATGAAATTTTGGCCAGCACCTAATATTCCTGTAAATTTCTCGGCCAACCCCCTTTTTATGATCATATTACAACACATGGTCCCAACTCTTAAACATTTCGGTCCCTCCTTCTACCACCACCCGTCCAGCCTTTAAGGCTCACCATTAGGACCCTAATTACCCTTCTAAACTAAGCCAAACCAATACATAAGCTGCTGCACAAGCAACGTGCAGAAGCCGACCGAAACTAGCACCTCCATCTTGATTCACACTATGCTTCCAAGGATCGAGCCTCCCCTTCGATCATACTCCCATGGCTCATTCCTAACATCTTACTAGACTCTAAAAGGTCTGAAACACAAGCTTGGTTTTTAGCCCCTGCATCGCAGCACATCCAAACGCCTTGGATTTTGCCATGCCGAGCCCCCTACAACAAACACCGTTCGGCCCCTCAAATTTGTCGACCAAACCTTGACTCTAGCATCTTAACATCATTCTACTCAACGTGAAAAGCCCCTAGCATGAAGATCGGCAGCCCCCTTACAAAAAAATGCAAGAAAACGTAAGATCAAAACACAAGAGTGCAAAATCACAACAAGAACTTGAGTAAAAATGCATCCTCATGATAACCGAACCAAAGCCTCATGATTTTACATAAATAACAGCAATATAATAGCTTGGATGATGAGAAAATGAGATACAAGCATGCCTGATGATGTTTCACGCAAGGATAACAAAGATCGCGCGCCGGGGAATTTATTTTGCAAGAACAAAGAGATGGCCGATGCTACCTTGGAGTGTGGCTGCGGAAACCAAGGGTATGAAGAGTGGAGGGGGAGGTGTCGGCTGGTAGGTGCTTTAGGTTTAGGTTAAGTGGGTGTTCAAGGGTTAATTAAATAGTAATTTAGTAGATAATGTGCCCTAAATTGCCAATTAGAAGTTTAAAAAGAGTTTTAAGCCCAATAAGCTTGAGAGTAGGCCCATTAAATCCAAATACAAACCCGAAAAATATTTCTTGTTGGAAAGTTTTTTGAAAATATTAGCCGAACCCTCCAAAAAATCCTCCGATTCGATAAAATTTACGTACTGTTAAAGACTATGCTTTGACGGGTAAAAATACCCAACAAAGCCCATTTCTTGAAAAGTACAATTAAAACACCTTATATTAATAAATAAAAATTAAACATGTAATTAAAATCATTTTTATGATATTTCCCCGGTCTCCGTTCCTCGATCGAGCACGAAATTCAACTTAAATTTTAATGCATGAACTTTAATTAAATCATGAATTAAAAACACTTTATAATGAAATAAACATGAATTTAATGCCTTAAAACAATTAAATAAAATACTAAAGAAATTTAATAACTTGTATGCATGAGGTTCACGTGGACCTTTAAATTTCGGGACGTTACCTATTTTGTGTATCTAATGAATATTGATTTCATTTGTAGACACTCTAACTGAAGAAACAAAAGAAGACGAAGAGACATCAGTCAACAAAACACAATTAAATTATCCAGACTTAGATTCTCTTACTCTCTTTAAGTTATATGCACTTATTTAGAGGGAATGTCGATTCTAAATGCTTAACTGATAAGAAAATCGTTAGTTGGTCTTCAACTGAACTGATTCAGTTTTCAAAGGATCACTCAGTTACTGGCCTAACCGATCTTGTCGAATAAGTTAACTAATTATTCGATAAGTATTCCATATTAAGTGACATGACTGTTAAAATTACGCATTTAATTTATCTCATTCATTGAATTGTAATATGAAACGTGGCCCCACGTAGTCCAATAGACTTCTATTCACGTTTTCACCGCACATACACATGTTTTTATTCAAATTTATCTAGGACTGACACGTGTCCAAAAATTTTGAACAGTCACAAAAATAAGTAATTGTGTCGCCTCAATTCAATTTCTTCACAAGCATTTCAATTTCCAGAGCTTATCAAACACACAAAGTTCTTTCTTCTTCGCAGATATTCAATCAGAAATGGCAAGCCAATTTCCGGCCTACATGGTAAATGCTATGGCAATTGATTTCGATTTCGTCCTCTCTGTTAAGGACGAAGCCATTCAAAGTATCTTTCTGAAGCTGAAAGCAGCTGGTTTGAGAAAATTTATTATGAAATCTACTCAAAAAATCTATTCCAAAGAAATTCAGGATTTCTATAGCAACGACTTCCTTCCAGCTGAAGGGAATATTACAACTACTGTCAACAACAAGTTGCTGACTATTGATGAAGAAACATTTAGCTCCATCTTCCAACTACCAGTTTGATGGCCTCTCTCACTACTTTGACGTGAAAGCCGTCAATGTGGAGGAGATGCTCCCACTATTATCTACTAATGGGAGGAAGATAAAAATTTCTGATCCCAATAAAGAGCAATTGATGGCAGGCAGATATAGTGGCAAAAGATATTCTAGCTAAAGCAGGTTCTTTTGCTGACCTCACTCTCGAGAAATTTCAGATAATGGCTGCTCTGGTAAATGGACGCAAGCTGAACTGGTCAACCATATTGTTCAACATTTTGAAGAACATGGTTCTATCGTCAAAAGTCCAAAGGCTTTGTTGTGCCGATCAGCTTTATTCTGAAGAACAGAGGTTTGGTGGATGACTCTTATGAGAAGTCATCCAAATACAAAGTCTTCACTGATAAGAATGTTCAGCCACCAAAGATCAAGCTGGACATATCTCCTGAGCCATTTGTCAAAGTCAAGAAGAATATTGGGACAAAGGCAGCTCCCAAACCCGACAAGAAGACCAAGGCCTTGGCTCAGAAAAAGCAATCAAAAGGAAACTGATTGTCAGTAAGACTGAATCAGAGAAAACTCCATCTCCGAAAATTATGAAGAAGCCAAGGACCCAGAAAACCAAACCAGTAGCTGCTTTGGAAACCAACCCTGCTGACAGGTTGAGGCAAACTGGAGCTGAATAGCCTATCAGTGCAATACCAACCATGGCAGTTCCAGTTGCATCCTCAACTGAACAGCAGTTACCACCTCCAACTGCTCCCTCAAAGAAGACTATCACCGAATCTGGTGATAAAAAGAAAAAAGTAGGAGTAAAAGCACCACTGATTACTATCACCGTCCTATCTACACTACCTTTTTCCAGACAAAAGGCAGTGGTGATACGAGAGAAAGTGGATGCAACTGTTTCAGGGCTGAGCATTTCTCTTGCCCTCACTGACCCTAAAGGTAAGGAATAATTGAAAAGCAACTAACCAACCCGATTCAGACTCATATTGATTTAATATGGGAAGAGGTAAATGAGTTTTCTGAATCGAAGTTGAAAACCTACAATGAATGGGTCAGATTTAGGACCGAAGTGTTTGCCAAGGGATTGCAGAAAAATTCAGTTTTGAACAAATTCATCACCTTGGAAACTATAGTCCTGAGGGTAGTCAAAACTGCTTCAATTGTTCAAGCACTGGAGAGAAGGAATTACTTCTTTGATCTGATGTATGCCAAGAAGCTGACTCAAGTCATAGCTCAGCTACGCAAGAACTATGATCTTCTCAGTCCAACTGCCTTCAATGACAAAGCAGTTTATGATCAGTTGGACATGGATCTTATATCTTTGCAGATGAAGATCAAAATTTGGGAAATGGATCAAGAGTTGACTATTCCAAAAATTCCCAAAGTTCTTCCTCAGAAGAGCAGGCTGAACCATCAACTCATCAGCCAGAGCCATCCCAGGAAGAAGTTGCTGAACAAACTGAGCAAGTAACTGCTCCTTCAAAGGATGCTCAACTGTCATCTTTTGCTCCGGCAGGTCTTCAACTCCATACCGATGCTGATTTGTCATTAGCAAATATCGATGAAGTGATACAGTCAGTTGTCGATGACATACAACTGAATGTGATAACTGAAGAATCAGTTGAAGACCCAATCACATATGAACAACCAGCCTCAGAGCCAGTAATATCAGCATTTGAAACAACAGTTCAGTCACATGACACGACTGAACAAGTAATCCAATCTGAAACTGAAGTGACTCAGTTGCAATCAGAACCAACTGAAGAGCCAACTGACTTATCAGTTGCCAAACCAACTGAAGAGCCAACCAGCTCAACTTCAGTTCAGATTCCCACTTCCTCTCAAGAACATCTAAAGAAAATAGTTTAAGAAATTATTTCAAAAATTATTGAGACTGGATCAACAAATAGGGCCTTGGTAGTTTATAACGAAGCAGACTAGGAGCAAGAACCAGAATCATCTGAAGCCCTGTCTCCTCAGATATCAATGGTTACTGAAACAATGATAGAAGACATTCAGTCCAACCTTCATGATCTGATTTCATCTATTTCTTCTGATATTAAGTAAACCCAATTGATGCACACATTAAAGATGGACTATATGAAGGAGAATACAATAAAGAACCTACTGCAGGTTACAAAGAATATAAATTCCTTATTTATTCAACTAGATCAATTGAAGAAAGACCGAGTGACAGTTTAAGCACATTTTCAGACTCAAGACATGTTTAAAAATTGCATTGAATTGTTGGAAACAATAGTGACAAAGAGAATGGATCTGATGCAAGAACAATTATTGTCTACTATATCTAATGTCACCTCAGAAGTCTGTGCATTATCCAGAAAGGTTGATGGGTTTGATAAAAAGGGGGGAAGAGGAGACAAAAATAGCAGCAGCTATCTAAGAAAAGACCAAGTCAACCAACTGATCAAGGACCAGCTGATAAGAGAGCAAAGAAATGAAGAAGTCCAGATTAGTTAGAAGACAATCTTTATATTTAGCTGAAAATTTTTTTAGCAGATTTTCAGTTAGTCAGTAGAATATTCTTATGTTCTAATTCTTTCATTCTTTGTACGAATCTGTACATTGAATAATTTATCAATAAAAGATTATTTTATCTACAAGAAGTTCAGTTTGATCAGTTCATAAATTCTAAGTTTTGTCAAACACCAAAAAAGGGGAAATTGTTGAGATCTTGATTTCGGAGTTTGACAAATTAAACGTTAAAAGATTGAACAAATGATCGAGAAAACTGAAGGTCACTGAACTGAAGATTCGTAAACTGATAGTTGTCCTAATTGAAGATTAATGCGTATATAGTCAAAGGCAACTGATCTCAGCTAAACTAACTGAACCGTGTAGTCAACTTGACGATCAATAAAAATTGATCAGTTACACAACAATCAGTTAATCCTATCGGCTATGTCAATCAGATTGACACGTCATCAGTTAAGGAACGTAGCTATCAACCGACAACTTGTACAAGATCAGACTGAAACATCTAGTGGGAACGCCGCATTTCAGAAAAGCTACAGTGTACGATTAACAGAAGAATGTTGACGTGGCTTTACAATGGATATAAAGATTCAAAATGCATTCATTGTCACCACTAGAAGCAAAGCCTATAAATAGCCGAGAAAGATCGGTCGAAGAACAATAATCAAGTTACGAAGTTACCAAGTCACAAAGTTTGCAATCAAGTTTAAAGTTCTAAAAAGCTCACGCTTATAATTTACATTCATAGCTTTCAGGCTATACTTCGAGCTTAAAGCACAAAAACACTTATTGCTATATTATTCGATCTTGTGGAGATCAGTTGTGCTAAGAAAGTACATATCAGTTAAGAACTGATAAGTTGTATTGATACTAAAAGTTTTAGTTTTGGCAGTGTTAAGTCTAAACTGGAAGTGAATTTGTACAATTCATTGTATAGATCAAAGTCTTTTACTGAATATCCCATCTCCGAGATAGAAGGGGTGACGTAAGAGTATTTGAAATATTCGAAAAATCCAGAAATCTTGTGCTCTTTCCTTATCAATTTATTCTATTTGTGTAAAGGGCCAAAAACTCCTTGCTTGAAAATTTGCGGAAAACTAAAAATTTTTCTTTTTAAAAGAACTTAAATGGCCTCATTCATAAAATCGACTGATGAATCATGTTCAATGTTTAAAATAATAGCAGCGGAAGAAAATAAAGTTTTGCCAACAATAACAATTTAAAAATTATCCAACGACTGATAAAAATTGTTTGCGGAATAAAATAACAACTGCTGCACTGAGGTCCTCGGGTGCCACTACTGCCGACCCAAGCTGGCTCACTGGTCCCCGCCTTCGGCCCTGGCCTCATCAGTACCTACAACAATCAAGTCTAGTGAGCCTAAAGACTGAGCATGCATATATCGCATCTAATGAGTAAAAATCGGAATTAAAATATGCATGGGATAAAATATCATGTCCTGAGGCATGCTGAAAATAATCTGTACTGAGCAATTATAATACGTGCATAACTGAACTGATAATCACAGTAAAAGTGTTTGCTCCTTGGAGCCTGTACTGAAATAACTGGTAAAATTTTCTGTTGAGATTATGTTTTACGCCTGTGGCCACTGCACTAAGCTGAACTGATCGGTAACTGGCTACCGGGGAGGCTGAAACTAAACTGAGCTGGCCGGTCACTGGCGACCGGGTGGTACCATACTGAAGTGATCGGTCACTAGCGACCGTATAAAATAACACTGCCACATAGTGAATGAACAACAATCCATATCGCATAAATCTCAAAAAATATCATTTTCTGTTTTCATGCACGTAATATAATTAACTGACGTAATGAAAAATCCTGTAAATTTTACCAACTGGATTGGATTGGATCGTCCCCAGGCTCGCTGCAACCTAACTGTGCTATGAAAAATATGCAATAGCTTAAACTTGACCAACTATGCAATTTACGTTCAAAAGATGCGACTATGATGCCTAATGACTTCGCATTTAATCATGACTCCGAGCCAACCTGAACCGACACCGAACCGATGTATAGTCATGATTAAAATACGCTGAAAAATCATAAAATAATGCTCCTAAAATGATAGGGTCGAAATCTAGGTGGAATGGAGGCCAAAACACGAAACGCTCTTTCGAGAGTCAATTTGGCATATCGCACCGTAAATTCTCGTACGACCTAAAAAATGATACAAATGACAAACGGTCAAAAACATGACCTTCCTAACTCAATGAGGCACTGTCCAGTCCAAGTCCATGGGCTAAAAGCCAATCAAGAACTCGAACGAGCCACCGAACCGACACAGCAACTTGCTGTAATTTTCCAGCAACTGTACAATCGTGTAACTTGTGTTGTTTTCGAGACTACCGGCTATTGGGGCGTGAACCACCAACCAGAGACTCTTACCAACATCCCAAGGAGTGATTTGAACCATGGCTAAGGGCCCTAGGCCAGCCACAACCCGCATCACACCAAAACTCAACCGAAACTCCAACCGAGAACCAACGTGCATGCGTGTGTAGTGTTTTGCTTAGATCGATGTCTTGCGTCGTTCCAGTGGCCATTTGATTGACCATGGCACAATCTAGACATCTAAGAGCATGGTATGAACCGTGGCTATGGGCCATAGGCCAACCAAGATCCATACCAAGCAACAAAAACCGAAACCATATGCTGAACCAATGAAGAAGCCGAATGGGGAAAGGGGCTGTTCTTGTTGATTTGATTAAAACCGATGCACCATGGATCAAGCCACCAAAAGGGCGACTTAGTCACGTCTTAGACATGCTATGGAAGTGATCCAACCATGGATAAGAGCCCTTAGGGCAGCCAAGATCAGATCCAACCCCTTGACACAAAAACTGAAATTTCGAACACCAATCTGCGCCTATGGGAAACTTGCTGTCATTTCGGTTTTCCAGCAAGCATGGGGGCTGAATGAATGGGCCAACATGGTCCTAATGCATCCTATTATGTGTCTAGGAGTCGCCTTGGGAGCCTGGAGTCGAACCAATCACCCGAAACTCACAAACCAAGAAAAACGTGAAGCTTGCCAAGAAATATCAAAAATTCTGCATGTGTTGTTTCAAAATGTTTTGACATGTATCTCGGTTTTTGCTTGATAAAACATGATCATATACTGAAAAATAATTGATAATATGACTTGATTGAGGTTTGAAAGAAATCTAGACATGCCTGGTTTCGTTTCGAAAGAAAACGAACGAAACGACGACGACGCGGCACGGAGGAGGTGGAGCGCTTCTCTTGTTTCTTGCTCTCGATTTTTCTTCCATTGCTTCCTACTGAATTCCCACGGTTTTCCTCTCTCAAAAACACTCTGAATTTCGTGACTAAGGGAGGGGGAATGATGGTTAGGAGAGTGAGGGGGATAGGTGCAAGATATAAGGAAAGATATCAAGACTAAGTCTCCTAAATTTGAATTTTGAATTATGGTTTGATATCAAATGAGTTGGTGGATGCTTCTAGGTGGTAGTGGCCGATTTTTTCTTGTTTTCTAGTCTAGGATATGTCCATTAATTAATTAAATTGTGCTCCCAAAAATCCTAGAATTATCCTACTAATTACATGCAAAGAATTGGTCAAAGTTGATGAGTTGGCAAATGAATCTTCTAGCAATTAAGGGTGGCCGAAAATGCATGATAAATGATAGGGGAAAATTGATTATCTAGTAAATTAATAACCCTTAAAAGCCTTACTAATCCTTTAATTAATTTGGTGAGCTAACCTCTTAATTATGCAACTTAAATGAGCTTATTTTCTACTCACCTCAAGTAACTTAAATTAAATCCTCAAAACATCCTTACTAACTTAAATGAACTTACTTGCTAGCTAAATTAACTTCTGGAAATATTTTCTGGATCTTAAATTCTATCTCAAAACTCCAACTCCGGTCCGGCCTCACTGAAATAACTGAAATGCTAAAAATCAAACTACTGAACTGAAATAATGAATAATTAACTTCAAATAAATGCATTTAAAATAATCATGCAATGAAGTCAATTAAATTTAAAAATCTAGAATTATGCATGGCTTATACGTCTACTGATTTACGGGTTCTACAATTTGTCTTTCAGTTATTTCTGCACTTTTATGAAGTTAACTGATTGACATTGACAACAAGATTCGCGAATTCATTTTATCACTAAACTGATTTAAAAATCGCAGAAATTGTGAAAATTGTAAAGTGTTTATTCAACCCTCCCTTCTAAACACTTTTTCACTCCCAACCGATCCTAACAGCATATATCATATCTTTTATGTCACAGTCAATTTACATACTTCAAAATATTTTTCTTTTCTTTTTAATTATAAAATATCTTGTCCTTTCCACATTTGTAGCATATCATTTTTAACTGTAAAAATTGCACAGCCTTATTATAAATCATAAACTCTTATATTTTCATCATAAACTGTTATAAAATAGCATTTAACATGCGTTATGATCCCTCGGGACACTGCCAACCCTTTTCGCACTACCTAGATGTAAAATGATAGTTTTTCCCTTGCACCCTAAAATTCTCGATTTTGATTTTTTCTCATTTTTATTGACTCGAGAGTATCCAAATAATTATTCAAGCGTAAATATATTTTTTAATATTTTCATTTAACGTAAAGTCGTGCATTTTGATTTAATTTCTCAATTAATAATTCGTAAAGCGTTTTAATTCCGAATTAATCCCAACTTTAATATTTTCTTCCAAAACTTTAAACATAAACTTTTTATACCTAAAATACCCTCAGTGAACCATGAATCGACCCTCGTGGACCATAGTTTGAACCCTTTCCCATTAAACTCGAATATCGAACCCTAACTCTCCCCCCTTGAGCCACGACCCAATTTCCTTGAGCCATGGCCGAGCCATCATGGACCAGACCAAACCCAGCCCCACCTAGAACCTAACCGCGCTGGACCAACACAACCAGCACCAGCCCACGCAAGATTCCACATGCAAGCAACATCCTAGCCGCACGAGTTCTCTCCCCCTTTCATCGAGTCACCATGGACCAAGCTACACCAACCTCTGTCATGTCCCTTGACCATCCTCCTTAGACCCTACTTGACCAGCCTAGACCAACCCAACAAAGCCACGAGCCGCCCCCTCCGCGATCGCACCTAGCGTGCATGGAGACCTTGGCTAGGACTCTTCCTAGCCCTTATTCACGTCCATCACGACCCCTTCCCCAAGTCCAGGTCAAGCTGCACGCCTCCCTTCCCTTAACTGAACCCTTACATGCAATGTTTTCCATGAAAGCCCTAGCCTCTAACCATCAGCCATGCCCAATTCCCTTCTAGCTCTTGTCCAGCCCTCGTCTCGTGCCTAAACGACACTTGTTCCATCCCTTAAACGTCTTATGGTGGAAGCGTACTCGTTGGAAATCATAAAACATTCATACAAGCATAAGAATCTTCAAAAGTTTGAAAATAATCGTAAAATGATAAGCTATTTGAAATCCAATATTTTTCATGCAAAAATAAACAAAACATGCATATTATGGATTGAATGATGATTCAAAGGAATTTAGAAACGTGCTTTTGATTTTTAAAACGATTAAATATACGATCGTCGGCGTGGGGTGCGAAGAATGACAAACGGGCGACGAAGAATCCTTGTTTTCTCCCCTAGGAATTTTCGAGCTTGTGTGTGTTGTGTGTGTTTTTGGCTGATAGAGGGTACAAAAGACCTAGGAATTCTTTTTATAAATTTTAATTGGCATGTTAATGGGCTTATGTTTCGGGCCTTTGAGTTTAAGAGCAACTGGCCTACTAATCCTAAGTAAATTAGTCCCAATAACACCTATTTAATTGAAAAATAAAAGTTTATAAAAATTATTTTTCAGAAATAATACTTTTGATTTTTTAAAATTCTCTCGTTTGCCTAAAATCGTCTTTTCGGATAAAATCAAGCTCGTCTAGTAAAACAATTTGAACTCTACCATTTTTAGAAAATTTTAATCATAATAATAAGCCTTGAAAATATATATTGAAAAATATTCATTTTATCTTGGTCGTCCCCGGTCTCCTTCCCCCAACCTATTATTGAATATTAGGATAAAATCTACAGTTTTCATAAAATCATGCGATTAGGCCCTTAATCATGTTGTGTGTATCATCCAAGCATAAGAAATAAATTAAATAAAACAATTAATTAATTTAAATCATTTGCATGCATGTGGTTTACGTGGTTTGGCTTTTGGACGTTACAAATTATCCCCTTCTTAAATAAAATTTCGTCCTCGAAATTAAGACTTACCGAATAGTTCGGGATAACGACTCCTCATCTCTGACTCAGTCTTCCAAGTGGATTCTTTCTCCGAGTGTTTTAGCCATTTGACTTTGACCATTTTTATCGCCTTGTTCCGCAACTTTCTTTCTTGTCTACCCAAGATTTGAGTAGGCTTCTCCTCGTAGGACAGGTTGGGTGTAAGTTGTAGCGGCTCAAAGTTCACTACATGTGACGGGTTTGACATGTACTTGCGGAGCATCGATATGTGGAAGACATTGTGTACTCCTGAGAGATTAGGTGGCAACGCCACTCGACATTCAGTACATGTGAAGGGTTTGACATATACATCTTGGTACTTCCGGGATGAACAAAATAAGAGGTACTGTGAGCTTCCGTCAAAATGTCAACTCTAAGTGAATCATCACTAGGAACCCATTGTCGACCTCTACTTCCTCTTTTAACACGATGTGGCCTAAGAATGCCACCCTCTCTAGCCAAAACTCGCACTTGCTGAACCTTGCATATAATTTCCGATCTCTTAGAAATTGCAAGGTCGTCCTTAAATGCTGATTATGCTCCTCACGGCTCTTGGAATATATCAAGATATCATCGATGAAAACAATAATGAACTGATCGAGATACGACTGAAATATGCGATTCATGAGATCCATGAAGATTGCTAGGGCTTTAGTGGGCCCAAACGCCATCACTAAAAACTTATAATGTCCATAAAATGTCCTGAACGCCGTCTTATGTACATCCGACTCCTTAACCTTCAACTGGTGATATCCAAATCTAAGATCTATCTTTGAAAATACAGAAACTCCTTGCAGTTGATCAAATAAATCCTCGATTCGGGGCAATGGATACTTAGTCTTCACTGTCACTCTATTTAACTCTCTATGATAGATACACAATCTCATGCTCCCATCTTTTTTCTTCACAAATAGTACTGGCACGCCCCATGGAGAGAAACTAGGGCGAATAAATTCTTTTTCTAACAGCTCTTGAATTTGGTACTTTAATTCCTTCATTTCAGCGGGTGCTAATCGATATGGTGCTTTAGAGATCAGCACTGTACCAGGAATCAACTCAATAGCGAATTCCACTTCTCTTTCGGGAGGGATGCCAGAAACATCATCGGGAAATACATCCGGAAAATCCTTAAATACATCCACATCCTCAATGGATCGACTTTCAGGTTTGGGTGCATATATAATACTAACGAGAAAACCTTTACAACACTTTTGAATAAGCTTCTTCGCATGCATGCATGATATAATATGCGGCATTTGATTGTTTTGCGCCGCCTCAAAGATAAATGCTTTCCCATTCGGTGGTGTAATAGATACTGACCTCTGTCGAAAATCAATAGTAGCCACATTCGATGTGAGCCAATCCATTCCCAAAATAATGTCAAACTCGGGCATTGGTAGTACTATAAGGTCCGATCGTATGATGTTCTTTTGCAATTTAAGTTCCACATCCTTAACCATGCTACTAGAGACCATTTGTTCGCCAGAAGGCACTGTAACTCGGAATCTCGACTATACGTCCACTGGTAAGATTCCCAATTTCTTCTCGAAGGATTCAGATATGAAAGAGTGCGTAGCTCCAGAATCTAATAAAGCGTAGGTAGCTATTCCCGCTAACAATATTCGTCCTATAATAAGTGTCGTGTCAGGCACTGCTTGTTCAGCAGTGCATCACACTGGCCCTTCCAGTCAAGGGCTTCTTGAGCTTTGGGCAATCACAAGGCTTATGCTCCATTCCACCGCACTTGAAGCACTTGTAGGTTCCCCACATGCTTTTTTTATAGTGATGGCGATCACACTCCTTGCAAAGCGGCTTCTCAGTAGTCTTCGGGACAATTTCTTTAGGTGGTTGTCCTTGTGGTTTCGGCTGTCCTTGTCACTTAGGTGGTCCCGTGAAAGGTTTCTTATTATGCTGACTAGCTTGCTAGGCGCGATTCCTCTTACGCTGCATCTCCCAATCAATATCTTTAAGTGATTGCTCGGCTCGAAAAGCTTTAGCAACTGCAGTAGTATAGTTAATAGGATCACTGAGCATCACATCACGATGGATCGTCGGCCTCAATCCATCCAAGAATTGCCGTAACTTCTCCGCATCATCATTAGCAATCAAGAGTATAAAATGACAGCCCCTATCAAACTTCTGCACAAACTCAGCAACAGACAAGTCCCCCTTGCAAGACTCATAAACTCTCTCTTCAACCTCGAACGAACGTCGGTAGTGAAATATTTATCATAGAACACCCTCTTGAAACCCTCCCATGACAATGTCGCTAAATTCATTCCTCGCTTAGCTCCCTCCCACTATAAGGAAGCGTCGCCCTTCAGCAGATAGATGGTACAACAAACTCGATCAACATCCACCATATCCATATATCGGAAGATCACCTCTAAAGATCTAATACATCCCTCAGCCACGAATGGATCAGTAGTGCCAGAAATTCATCCTCTAAATCGCTCATAGATAGCTTCCGATCTGGCCCTCGCACCATTTCCCACGTTCTACTCTAATAAACGAGCCATAGTGGCTAGCACACAAGCACTAGCATCTTGATTAGGTGGAGGTTGTGGAATCTCCTCCTCATGTTTATCCTCATTATTACCACGTAGAATTCGTCTAGGAGGCATCTTTGTACAAATTTTCCCTACCACGTAACCAATATGCACTTAATATTTAAAATTGCACCTAACCTCTATATCATGCATCATGAAAGCATTTAAAGATTTGGCATATAAAATAAAAGCAGTAAAAACTAACATACTTGAGGCGTGACTTCTTGAGCTTCTCGAAGTGGCAGTAACAGCAACCCTTTAGGGGATCTTTGACTCTGATACCAACTGAAATGTCTACTAATTTTTAACTTTAAAATCCTACTAAATTTTTTTTAAACATAACATTCGAACTTCAAATTTAAATAACTCAACATTTTCATAACCAAATGCTTAATTTAACATTTAAAATATCAAGTGCATAAAATCCTAAATCGTCAATTATCAAAAATTCAACTTCCACCTTTTAACATGATCCAAACTAACTTCAAAATAAAGCATAAAAATCTCTAATAAATCATTAAAAAATCTTTAAAACTTTTACTATCAAGCTATTGCGGAAAATAAAATCCCTCGGGATTGTACTGCATGATCCACTCAAACGTCAGCGCTTCCCTCAATAACAACATCACCTGCAGCATTCAAACCTAGTGAGTCTAATGACTCAGAATATTCTAAACAATAGTAACAAATAATACATATACAAGCACATGCATTAAAATCATACTTTTATTTAAAATAAACTTGCATAATTTGTAAGCATAATTTAATCATAAATCGTCAAATCGTAAAGCTTTTAATCATTTATCATTTTGGGTGAAGTTTAATCCTTGAAAGTGAATATCTTTTATCCCCTGTTTGACTGATCAGTCTTAGATCACCATTGTGTATGGGGACGGGCACTAGGCACCGACGTAAATGAAAATACGATCGTTGGGCTCACTCTAGGGCCTTCTCCCGTAAACGGACTCCCTCTGGGCCCTTTTCCCTCATGATATATCCAAAATTCATATATCATATCCTTTATGTCACAGTCAATTCACATCCTTCAAAATATTTTTCCTTTCTTTTTAATCATAAAATATCGTGTCCTTTTCTATATTTGTAACATATCGTTTTAATAGTAAAAATTGCACAACTTTATAATAAATCATAAACTCTCATATTTTCATCATGAACGTTATAGAATATCATTTAACATGCGTTATGATCCCTCGGGACACTGCAAACCCTTTTTGCACTACCCATGTATAAAATGATCGTTTTGCCCTTGCATCCTAAAATTCTGGATTTTGACTTTTTTCCACTTTCATTGACTTGAGATTATCCCAAATAATTATTCAAGCTTAAATTTAATTTTTAATATTTTTATTTAACGTAAGCTCGAGATTTTTGATTTAATTCTTTAATTAATAATTCGTAAAGCGTTTTAATTCTGAATTAATCCCAACTTCAATATTTTTTCCTAAACTTTAAACACAAACTTTTTTACCTAAAATATTCTCGTGAACCATGCATCGCCCTCATGGACCATGGTTCGAAACCATTCCTATTAAACTCGAATACCGAACCCTAATCACCCTTAAGCCACTGCCCAAATTCTTTGAGCCATGGCCGAGCCATCATGGACTAGACAAAACCTAGCCTCTCCTGGACTCTAACCACCCTAGACCAACACAACCAGCCCCAACCCACACACGAGTCCACGCGCAAGCAACTTCCTAGCCGCACAATGTTCTTTCCCCCTTTCATCGAGCAACCATGGACCAATCTCCACCAGCCTCTGTCCCGACCCTTGACCATTCTCCCTAGACTCTACTAAACTAGCCTAGACCATCCCAATCAAGCCACGAGCCGCCCCCTCTGCGTTCGAACCTAGCGTGCATGGAAAGAGTCCATGCGGTTGTGGACTTTTCCCTGCGGCAGCCCTCGGGTCCTAGCCATGCTAGGACTCTTCCTAGCCCTAAGCCACCTCCAGCACGACCCCTTACCAAGCCCATGTCGAGCCGCACGCCCCCCTTCCCTTAGCCGAGCCCTGACATGAAATTATTTCCACGAAAACCCTACCCTCTAACCATCAGCCATGCCCGACTCCCTTCTAGCTATTGTCCAGCCCTCTTCTCATCCCTAAATGACACTTGTTCCATCCCTTAAATGTTCTATGTTGGTAGCCTACTCATTGGAAATCATAACACATTCATATACGCATAAGAATCTTCAAAACATTGAAAATAATCGTCAAACGATAAGAAATTTGAACTCCAATATTTTTCATGCAGAAATAACAAAACATGCATAATATGGATTGATGATGCATCAACGGAATTTAAAAAACGTACCTTTGCGTTTTAAAGTGCTCAAAGATACGATCGTCGGTGTGGGGTGCGAAGAAGGACGAACGAGCGACGAAGGCTCCTCGTTTTCTCCCCTAGGAATTTTCGAACTTGTGTGTGTGTTTTCCTTTGATAAGGGGTACAAAAGACCTAGGAATTCTTTTTATAGATTTTAATTTTTTGTTAATGAGCTTAGGTTTTGGGCCTTTGAGTTTAGGAGCAATTGAGTCTGCTAATCCTAGGTAAATTAGGCCAAATAACACCTATATAATTGAAAAATAAAAGTTTATAAAAATTTGTTTTCAACAATAATACTTTTGATCTTTTAAAAGTTTCTCGTTTGCCCAAAACTGGCTTTCCGGATAAAATCAAGGTCGCCTCGTAAAATAATTTGAATTCTACCATTTTTAGAAAAAATTAATCATATTTGATCATATTAATAAGCCTTGAAAATATTTATTGAAAAATAATTATTTTATTTTATGTCGTCCCCGGACTCCTTCCCCATCCTATTATCGAATATTCGGGTAAAATCTACTGTTTTTATAAAATCATGTGATTAGGCCCTTAATCTTGTTGTGTGCATCATGCAAGCATATGAAATCAATTAAATAAAACAATTAAGCAATTTAAATCATTTGCATGCACGTGATTTACGTGGGTTGACTTTTGAACGTTACATATAATATTATGTAAAATGTCGAAGAAGTGAATGCTAAAACTCGAATGATATTTTATGAAGCTTTGGAAGATTTTTTTAATTTTATATTAATATAACAAAATTCATCATATAATATTTATTTTATAAAATATTGAAATTTTCTAAACAATTATTATTTTCATTCAATTTTATTTTTTAACAAAAAATATTAATAAATATATTTAAATTTAAATTTAAATTTTTTTTTATCTTCAAGAAGTTTTAATTTAAAACATTATTTTGGGATAAATTGTCTATACATCTCTAAATCTAAATTCAACTTTGAGTGTGTCTCATCAAGGATAAATTTTTTTGCATTATTTAATCAACAAAAAAATATTTTTGCACTCTTTAGGTACACATGTCTTTTCACGAATGAAAAAATGTACAAAATATTTAAAATATGTATAGGACCGAGCGTTTTCCGCATTACTAAAAGGTATAGCTGGTGGTAATTGTGCAACTAAAATATTTTAAACTATACAACATCACAAGAATCACGTTTTGATTACTCTACCAACATAGACAATGATTGCATCCAAAAATTTCTCTCTCAATAATTGCACTCCTTGCAATCAATGAGAATCGAACCAGTGATCTTGGCTCTGATACCAATTGTTGGACCGAAAGCTTGCCACTTTACAAAAGTTATAGCCGGTGGTAATTTTGTAACTCAAATCTTTTAAACTGTACAGCAACACATGCACCATGTTTTGATTGTTCTACCAGTAAGAAAAATTACGAGACCCAACAATATGGTACTAATAAATGATATTTGACACTGAAACACTTTGATTAATTACAAAAGCTATAATAACCAACTTCAGTTTGGACTTAGACACTGTCAAACTGAAACTCTTAGTTCACTTTACAATTTATTATTTTACAATTTATTTTCTTTCTTAGCACAAATGATCTTAGAAGATCGAATACGACAATGTAATGTGCTAATATTTTAACTTAGATGATAGCCTGAAAGCTATGAAATATCTCTGTTAAGTGTGAGTTTTTCTATAAGAATATCGTAACTGAACTTCTATCTTTGAATTCGAAAATCACTCAGAATATTTGTGCGAAGTTTTTATATCAGTTAAACTCCTCATTTAGAGCCCAAAATCAGTATATGTAAAACCCGTGCATTTATTTAATTTGTTAAATTAATTATTTAAGTTTAAAATGATTTTAGAGATGCATGATTTATGAAATTTCATTATTTTAATTATTTATGTTTATTTGATGCATGTTAAAATGTTTTCTCGAGTTTATGTTTCAGGCGAATATTCGAAGCGGGATCGACGGAAAGAGACCGGAGACGATTTTGGCAATTTTAAAATGTGTTATTTTATTTCAAGTGAAGAAAATGACACTTTTAAAGGATTTATGAAGTTTTAACATTTTTAAAGCATAATTTAAATATTAGGTGATTTTTATCGAGTTTATTTTCAATTATGGTTAGCGTACAGTACGGTCCCTTCAACTCATATATCCCGACCGATTCGACAACTATTGGTTTATCGAGAGTTGTCAATGAATCGATACTATGTTTCATGTCGTAGTTGCATCGATGGTGTAATCTATGAAACCCCTTTCATAATTACAACCATACTCTGATCAGAGATTTCAAACTACACGCACATGAAAACACATAGGATATCCATACCCGTAGGTAAGCGGTGAATCCCCGACTACAATGCATCGACTCCTATATGTTTCGCCGTAACACCCAACCTTGCCACCTGATGACCCCATAAGAGTCGGTAAACAAGTCAAAGTGAAACGCTAGCACATAGAGTCTCAATGTTGTCCCGGGTCATAAGGACTAATGATGTACAACCATAAACTAGGACGTTTCCACTCGATAAGTGAGAACTACTTGGAAAGTCCTTTATGGAGGGTTGTTCAGTGCACTCTACCAGGAGCACCTATCTGCATGCTCGGACATCACAATGTCCCCTACCAATGAAACATGGTACTCACATCGCAGATACTAGTCTCTAACTCGAGCGGCCTATATCCTTCTTATTGGCGGCTGAATCGACTAGGAACCATTTAGAATATACAGTATTCCAAATATGAGTTTCATGATACTCATCATATGAGCATCTCATAAATTCAAATATTATTAAAATAAAGATCGTTTATACATAGAGTTTCATCGTGAACACTCGGCCAACACTTGGCTCGACGTGCACCTATTCTAACAATCTCCCACTTGCACTAGAGCCAACTACCCATATACTTCAAACCCATTGATTCACGATGCTTCTCGAATGATGGTCCTGGTAAAGGCTTAGTTAGTGGATCAGCAACATTATCTGCGGAGCCGACTTTGTCGATCGACACTTCTCCTCGTTCCACAATCTCTCGGAGGATGTGGTACTTTCTCAATACATGTTTGGACTTCTGATGAGACCTTGGCTCCTTCGCCTGAGCTATGGCTGCCGTGTTGTCACACATCACCGGGATAGGAGCAACTCCATTAGGAATGAAGCCCAACTCTTGGACGAAATTCCTAATCCAAACAGCCTCCTTTGCTGCAGCCGATGCAGCAATGTATTCTGCCTCAGTGGTGGAATCCGCAGTACTGTCTTGCTTGGAACTCTTCCAAGAGACAGCACCACCATTGAGCATGAATATGAATCCGGAGGTTGAATTCGAGTCATCGATATCGCTTGGAAGCTAGAGTCGGTATAGCCTTCCAATTTCAGTTCTCCATCCCCATAGACCAAGAACAACTTATTGTTCCTTCTCAAATACTTGAGGATGTCTTTCACAGCTTTCCAGTGTAGAAGACCAGGGTTGGATTGATATCTACTCACTACACTTAGTGCAAATGCCACGTCAGGACGTGTAGATATCATCCCATACATGATACTACCAATAGCCGAAGCATACGGAATTCGTGTCATCGCCGCTATCTCTGCATCAGTCTTGGGAGACATAGACTTGGATAGGGACATGCCATGACACATTGGTAGATGTCCTCTCTTGGACTCATCCATCGAGAACCGCTTCACGATGGTATCAATGTATGTGGACTGGGTGAGACCAAGCAATCTTCTTGATCTATCTCTATAGATCTGTATTCCCAATACAAATGATGCTTCACCCAAGTCCTGCATCGAGAACTTACTTGCTAACCATATCTTAGTTGATTGCAACATTCCTACATCATTCCCAATGAGTAGAATGTCATCAACATAAAGAACAAGGAGTGTCACAGCACTCCCACTGACCTTCTTATACACAGGGTTCCTCAGGATTCTTAGTAAAACAAAACTCTTTGATTGTACTATCGAATCTGAGGTTCCAACTCCTAGATGCCTGCTTAAGACCATAAATAGATCTTTGAAGTTTGCATAACATATGCTCACTTCCGATAGATGTAAACCCTTCAGGTTGAGACATGTAAATCTCTTCCTTAATATCCCCATTAAGGAAGGCAGTCTTGACATCCATCTGCCATATCTCATAGTCATACCATGCAGCTATGGCTAGCAAAATCCTAATGGACTTGAACATTGCAACTGGAGAAAAGGTTTCCTCATAGTCAACACCTTGCCTTTGAGTATACCCTTTTGCTACCAATCGCGCCTTGAAGGTCAATACCTTCCCATCCGCCCCAAGTTTCCTCTTGTAAATCCATTTACACCCTATGGGAACACTTCCCTCAGGTGGATCCACAAGATTCCACACTTGGTTCGAATGCATGGAACTCATCTCAGATTCCATTGCTTCAAGCAATTTGGATGAATCGGCGTCAGATAATGCTTCATGGCCCTCTTCAAGAAGCAGACCATACCTCATAGGTGGTCTCGAGACTCTCTCGGATCTTCTAGGAGCTTGTATCTCCTCACTTAGCTCATTGGGTGTGGGTTCTACAATTGTTGGTGTCTCTCGAACCTCTTCGAGTTCTATCATCTCGCCTTTTCTATCCAATAGAAATTCCTTTTCCAAAAAGGTTGCATTCCTAGAAACAAACACCTTTGTTTCTTGGGGATGATAGAAATAATATCCAACGGAATTCCTTGGGTATCCCACAAAGTAGCATAAAATGGATCGACTATCCAATTTATCTCCCACTGCCTGCTTCACAAAAGCAGGACACCCATATATTCTAAGATAAGAATACTTGGTAGGCTTACCCATCCATATCTCATATGGAGTCTTGTCAACTGCCTTTGTATGGACATTGTTCAACAACAGTGCCGCTGTTTCAAGCGCATATCCCCAAAAGGATGGCGGCAACTCTGTGAACCCCATCAAAGACCGAACCATGTCCATCAAAGTCCGGTTACGACGCTCCGAAACACCATTCAACTGCGGTGTAGCGGGCGGAGTCCACTGCGAGAGAATCCCATTCTCCCTAAGATACTCTTGGAACTCGGCACTCATGTACTCACCACCTCGATCCGATCGAAGTTCCTTGATGCTTCGTCCCAATTGCTTTTCTACTTCACTTCTGAATTCTTTGAACCTTTCAAAGGCTTCAGATTTGTATTTCATCAAATACACATACCCATACCTCGAAAAGTCATCGGTAAAGGTGATGAAGTAGGCATGTCCATGCTTAGTGGTGATGCTAAGCGGACCGCACACATCGGTATGGATCAAATCCAATAACCCTTTGGCTCGCTCCGCATGGCTCTTAAAGGGAATTTTGGTCATCTTTCCTTTTAGACAGGATTCACAAGTCGTGAGAGCATTAATATCGGACATATCAAACATGCCAACTCCCACTAGCTTGTTCATCCTTCTTAAGGAAATATGTCCTAATTGAGCACGCCATAATTGTGCCGAATTAAGAGTATCTTGTTTGCGCCTAATTGTTGTTGTTATTGCTTGGACATTGTTAAGTGGAATATCTTTCAATTTTAAGGTGTAGAGATTGTTTTCAAGTTCTCCGGTACCAACTAAACATTCATTCTTGTAAATATTGCAAACAACTTTGCTAAATAAACAAGAAAATCCATCAATATCAAGCATAGGAATGGAAATAATGTTTTTAATCAAGTCTGGTACGAATAAAACATCTCTCAAAACAAAATTAAAATCATTGTTCAAATGTAAATAAACATCTCCCACAGCCTTGGCAGCAACCCTTGCTCCATTGCCCATCCTCAAGAAGGTCTCACCTTCCCTGAGCTTCCTACTTCTTTCCATCACCTGCAAATCATTACAGAGATGTGAGCCACAGCCGGTATCCAATACCCAAGAAGTAGAGTTAATGGAGATATTTACTTCAATGTAGAACATACCTTTGCCAGAACCCTTCTGGGCAAGATATTCCCTGCAGTTACGCCTCCAATGTCCAGGCTTCTTGCAGTGATGACAGATGTCAACTGTCTTCTCAGCCTTGGCTGGCGCGGCTGCCACAACGGGACCTGAAGTTTGCCTCTTCAAGGGCACGCTCTACTTGGGACGTTGGAAAGAACGCTTTTTTCCCTTCCCATGTGGATCGTTCTTTGTGCCAGATGAAGAACCCACATAAAGAGCCAGCTTCTCCTTTTTGATAGTGGACTCAAAAGTCACAAGCATGTTCACCAACTCTTCAAGGCTTGGCTCAAGCTTGTTCATATTAAAGTTCACGATAAAAGGATCAAACGAGCTAGGCAACGACAGCAGCAGCACATCCGTGGTCAACTCCGAAGGCAAGATCAGATCCATGCTAACGAGCTTGTCCACGAGCCCAATCAACTTTAGGCCATGCTCATGGACCGAAGCCCCATCTCGCATGCGTAAAGTAATGAGCTCCTTGACTGTGGCATGCCTTAGAAGCCGAGTCTGCTCACCAAAGAGCTCCTTGAGGTGCAAATGAATGTCAGCAGCATTCTTTGCATCCTCGAATCGCCTCTGCAGCTCATCGTTCATCGAAGCCTGCATATAACACCTTGCCTTCAAGTCATGGTCACACCATTACTTGTAGGTCTGCAATTCCTCGGGAGTGCAGCTAGTCAGAGCCTCAACAGGGGGCGACTCAGTTAGTGTATATGCGATCTTTTCCGAGTTTAGGACTATTTTCAGATTTCTTAACCAAGTGAGATAGTTAGGTCCGGTTAAGACATGTTTTTCGAGAATAGCGGAAAGCGGGTTGCGAATTGATGACATTGTCAAAGATTTGTACTGAAAAGTAAAACAGATAAATGTTAATGACTATTTTAAAATATTTAATAAGATATAAAGTTTGGACTTTTACTTTATAAATTATCGCTCCCACTGTTTTGACATTTTCACTACCCTCTAGTGAAAAAGGGAAACACTTTCCTCAGAAGGTACGTAAGGTCCTAATTAGCGAATTGTGATAACGAATAATATCAGCCAATCACAATTCCTAAAAGGTAGTTTCCAATTGCATCGCCATGCAACCCTCTACGTATACTTTTGTCTCACGTTTGATTAGGACCCAATAATATGACGTCGTTCATCTTTACGTGTCAAGCCTAACCCATCGATATTGAACCTTAATGGACGGTCGCCATGAGTTCCCTCAATAATATGAGCCGAAATCATGGGAGTTCCACGTAGTTCACATCACCATGTCAATGGATGTCACATCTTTCCGGCACCCAGGGCCCCCCAATAATATGAGCCGAGCCCCGAGTACGGGTAGCGTTCATCATGCACCCATTGTCGATGGAAGACAAGGAAATTATAAACAAATTTATAATTCTCCTTTTCGGACTCGATATTAATTTTGAATCTTATTCAAAATGAGGGTTTTTAATTTTTGAAAGGTCTCATCATTAATTTTATTTTAAAAGCTCGCCATGTTTGATCGTATGTTTGCCGGATTCATGCAACTTTGTTATTATCATAATAATAACGCACATACTCAATATTTATAACATATCATGCATATATTATAAACAGTAAACAAACAAGGATGATCAATTGCCCCAAAACTAATGGCCCGTGTGAGCTAAACACGGGCCTAGGTCCAATCCTAGGGTAAATCCACGGGATGCAAATGCAACTATTACATTAGCTTCCAATATTTACATGTCTTCGATCTTCATAATCATGATGGCCACCATCTTCCAATCTTGATCATCCACTATTATAATATTTACAAATAAATATCCATGGCACATAGGGATACATCTCATGGGGTGGGAACGGGCCATAAACCAAGCCCACTTTATAAATTGATAATTATTACAATCATTCAACATAAAATATCCTAGCATACACCTAGCAAATTGGGCTTTGGCTTTTGATCATCCTTCATGCATAATATCACATATCATACACCATCAATTAATTATCACAATAATTAATTGATCCAATATTATATATCTTGATCCAATCACTAACCGCCACAATTATAAATTAAATTAACAAAGTATACAAACACCTTTGTCTACTTTCAAATTAATTTATTTATAATCGAATTTCTTGTAAATCACAATTTACTATAAAATATTAAAGTCCTACTTCAATTATTTATTTTATGAGAAAATATATGCAACAATTGTAAATTTAAACTTAAGGGCCCAAAACTCATTTTTCACCTAAAATACTTTGGCCCATTTAAATTTCACAAAATATGTTAGCCATCCAATGGCCCAACAACTCAAGGCCCATGACACTAAGATTGTCCAAAACATTTTTGGAAACCCTAGTCGTCATCCCCGTCGCCGGAGCTCCTTCGCCGGATTCCTGCAACACCTAAAAAAAAATAATTTTTTTTTTATTTAAAAACTGGAAGGGCTGCCCCATTTGCTGCCCGAAATTCTCGGGCAGCCCGAGATTCACGGGCAGTAACAAGCTACCCGAAAATATATATATATATTTTTTGTGTTTCAAAAATTTCGGCCTTCATGTATACCTTGCAAAAATATTTCTCAAGCGGTTAGAAATCGATCTCAACATAATTTTACGTAAATATTACACAAAAACCGTAACCTTAGCTCGGATACCACTTGTTAGCGGACCGGTTACGGTGGCCGGAAGCGCAACGGAAGTCAAAAATTTTTAATTTTAAGCTCAAATTTTCGGCCACCATGTTTGTGTGCAACATTTACATTCAAACACCATAAAACATTCATAGGGTGTTAGAAAGTTTTACCTATCAACCTCTTGAGGTTGATGAATGGCTCCAAATTTGTTGTAAACAACAAAGCTCTTCAAGGTAGGCAAGTCTACAAGCTCCTCCTCCTTTTCCTTCAAAATAAGGCCCACCACTAACTAGGTAAACCCCCTCAAATTTTGCACTAGAAAAATTTGAGGATTTATCAAAGAGAAGACTTTTTATTCTCCAACACTTTTAAGAACAAAATGAAAAAAAATATTGAGAGGATTTTTGAGTGAATTTTTCGGCCAAGTGAGATGCTTCAATGGAGGAGTGAAGTCTAGTCTTGGTTGTGGATAAAGTTTGGACCAAAAAGTTGCATGCTTTCCAATTTTTTTTTTTTTTTAATCAAAAGTATTCACAACCTCTTCACCTCCCAAGCATGCAAACCCTAAAGGGCTTGTAACAAATTACAAGGGCCCATGGACATTTTATATTTAATTGTCTCAAATATTTTGAGCCCAATTGTATTTTACTTGATTTTATTCAAGCCCACTAATTTAAATAATTATCTCCATTTGGGCTCTACAAGGCCCAATGATATTTAATTAATTCAACACTTGAATTAATTTAATTATTTGGGCTCTACTAGGTCCACTAGTGTTTAATTAATTCAACACTTGAATTAATTTAATTTAGTCCACAATAATGTCTATGAAAATCACAATTTTCAAATACATTATTCACTTGGCCAAATTTTAATCTAGGAACACTTCCATAAATTAAAATTTATATTTCTCTCATAGAAGTCATACTTCTATTTTTCTTTACGCTTATAAACACATTTATAAGCCGTTCAACACATTGAACTATTTTACTTCTCATCGGGATTTACAAAGCTAGTACTTGTGTGGCCCTCAATGGTTCATTGATACGACTAGCCGTGGGTTCACATCTCCATGTGATTAGGACTAAACATGTCCTTATATGAGCATACCCCAATTGCTCCATTCTTATTTATCAACCCCTTGATAATAAGAACGTCAGAACTCAAGTCTGATATTACCCAACCAATCATGTTAAACGCCTAGCAGCATCGCTTACATGATTCCCTAGGTATCAAATGATAGTGCCTGCAAGAACCAATCAATTATGGTTAGCGTACAGTACGGTCCCTTCAACTCATATATCCCGACCGATTCAACAACCATTGGTTTATCGAGAGTTGTCAATGAATCGATACTGTGTGTCATGTCGTATATGCATCGATGGTGTAATCTATGAAACCCCTTTCATAATTACAACCATACTCTGATCAGAGATTTCAAACTACACGCACATGAAAACACATAGGATATCCATACCCGTAGGTAAGCGGTGAATCCCCGACTACAATGCAACGACTCCTATATGTTTCGCCGTAACACCCAACCTTGCCACCTGATGACCCCATAAGAGTCGGTAAACAAGTCAAAGTGAAACGCTAGCACATAGAGTCTCAATGTTATCCCGGGTCATAAGGACTAATGATGTACAACCATAAACTAGGACGTTTCCACTCGATAAGTGATAACCACTTGGAAAGTCTTTATGGAGGGTTGTTCAGTGCACTCTACCAGGAGCACCTATCTGCATGCTCGGACATCACAATGTCCCCTACCAATGAAACATGGTACTCACATCGCAGATACTAGTCTCTAACTCGAGCGGCCTATATCCTTCTTATTGGCGACTGAATCGACTAGGACCCATTTAGAATATACAGTATTCCAAATATGAGTTTCATGATACTCATCATATGAGCATCTCATATTCTTTCTACTATTTGTATATTCAAGGACTTTATCTATGGAACTAGCATGGGTATACAGATAAAGATGCGCCAAAATAATAAATTCAAATATTATTAAAATAAAGATCGTTTATACATAGAGTTTCATCGTGAACACTCGGCCAACACTTGGCTCGACGTGCACCTACTCTAACAGTTGGATCACTTTTGAAACGGTTTTTGGATCTGAAAACTCGAGTTTGCTGTCATTATAAAAACTGCGACTTTTCAGTCGATATTCTGGAAAAACTTTCAACACATAAAACGTATAACTTTTTGATATCTTCAATCTGAAAGTAAATTCGAAATATTTGGATAAAAAACGAGTGAGTTATGGTTGTTTTCGGATGACTGCTCAAACCTGCGATCTTATGAAAATGATGTTTATCATGTTTTGAAGTTTTTGAGTTGCAGGATTCGTTGGGCATCGCCGGGCTTGTGCTACTGCATTTAGGTATGTTATGGGATGTGTTTAGGTGTTATTTTGTGGTTCGTTTGGGTCGGGATTGGCTTGAGATGTAATAGAAGTCGTAGGAAGCGAAACGATGTCGAATTACGGGTTATTGTTGTATTGAAGTTGCTTATAGATGCTTGGAGACGTTTGGGGTGTTTGTACGGGTTTGAATCAATGTAATAGCATCCTAGGATGAGTCTCGAGATGTTGGTTCATGGTCTTTAGGCTTGGATTGAAAGGGTGAATTATTAACTTAGTGAATTTTCGTGAATTTTTAATTACAGAGGGTACCCGGACCCCTTCCCGGACCTCGACACGGAGTCCGTGTCCTTTTTTCTTCAAAAATACGAAATTTTCGTGCCTAACTGGACCCCTACAAGGGGTCCGTGTACCTCCTCTTAAAAAAAAATATTTTAAAATTTTTTTTTTAAGATTTGCTTCGGGGTTCTATATAATGATCTAGTACGATGGTTAAAATTTATTTATGTAAAAATATAGGATTTGTTTTGGGGTTATATATAATGGCTTAGTACGATTATTAAACGAGGTCAAGTCCCGAGTGATCTCGAATGTCATAAACTATTTATTTACTTCAGTGGCGAGCACGAGTTACCTACGTATAAGTTATGCAAGATAAGTGTTTGAACTCATAATAGTATGTGCAGTAGTGGCCCCAAGCGGGATCCAACGAATCCCTCAATGCCAAGTAAGTATGTTCGACGTGCAAAAGAAAATATTTCAAGTTTTTGAGGTATGCTAAATGTCTTGTAACCAAATTTATGAATGGGTTTGGAAGTTGGTGAACGTGGCCGAGGACCTCTCCACCCCGTTAAAACATGAACGGGTTTAGATCAGGATTGGAAAGAGGTAAAGCATGACCGGGGACCAATCCACCCGTTAAAGCATGAACGTTGGATCTCATGTATGTGGCAGTGGATTTTCCCTGTCAGCCCAGTACTGTGGTTTAGTCTGATCAGGCGAATTTATGTATGAGTCACTTGCTTTGAAACATGCCTCTACGCAAAATGATGAAGTTTATGTATGTTCAATTATGTACAAGTATGCAAGCATGTTTAGGAAAATTCTTATGATGATGGCACGTCTATGTTTATGTACGTATGTACAAGTTTCAAGGATGTTACGTTCAGGCTTTTAAGTATGCAAGTTCAAGTTTCAAGTACGTACACTCTATTTTAAAGTTGCATGTGATTTTATTACGTATTACTCGTTACTCCCAGTTTATACATGTTGAGTCTTTAGACTCACTAGACTTGATCGATGCAGGTGAGGATGCATTTGAGGAGACGAGGGGTGAGGACCAGTGAGCTGGCTTGGACTGAGCGGGAGGCTAAACCCGAGGACCACCATGTTTTTAAGAATTTATGAAAGTTTCAAATACTCTAATTTTATGTTCTGTCATGATGCCTAGTCAAATACTTTAGCAAAATTTTTAATTTCGAACGTTTGGTTGCAGTATTTTTTTTAGAACGGATTGTGGATGATCGCAATTTGAAAGTCTATTTCATATTTAAGAAAATTTTTATTTTCTGCAAATTTCAAGTAGTTTAAAAGTACGGTACGTTACACCTCGGCTATTTATAGGCTTTGCTTTCAATGGTTACATTGAATGCATTAAATGACTCATATCTGTTGATTTGTCCTTTCTGAATGTTTCAGCATTCTTCTGACAGTAGTACACTATGGCAGTCTGATATGCGGTGCTCCCAATATGAGTTACAGTCTGCTGTTGTACGATTTTTTGGCTGTTGACTACGCTTTAACTGATGACGTGTGAAATTGATTATCAGGTGACTATATAGCTGATCAGTTGAACAGACTCTATGAACTGACTGTATGACCAATCAGTTCCAATTTATAGTTCAGTTATCTTTACAGATTCAGTTAGCTTCGATAAATTCGATTGCCTGTGATTATTTAACTCATTAATTTTCAGTTCGGACAACTTTAGTTTGGGTAGTTTCCTTTCGAATTAATTCAATTGAGCCGATCAGTTCTGCAATCTACAATAGCTTTATTTATCAAACTCCAAAATTCTGGTTCTAACAATTTCTCCTTTTTGGGTGTTTGACAAAACATAGAATTCAAAAACCGATAAACCCATTTGTAGATAAAATAATCTTCAAATGTACAGATTCGTAAAAATACAATAAGACCTAACTGAACCGACTGCTCTTCACTTCTTAGCTCTTTTTTTAACAGGTCCTAGACCAGTTAATTGACTAGGTCTTTTCTTTGCTTTATCTGATTGCTCTTCCTCCCCCCTTTTTGTGAACACCAACAAGGTTAGAAAGAAGGCGGACTTATGAGCTGACTTGAGATATAGCATTCAACATATGTTCCTGCATCAAATCCATCCGCTTTGACATACTTGTGTCAATTTGGTTGATAAGCATTTCCCGAGTCTGGAGAAGAGCTGGAACTGTCACTCGACCCTTCTTCAGTTGATGTACAAGGAGAAATAATGTGGTGATATCCTTGGCAACCTGCTTGAGGTTCTTCATGATATTCTCCTTTATAGACTCAAATTTAAGCGTGTGCATCAGCTGACTTCATGTCGGATACAGTTGAGATTAAGTGTTGGAAAATTAATTTCGGTTGTTTGACAAACTAAGTGATTAATTTATTGGATTAACTGATCAAGTACTGATCAAGTAGTTTGAAGTAACTGAACTACATAGATCAACTGACAGTTGCCTAACTGAAGATTAATGTGCAGCTGAACTGAACTGAACTTACGAAGACAACTGATTGATCAGTTGGAAAGTGATCAATTGATATATTCAGTTGTGAGCTTATCAGCTGATCATTCAACTGTACACGTCATCAGTTGAAAAGGACATTCAACCGACAACAGTACAAAGCAGACTGCAACTCGTAGTGGAACGCCACATTTCAGAGCTTACAGTGTACACATTTCAGAAGAATATTGACGTGAAAATCAATGGATATAATGATTCAAATTATATTTATTGTTACCGTTGAAGAGAAGCCTATAAATAGTTGAGAAGAGCAGTTGAGCAAAAAAATAATCGTTCTATCTATTCTCAAACTTGTTGTTACCCTGCTGAATTTAGTTCAAGGAAGCGTTGCACGGACTTATGAGCAATGAAGAATGTCTTACAAGCAAGGTGCAAAGTGCTAGAGGGTTTTTGATGCATGGAAGTGAGTATGGAAGTCACAAGAACATTATTCAAGTGATAGATGAAGTTGAGTCCAGCAGCGTCGGCGCCCGAGCGGTCAAATATTACCGCCCGAGCGCCATACTTACTGTCCGAGCCCGAACAGTCCAGAAGACCCCGCGCCCGAGCGGTAGAAATATTGCGCCAGAGCGCGCCTGCTGCGTGAAGAAAATTCATACTTTCCTATTTTAGAGTTTTTATTATCTTGGCAAGTAGATTTCATATCTTTTTGATTTGGTATCAATATATAGACGAAATTTATTGATTGAAAACAACTTTTGTTCATTACTGATTGAGTTTATAAAAACTTTCTTTGAGAATTCTATCAAAAACAAGCTTAAGTTTCGTTATAACTTTTGCGTTGTATCAAATCAAACTTATCAAAAGATTTATCTTTTGTGGCGTTTGTCAATCGAATATCACCAGGGTTGCCAAGGACGGGTTCTTTGGAGGTTCTCTGGAACGAGATTGTTTCTATCGTTGATGAATTGTTGCTAGACCGCGTGATCTAGAGGCGATTTTCACACCTATCAATTACTTGTTTCAAAGATCGGGAAAAATCAAAGATCTCGTGGGCGGGATCGCATCATTTGGTATCAGAGCTTTTGGGTTTTGATTCAAGTAAGCGTATCCGTTCAATTCTTCGTAGGATTTTCAATACCGATTTTCGTGTAGCGATTTCTACGGATTTGTTGAATTCAAAAAAAAAAAATCGCGAATTACTGTTCATTCGCCGGAGTTACTGTTCATCGGAAGTACTGTTCATATAGGAAATTACTGTTCATCGAAAGTACTGTTCATATCCGAAATTACTGTTCATCGCCAGATTTACTGTTCACGGCACTATTCATCCGCCGAGATACTGTTCATCGTCTACGAAATTACTGTTCATCTGGCGGAGTTACTGTTCATCCGCCGAAATTATTCACGAAACTGTTCACGCCGGAGTTACTGTTCATCCGCCGAAATTATTCATAACTGTTCATCTCCGAATTTACTGTAGCGTACTGTTCACCCGAAAAAAAAAACGTAGCAGAAAAAAAAAATATATATATATTTGACTCGGGTGTTTGTTGGAATTTTAGCGCTTATATTTCAGCGTTAAGTTTGTCCTTGTCATTTAGTCGCATTCTAGTCAATTTCCAGAGTTGCTTGTTCTTGTGTGGTCTAGGTGAGTCGAATTTCAAGCGTCACAGGATTGATCTCATAAGTTTGATACGTGGAAGCCACGAGACTTAAGCGCCCCCTTGAGAATTCTCACTTGAGTGACCTATATTTTTGTGTAGTGAATTTTCATTGGAGTGATTTGTGAGGTTTTGTGGTGAAGGAAAAAGACGAGTGCGAGTGAATTTTCATTGGAGTGACTAGTGAGAATTTGGGGTGAGGAAACTTTATTCTTTTATTGTTTTATACTAACCTTTTCTTGTAGGTATAATGATTGACGATCTTCAATTTCAAACAATCTTAAGGGGGTTTGATAGAATATGGGAGAAGGAGCTTAAGCCTTTACATAAAAGGTTGGATAGGCTTGAGAGTAGTGCTAATGAGAAGAGACGAGGTAGTAGATTTGGTGGGGATAGAGCATCGCATTTGGATCGTGATGATAGGAGGTGCAAATCGAGTGCTAGGCAGGGAATTGACTCGTGGAAGGAGTTCTTGACATCCGCACGAAGGTCGAGTGGAGAGAAGAAGGTCATAACTAGACCGAAGTTGGTTTTGAAGCATGAATATCAAGGTACATTTGAAAACTCAAATTCTCGTACTTATGATATTATATGTTGTTGGTGTTTAGAAGTTGGGCATGATATCACCTAATGTCCACGTGAGGAGGTAACGATAGTTAAATCGCCAGTTGAGCTTAAATCTCAAATGGAGGTTGATGTTGCGGTTGGGCTTGAATCTCAAGTGGAGGTTGTGGTTGATAAAGTTGTTGATGACATTATTCCACTAGTTGGTGAGTTGAATGTTGTTGAACCTAAAGTGGAGGTTGAGAGAATTGAGGAGGTTGGTAATCCACTGATTTCTGACTTAAGCATAGAATGTTGTGCTGTGGAGGGTGAATCCTTAGATGGTGAATTTTCTTCTAATGTGTGTGCTATGGAGGAGAAAGAAGAAAATAGTAATAATTTGTTGCACGCATGTTATGATTCATCATGTACCTTTCTTGATCAACCTATTTCAGTTGTAATTACTGATGATCAACTGCAATTTAATTGTGAGAGTGAAAAAGAATTTAAAATGGCCGAAAAAATTAGTGATCAAAAGAGTGAGATGGCCATAGAAAGAAAAGAAAAAGAAAATGCAAAAGAGGCCAAAGAAAAAGAAAAAGAAAAAGAAAAAGAAAAGAAAAATAATTTTAAGGTCCAAAAGAGTGAAAAGTCTGAGGATGAGAGTTGTTTACTTTTGTATAAACCCCTTAAAGTACCTTTGTTCAAAGTGGTTTATTATTCTTGTGATGATATAGCCGGTTCAATCCCGAGCATTGTTATTTCTCATTTGCAGGGTTATGATGAAGTTGTGATGAGGAGACGAGCAAATGTGGAAGGTGTAAAAATGCAATGGGATGATCCATTTGGCGTTGAGAGCAATCACCGTGAGGTAAGCATAGTTGCCAACGCAACAAGCATGAGGTATTGACTTTTGTCCTTATCTTAGTTCATTGCTGTGTTGTGCTCAAGAATTTGGGGTGAGTGTTGAAAGTGTGATGTCCAAATGGTCTAACGATGAGATGACGATTTTGTCAGGGAGTCACAGCGTTGAGGATGGTGATATAATGCATGAATTAAATTCAAATGTTAGTTATTTTGAGTGTTCAAAGATTGTCAAATTGATGAGGCTTTGTCATGGCAATGACTTGTGTGCATTAGAATTAAATTCATGTGATGAGTTAAATGATTGCATGGATAGTACATTTACTGTGTCCTATTTGCATGATTTATATTGGTTTGGTTATGGTTTTGAGAGGTGCAAGGATGAAGATGCTTATTTCTTTGTTTATGATGAATACATGTTTAAAGAGAATAAAATTTTCATCACACACCTATTGCATGAGTTTCTGCTTGATATTGAGGCGCATGACCTTTATTTGATTGGTAGCCATGAAGTAAATAGGGTCATTGATAGGATGCATGAATTTTTACTATGGTTGCATATGAGGAGGTCTATTGGGTGGAATTGTGAATCATGCATCAAACATAAGAATTTTTATGTTCATAATGAGTACAATTTTAAGGAGAATAAATTCGTCATTCTACATTCATTGCATGAGTTACGTACTAGTGATGCATATAGTGGTGTTTTTACCTTTGATAAAATGAATGATTTTATGTGTTGGTTGCATATGAAACGACATGTTGAGTGTGATTGGGGTATATGCATTACATACAGGAGAATGACATGTCGAGTGTATTCATATGTCAGGCATCAGTTATATCTTATTCCTAGTGAACTATGGTCGTACACGTGTGTGGATATTATTTTGGTGTTGACTAGGTCTAAGGAGGGGAGAAATCTGATTTTTGTGATACTTAATGATATCTTGTTGTTATTATTTGGTGTCATTTGTTATTTGATATGTGGAAAAGTTGATGAGTTTATAGGAAAGACAATGGTGATGTTGGAAAGTCCAGTGTTGATGGAGCGAGCAAGCGATAGCACCTACAAACTTGAGTTTAAAGGTAAGCATATTAGTCATACAATTCTTGTTATTACTAACTTGCTTCGTTTTTGTGCAGGTATCAAAGATTTGAGGACAAATCCTTTTCAAGAAGGGGAGGATGATGTGAACACGGATGGTCAGGCGCCAAGGAAAGCATGGGACCCTTTGGAGTTGCCGGAGGGACCAATCACGAGGGGACGATTGAAGAAGTTCAAGGAAGCGTTGCACGGACTTATGAGCAATGAAGAAGGTCTTACAAGCAAGGTGCAAAGTGCTGGAGGGTTTTTGATGCATGGAAGTGAGTTTGGAAGTCACAAGAACATTATTCAAGTGATAGATGAAGTTGAGTCCAGCAGCATCGGCGCCCGAGCAGTCAAATATTACCGCCCGAGCGGTCAAATATTACCGCCCGAGCGACATACTTACTGTCCGAGCGCGAACAGTCCAGAAGACCCCTGCGCCCGAGCGGTAGAAATATCGCGCCCGAGCGCGCCTGCTGCGTGAAGAAAATTCATACTTTCCTATTTTAGAGTTTTTATTATCTTGGCAAGTAGATTTCATATCTTTTTGATTTGGTATCAATATATAGACGAATTTTATTGATTGAAAACAAATTTTGTTCATTACTGATTGAGTTTATAAAAACTTTCTTTGAGAATTCTCTCAAAAACAAGCTTAAGTTTCGTTATAACTTTTGCGTTGTATCAAATCAAACTTATCAAAAGATTTATCTTTTGTGGCGTTTGTCAATTGAATATCACGAGGGTTGCCAAGGACGCGTTCTTTGGAGGTTCTCTGGAACGAGATTGTTTCTATCGTTGATGAATTGTTGCTAGACCGCGTGATCTAGAGGCGATTTTCACACCTATCAATTACTTGTTTCAAAGATCAGGAAAAATCAAAGATCTCGTGGGCGGGATCGCATCACAAGTCTAGTGAGTCTAAAGACTCAGCATGCATATATCGTAAATAACGAGTAAATAATACATTAAAATTGCATGGGAGTAAAATATCATGTCATGAGGCATAATGTGAAAATAACTTGTCATGAGCAATTATAATACGTTCATAACTGAACTAAAAATCACAGTGAAAATGTTTGCTCCTTGGGGCCCTGTAATAAAATAGAATGTCATAAATTTTTTGTTGAGATTATGGTCTACGGAAGTGGCCCCTGCACTGAACTGAACTGAGCTGACCGGTAACTGGCGACCGGGTGAAGTAATGAACGTCTAATCACACTAATGCCACAATATACTGGGTGGTACATAACTGAACTGACCGGTAACTGACGACCGGATAATACAATGCTCCCATGATAGTGAAATGGCCACAAGCAATATCGCATAAATCTCAAAAATGAATATTTTATATTTTTATGCACGTAATATAATTAACTGGCATAATGAAATATCCTGTATTATTTTACCACATGGATTGGATCGTTCCCAGGCTCGCTGCAACCTAAATTTAACATGAAAAATATGCAAATGATTTTCCTGACCAAACTTAGTAATTGAATCCAAAAAAACGAGACAATTACGCCCAACGACTTCGTATTTAATCGTGACTCCGAGACAACCCGAACCAACACCGAACCAACATTTAGTCATGATTAAAATACACTTAAAATGATGAAATAATGCTCCTAAAATGACAAGGGCCGAAATTTTGGTGAATGGAGGCCAAAACATGAAACGCTCTTTCGAGAGTCAATTTTGCACATCGCACCGTCATTTCTCGTTCGTCCTAAAAAATGATCCGAATCACAAAAGGCCAAAAACATTACCTTCCTAACTTGATGAGGCACTGTCCAATCCAAGGCTATTGGCTAAAAGCCAACCAAGAACTCGAACGAGCCACTGAACCGAAGTAGCAAGTTGCTGTCACAAAAATACAGCAGCTGTGCTTTGGTTTCCTTGCGTCGTTTGCAAGGCTAATGGCCATTGGGGCTTGAACCACCGACCAGAACCTCTTACCGACATCCTAAAGAATGATTTGAACCATGGCTAAGGGCCCTAGGCCAGCCACAATTCGCATCACACAAGAAACCAACCGAAAGTCCCACCCGAGAGCACCCTTGCATGCGTGGGGTGTTGTGCTTCGTTTTCTATCTTGTGTTGTTCCAGTGGCCATTTGATTGACCATGGCACGATCTAGACATCCAGAGGTATGGTATGAACCATGGCTAAAGGCCATAGGCCAACAAAGATCCACACCATTCAACAAAACCGAATGTTACACTTGCTGTAAAATGAGAAGGCCGAAGGGGGGAAGGGGATGTTCTTGTGTTTTGATTTAAAAACCGATGCAACCATGGACCAAGCCTCAAAACGGCGACTTGGTCACGTCTTTGACATGCTAGGGAGGTGTTCTAATTATGGCTATAGTGTTAGAGTAGCTGCCCGTCGAGCCAAGTGTTGGCCGAGAGTTCACAATGAAACTCTATGTATAAGCAATCTTTATTTTAATGATATTTGAAATTATTATTTTGGCAAATCTTTATCTGTATACCCATGCTAGTTGCATAGATAAAGCTCTTGAATATACAAATAGTAGAAAGAATATGAGATGCTTATATGATGAGTATCATGAAACTCATATTTGGAATACTGTATATTCTAAACAGTTCCTAGTCGATTCAGCCGCCGCTAAGAAGGATATAGGCCGCTAGAGTTCGAGACTAGTATCTGTGATGTGAGTACCATGTTTTGTTGGTAAGGGACATTGTGATGTCCGAGCATGCAGATAGGTCCTCCTGGTAGAGTGCACTGAACAACCTTCCATAAAGGACTTTCCAAGTGGTTCTCACTTATCGAGTGGAAAAGTCCTAGTTTATGGTTGTACACCATTAGTCCTTATGACCCGGGAAAACATTGAGACTCTATGTGCTAGAATTACACTTTGACTTGTTTACCGACTCTCAAGGGGTCATCAGGTGGCAAGGTTGGGTGTTCTGTCGAAACACATAGGAGTCGATGCATTGTAGTCGGGGATTCACCGCTTACCTTCGGGTATGGATATCCTATGTGTTCTCATGTATGTGTAGGTTGAAATCTCTGATCAGAGTATGATGGTAATTATGAAAGGGGTTTCATAGATTACACCATCGATGCATATACGACATGACACACAGTATCGATTCATTGACAACTCTCGATAAACAAATGGTTGTTGAATCGGTCGGGATATATGAGTTGAAGGGACCGTACTGTACGCTAACCATAATTGAATGGTTCTTGCAGGCACTATCATTTGATACCTAGGGAATCATGTAAGCGATGCTGCTAGGCGTTTAACATGATTGGTTGGGTACTATCAGACTTGAGTTCTGACGTTCTTGTTATCAAGGAGTTGATAAGTAAGAATGGAGCAATTGGGGTATGCTCATATAAGGACATGTTTAGTTCGAATCACATGGAGATGTGAACCCACGGCTAGTTGTATCAATGTTCATTGAAGGCCACACAAGTACTAGCTTTCTAGATCCCGTTGAGAAGTAAAATAGTTCAAAGTGTTGAACGGCTTATAAATGAGTTTATAAGCATAAGGAAAATTAGAAGTATGACTTCTATGAGAGAAATGTAACTTTTAATTTATGAATGTGTTCCTAAATTAAAAGTAGGCCAAGTGAATAATGTATTTGAAAATTGTGATTTTCATAAACATTATTATGGACTAAATTAAATTAATTCAAGTGTTGAAATAATTAAACACTAGTGGGCCTAGTAGAGTCCAAATAATTAAATTAATTCAAGTCTTGAATTAATTGAGCCTTGTAGAGCCCAATTGGAAATAATTATTTAACTAGTGGGCTTGAGTAAAATCAAGTAAACTATAAATGGGCTCAAATATGTTTGAGACATTTAAATAAAAGTCCATGGGCCTTGTAATTGTTACAAGCCCACTTGATATGCATGCTTGGGAGATGAAAGGTTGGAGAATACTTTTGATTAAAATATTGCATGGCATGCAACTTTTTGGATCAACCTTTTGCACTACCAAGACAACTCATCCTCCCTCATTCAACAAGTGTGTTGGCCGAAATTTACACCAAAATTTCTCTCCAAGTTTTTCTCTTCTTTTCTTCTTCAAGTGTTGAGGAAGAAATATTCTTCTCCTTGAAAAATCCTCTTAATTTTCTAGTGCAAATTAAGAGGGGATTTACCTAGCAAGTGGTGGGCCTAATTTTGAAGGAAGGAGAGCTTGTAGATTGTCTTGCCTTGAAGAGCTTTGTTGTATGACAACAAATTTGGAGCCATTACATCAATCCTTGAGATTGATATGTAAACTTCTCAACACACTATGAATGTCATTTTTGTGTTTTATTGTATTTGCTACACATTATAAGGGTGGCCGAAAATTTCTTGTAAAAAATTCTATTTTTAAACTTCCGTTGCGCTTTCGGTCACCGTAACCGATCCCCTTTCATATAGGCCCCTAGAGCAGCCAAGATCAGACACTTCCCCTTGACAGCAACATGACAGAAAATCGAACTCAATATGACACTCATGAGGAAGTTGCTGTCATTTCTGGATTGCAGTGGGTATGGGGATAGAACCAATAGACAAATGTGTTTCTAACATGTCCTAGTACATGCATAGGGGCAGAATTGGGAGCCTGGACACGAGCCATCCACCTGAAACACCAAAAACAAGTGAACCGTGAGGAGCACAAGGAAGGCCGAAAATCTGCATCTTTCATTTTTGAAAAGTTTCTGATATATTTCGATTATGCCATGGAAATAATGATCATATAATGTTTAAAAATGTTAATATGATTTGATTGAAGAGCAAGGAAAAATATAAACATGCCTGGTTTCGTTTTGAATGGAAAACGAACGAAACGCAACGACGTGGCGCGGAGGAGATGGAGCAATCTTCTTGATCTTCCTTCTACTCAATTATTTCTTGCTATTATTCTCTCGGTTTCCTCTACTGAATGGCTACTGATTTTCGAGATTAGGGAGAGGGGAAATGGTTAGGAGAGTGAGGGAGATCCAATAATAAAGGGATTCAAATAGTATGACCAAGTCTCCTCTATTTTGAAATTTGAATTTGCTTGATATCAATAATTGTTGGAGGGATATAGGATGAGGTGTGGCCGATTCCTACATGCTAACCAAGGCTAGGATCTTGATCTAATATTAATTAATTAAGGTTGATTAATAAATGAAAAGATTATCATGCTAAGGGATGACAAGGAAAGGGTCAAAGGTGAGTTGGCAATGAATTGATTAATTATCAAAGGATAGCCGAAAATTTAACAATTAAATGGAGGGGAAATATTGTTTAGTTAGTAAATTTTTAAACCTTAAGAGCCTTACCAATAGACGACTGGAAGTTGTTGTTATAGGTGAACTCTACTAATGGCAAGTTCGACTCCCAACTCCCAGAGAAATCAATCACACAAGCACGGAGAAGATCCTCCAAGATCTGAATAACTCGCTCTGACTGCCCATCTGTCTGCGGATGGAAAGCTATGCTAAACAGCAACTTTGTACCCATAGTCGAATGAAAACTCTTCCAAAATGAGGAAGTGAATCTGGGATCTCTATCAAATACGATAGAAACAGGAATACCATGACGTCGGACTATCTCCCGGATATACAACTCTGCATACTGAATCATGGTTAAAGTCGTCTTAATAGGCAAGAAGTGCGCTGATTTGGTAAGACGATCTACAATCACCCAGATAGAATTTGATCCTATGACTGACTTCGGCAATCCGATCACGAAGTCCATGGTAACATTCTCCCACTTCCACTCGGGAATGGGAAGAGGCTTGAGCAAACCTGCTGGTCTTTGATGCTCCGACTTCACTAACTTGCAAGTCAGACACTTGGATACAAATCGTCTGATGTCTTTCTTCATCCCAGGCCACCAATACAATGACTGCAGATCTCGGTACATCTTCGTACTCCCTGGATGAATAGATTCGGCGACATGTGGGCCTCTGATAGAATTTCTGCTAGAGTAGAACCACTGTTGGGAACCCACATCCTGTCTCGGTATCTCAGGATACCGTCGCTGACTGAATACAAGATACTGCCCTTGGCCTCATCTCTCTGCTTCCACTTTGCTAACTGCTCATCTGCTGACTGACCACTGCGAATACTGTCAAGAAGAGAGGACTGAATAGTCAAGGTAGATAAACGGGAAACTCTACCTCGAGGATATGACTCTAGATCAAACCTCTGCATCTCAATCTGAAGAAGTCTCTGAATCGTCAAATGAGCCATAACTCCGACTTTTCTGCTCAATGCATCCGCAACTACATTAGCTTTACCCGGGTGGTAGCTAATGTCACAGTCATAATCACCTAGTTCTCGCCCTACCGGACTATGACTATCGGCGCGTATCCAATTTCATATATCTATGTAAATTGTAGATCCACGGATTATACTACTCGTTCCTATCACAAGTTATTCTCTCGAACTCACTCGCAATATAAAAACGTTGTTAAAGTTAGCTACGCTCTAACAACACACTGAAAAACAGTAGCACATTCAAGAATAACGCAACAATCGAAATATAAATTAATTAAATCAAAGTTTGGGGTAGGATCCCCTTAAATCCCAACAAATATTTTAGAGTTAGCTACTCGAATTCATATTTAAAATAAACAAAACAATGTTTGGATGATAAAAACTATATTAGAAATACTATTCGTGACGAAAATGCGAGGAACGATACCCAGAAATCTTCGAATCTTCAACTCCAAGCGCAAAAGTCCTCTCCAAAGCTTGTGGCGGCTCTCCAAACCGAACGACCAACCCCCTCATACTAGGTGGGTGCAATGTCCCCATTGCACAAAAGACCAAAACACCAAAATGCAAACACGAATGGAGACACAAAAACAAATGTAAAAATAAATGCACGAATGAAACAACAAGGTGCGCCATTTAGGTCTCTTGTATCACCGAGACCATTCGTGGCAGAAGGATGCATTAGGTCTCTGGTGTTGGATTTTGAGTACCTACAGATGAGGGATGGCGACCGGGCCAGGTGCGCCATTTATATGCTGAGGGATGATGCGTCCCTCTGGTGGGAGAAAGCTGCACATGCTGTGGATGTGGCTACTCACACTTGGGCCAGTTTTAAGGAGATGTTCTTCGGGTAGTATTTCCCAGCCGACGTCAGGGGTCGCCTGACGAGGGAGTTCATGAGTCATTGGCAGGGAGACTTATCTGTGGCGGAGTTTATCCGCAAGTTTGACAGGGGCTGCCATTTTGTGCCCATGATAGCGAGAGATGCCGCCCAGAAGCTGAGGCATTTATTAGATTGACTGAGACCCACCCTTCGCCGAGACGTCATGCTGATGAAGCAGGCAGGTTATGATGAGGCCACCTCCTATGCTTTTCAGGAGGAGCAGGCTCTGCGAGATATAGATTATGAGATGCAGAGGAAGCGGCATCAGACTCATTCCTGTTCCCGCCGCAGAAAAAACAGTTTACTAGGCCAACGAGACAGCAGGGGCATCAGAAGCCCCGATGGCAGTTTAGGAGGCCACTACAGCAGCAAAGGCCTCCCCAGGCGCCAGGGGTGCCGAAGCCAGATGACAGGCAGCCATGCCCACAACGCAGCAGGTTCCATTTCGGCAAGTGCATGTAGGGACCTTTAAATGCTTCGTTTGTGGACAGGAGGGCCATAAAGCAGCAGATTGCCCTAGGAGCAAGAGTCCCACTACTGGCCAAGCTTATGTGATGCATGTCGAGGAGGCTGAGGCAGAGCCAGACTCGACACTATTACTGGTAACCCTTTTGTTTAAAATTTCACTTTATCGTATAATTGCATGGATTTTATGCTCGCAGAAAGATTAAATTTATGGGATTGATAACTTAGAACAAATTAGGATGCATGTTCTACCTGGTTGGGATTAAGAATTCAATTGTTTTAATGGATGATAAGAGGGCTTAATTGTATTAACCAATAAATTAAGGACTTGATTGACAAAAATCGAGACTTTTGGGGACTAATTTCGAAACTTTTGTAATTTTGAGGATTTAATTGCGACTTTCCGAAATTTTTCAAAATTTTGGGATTTGAATTCGAAAATGAGAAAAGGGCATATTGCAATTTTGAAAATTTTTAGAGGGGTCATGTAGAAATTTTCGAAAAGTTGAAGGACCAAAGTGAAATTTTTGAAAATTTAAGGGGCTAATTTGCAATATTCAATTTTTATGAGGATTAATTTGAATTTTTGGGAACGATGTTTGGGTTAAGTCAGTGATTTTTCGAGGATTTTGGGTTAATTGCCGATAAGAAATTCCTTAAGCTCAACACTATTCGATTTGATGGTATGTTTTGTCGTAGGGAGGATATATATTGCAGGTGTAGCCACGCATACACTGCTAGATTCATGGGCTACGCATTTGTTTATATCCGAATCTTTCGTCAAGCGATTAGGAATCATACCAGTATCGATGGATTCAGGGTTCAGAGTATTGATCCCATCCGGGGATCAGATGTTCACTTCCCAGATAGTGAAAAGATTGGAGCTTCGGTTACAGAAGTATATGGTGCAGGCACATTTGATAGTGCTACCGTTGCTGGAGTTCGACATCATTCTGGGTGTGGAGAATGTGGATGTAGTCAGTGAGTTCTCTAGTGTTTTCCCTGACAGTGTTTTAGGTGTTCCACCAGATAGAGATGTGGACTTCTCTATTGAGCTCATGCCATGGACAGTGCCTATATATAAGGCACCCTACCATCTAGCACCTGCCGAGATGAAAGAATTGAAAGAACATATACATGATTTTCTAGATAAGGGTTTCATACGCCCTAGTATTTCTGAATGGGGCGCACCAGTTCTGTTTGTCAAAAAGAAGGATGAAAACATTCGACTGTGCATTGATTACAGAGAGCTGAACAGAGTCACAGTTAAGAACAATTATCTGTTGCCAAGGATCGAGGACTTGTTTGATAAGCTTTTGGGAGCATCTGTGTTTTCAAAGATAGACCTCTTAGAGTAGGTGCCCGTAGAGCCAAGTGTTGGCCGAGTGTTCATGTTTAAACTCTATGTATGAACAGTCTTTATTTTAATAATATTTGAATTTATTGTTTTGGCACTTCTTTATGTTAGAGTAGGTGGCCGTCGAGCCAAGTGTTGGCCGAGAGTTCACAATGAAACTCTATGTATGAACAATCTTAATTTTAATAATATTTGAAATTATTATTTTGGCACATCTTTATCTGTATACCCATGCTAGTTGCATAGATAAAGCCCTTGAATATACAAATAGTAGAAAGAATATGAGATGCTCATATGATGAGTATCATGAAACTCATATCTGGAATACTGTATATTCTAAACAGTTCCTAGTCGATTCAGCCGCCGCTAAGAAGGATATAGGTCGCTCGAGTTCGAGACTAGTATCTGCGATGTGAGTACCATGTTTCATTGGTAGGGGACATTGTGATGTCTAAGCATGCAGATAGGTGCTCCTTGTAGAGTGCACTGAACAACCCTCCATAAAGGACTTTCCAAGTGGTTCTCACTTATCGAGTGGAAAAGTCATAGTTTATGGTTGTACAGCATTAGTCCTTATTACCCGGGACAACATTGAGACTCTATGTGCTAGAATTACACTTTGACTTTTTTACCGACTCTCATGGGGTCATCAGGTGGCAAGGTTGGGTGTTACGGCGAAACATATAGGAGTCGATGCATTGTAGTCGGGGATTCACCGCTTACCTTCGGGTATGGATATCCTATGTGTTCTCATGTGTATGTAGGTTGAAATCTCTGATCAGAGTATGGTGGTAATTATGAAAGGGGTTTCATAGATTACACCATCGATGCAACTACAACATGACACATAGTATCGATTCATTGACAACTCTCGATATACCAATGGTTGTCGATTCGGTCGGGATATATGAGTTGAAGGGACCGTACTGTACGCTAACAATAATTGAATGGTTCTTGCAGGCACTATCATTTGATACCCAGGGAATCATGTACGCGATGCTGCTAGGTGTTTAACATGATTGGTTGGGTACTATCAGACTTGAGTTCTAACGTTCTTGTTATCAAGGAGTTGATAAGTAAGAATGGAGCAATTGGGGTATGCTCATATAAGGACATGTTTAGTCCGAATCACATGGAGATGTGAACCCGCGGCTAGTTGTATCAATGAACCATTGAGGGCCACACAAGTACTAGCTTTCTAGATCACGTTGAGAAGTTAAAATTGTTCAATGTGTTGAACGGCTTATAAAGGAGTTTATAAGCATAAATAAAATAGAAGTATGACTTCTATAAGGAGAATGTAACTTTTAATTTGAGGAAGTGTTCATAAATTAAAAGTTGGTCAAACAAATAATGTATTTGAAAATTGTGATTTTCATAAACATTATTATGGACTAAATTAAATTAATTCAGGTGTTGAATTAATTAAACACTAGTGGACCTAGTAGAGTTCAAATAATTTAATTAATTCAAGTGTTGAATTATTTAAATTGGGCCTTGTAGAGCACAATTGGAATAATTATTTAAACTAGTGGACTTGAGTAATTCAAGTAAGATTTGATTGGGCTCAAATTTGTTTGAGATAATTTAAATAAAAGTCCATGGGCCCTTTGTAATTGTTACAAGCCCACTCAAAAAGCATGCATGGGAAGGCGAAAGGATGGAGACAAATTTTGCAACAAACAAGGCATGATATGCACATGCTATACTTGACTTTTTCAAGCACCAAGAAAAACTCTCCTTCTCTCCTCCCACAATGCTTTGGCCGAAATTTTGAGCTACTTTCTCCTCCAATTTTTGTTCTTCAATTTGTTGAGGAAACACTTCACTTCCCCTTGAAAAATCCTCTTATTTTTCTAGTGCAAAATAAGAGGGGTTCTAGCTAGTTGGTGGTGGGCCTAATTTTGGAGAAAGGAAGCTTGTAGAAGGTATTGCCATTGAAGAGCTTATTTGTATATCAACTAAGTTGGAGCCAACATCAGTCTTTTAAGATTGATAGGTATAATTTCTTAACACCCTATGTATGACAAAGGTGTTTAGTATATGTTACACACTACTACTAAGGTGCTCGATTTTTCTCTAGAAAAAACTGAAAATTTTGTACCTTCCGTTGCGCATTCGGGCACCTAAAATCGATCCCTTTCACTTTATCTGTATCTTCATGCTAGTTGCATAGATAAAGTCCTTGAATATACAAATAGTAGAAAGAATATGAGATGCTCATATGATGAGTATCATGAAACTCATATTTGGAATACTGTAAATTCTAAACAGTTCCTAGTCGATTCAGCCGCCGCTAAGAAGGATATAGGCCGCTCGAGTTCGAGACTAGTATTTGCGATGTGAGTACCATGTTTCATTGGTAGGGGACATTGTGATGTTCGAGCATGCAGATAGGTGCTCCTTGTAGAGTGCACTGAACAACCCTCCATAAAGGACTTTCCAAGTGGTTCTCACTTATCGAGTGGAAAAGTCCTAGTTTATAGTTGTACACCATTAGTCCTTATGACCCGGGACAACATTGAGACTCTATGTGCTAGAATTACACTTTGACTTGTTTACCGACTCTCATGGGGTCATCATGTGGCAAGGTTGGGTGTTTTGTCAAAACATATAGGAGTCGATCCATTGTAGTCGGGGATTCACCGCTTACCTTCGGGTATGGATATCCTATGTGATATCATGTGTATGTAGGTTGAAATCTCTGATCAGAGTATGGTGGTCATTATGAAAGGAGTTTCATAGATTACACCATCGATGCAACTACGACATGACACATAGTATCGATTCATTGACAACTCTCGATAAACCAATGGTGGTCGAATCGGTCGGGATATATGAGTTGAAGGGACCGTACTGTACGCTAACCATAATTGAATGGTTCTTGCAGGCACTATCTGTAGAACCCGTAACTTAGACTACGTATAAACCATGCATAATTCTAGTATTTAAATTAAAAATAATTTTTGTTGCATGAGTATTTAAAGTTAATTATTTTATTATTTTATGCCGTAGTTTGATTTTTATCATTTCAGTTATTTCAGTGAGGCCGGACAGGAGTTGGAGTTTTGAGATAGAATTTAAGATTAGAAAACAATTCCGGAATTTATTTTAGCTAGCAAGTAAGTTCATTTAAGTTAAAAAGGAAGTTTGAGAATTTAATTTAATTACTTGAGGTGAGTAGGAAAATAAGCTCATTTGAGTTACTTAATTAAGGGATTAATTCAATAAATTAATTAAGGGATAGATAAGGCTCTTAAGGTATTAAAATTTAGTAACTAAACAATTTCTCCCCTTCATTTTATTGTATTTTCGGCCCCTTAATAGATTAAGCATTACCATGCCAACTCATCACCCTTTTGACCCATTCTTTTTGGTGTTAACATGCTAATCTTTCTTTTATGATTAGTCCACCTTAATTAATTAATTATTGAGCATTATCCTAGTCTAGAAAGCTTAAGATTTTGGCCCCCACCTTCTAGAGCCATCCATCAACTCATTTGATATCAAACAACAATTCAAAATTCAAAATGAGGGAGACTTGGTCTTGAGTTGCCCCTTATATTTTGCACCCACTTCCCTCACTCCCCTAACCATCTTCCCCTCTCCCTAAGCTCGAAATTCAGAGTCATTTTAGAGGCAAAAATCGTGAGGTGCTAAGGGAAAACAAGAGAGAAAAATTCAGAATCAAGCTAAGTAGCAAAGCGCTCTACCTCCTCCGCGCCGGATCGTCTCTTCTTTTCGTTTTTCTTTCAAACGAAACCAGGCATGCATATATTCTTCCTTGACTCTTCAATCAAGTCATAATATCACATTTTTATGTTTCATGATCCCCCTTTCATGTAAAAACCGAAATACATCAGCATTTTCAGAAAAGAACAACACGCAGAATTTCGGCCCCTTTCTTTTCAAGCTTCACGGTTTTCTTTGATGTTGTGGTTTCAGGTATTGGTTCAGTTCCAGGCTCCCAAGGCAACATCTAGACATGTTCTAGGATGGATTAGGATCACTTTAGTCCATTGTTTCAGCCCCCATGCTTGCTGTAAATTCGAAAATGACAGCAACTCCATTTGTGTTCGAAAATCTGATGTTGCGGTCATAAGGGAATAGATCGGATCTTGGCTGCCCTAGGGGCCTATAGCCATGATTATATCACTTCCCTAGCATTTCTAAGACGTGACTAAGTCACCCTTTTTGTGGCTTGGTCCATAGCTAATCGGTTTTTACATAAAACGCAAGAACAACCCCTTCCCTTCTCGGCCCCTTTGATTTTGACAGCATGTGTTGGTTCGAGTATGGTGGAATGGTGTGGATCTTGGTTGGCCTAAAGCCCTTATCCATGGTTCACACCATGCCCCAAGATGTCTAGATCGTGCCATGGTCAATCAAATGGCCACTGGAACGAGACGAGACAGCAAGCAAAGCAAAACACCACACGCGCATGCAAAGGTGCTCTCGTTGGTAAGAGGTGTTGGTCGGAGGTTCAAGCTCCAATGGCCATTAGCCTCGCAAACGACGCAAGCAAACCAAGCACAGCTGCTGTATTTTTGGACAGCAACTTGCTGTGACGGTTCAGTGGCTCGTTCGAGTTCTCGGTCGGCTTTTAGCCTATGGCCTTGAACTGTACAGTGCCTCATTGAGTTAGGAAGGTCATGTTTTTGACCGTTTGTAATTCGGTTCATTTTTGAGGTCGTACGAGAATTTACGGTGCGATGTGCCAAATTGACTCTCGAAAGAGCGTTTCTTGTTTTGGCCTCCATTCACCTAGATTTCGGCCCTCACCATTTTAGGTGAATTATTTTATCATTTTAGGCGTATTTTAATCATGACTACATGACGGTTCAGTGTTAGTTCGGGTTGGTTCGGAGTCATGATTAAATACGAAGTCGGTAGGCATAATTGTCACATTTTAGAATGTTATTGCATAGTTTGGTCCCATAAATCTATTGCATATTTTTCATGACATATTTAGGTTGCAGCGAGCCTGGGAGCGATCCAATCCAAGCAGTAAATTATTACAAGATATTTAATTGTTCCATTTAATTATATTACGTGCATCAATATATAAAATGTTCATTTTTGAGGTTATGCGATATTGCTTGTGGCCATTTCACTATCATGGGATTATTGCTAAATCCGGTCGCCAGTTACCGGTCAGGTCATCCGTTACCGGTCAGTTGAGTTTGTTTCACCCAGTATACTGTGGCTACAGTCTGATCAGACGTTTATTATTTTATCCGGTCGCAAGTTACAGGTCATGGGAGCATTTTATTATCCGATCGCCAGTTACCGGTCAGTTTCAGTGCAGGGGCCACTTGCGTATACCATAATCTCACCAGGAAAATTATTACAGGCTATTTCAGTACAGGGGTCCAAGGAGCAAACATTTTTACCATGATATTTTCAGTTCGGTTATGCACGTATTATAATTAATCATGACACGACCCTTTTACGATATGCCTCATGACACGACATTTTTATTCCATGAAATTTTACTATAGTATTTACTCGTTATTTACGATATATGCATGTTGAGTCTTTAGACTCACTAGACTTGATTGTTGTAGGTTCTGATGATGCCGGGGCCGAGGGCGGGGACCAGTGAGCAGGCTCGAGTCGGCAGTAGTAGGACCCGAGGACCTCAGTTCAGCATTTATTTTTAATTGATGGCTCAAACGTTTTAATTATTGTTGGAAAAACTTTTTACTGTTATTTCAAAAATGTTAATTCTTCCGCTGCCACATTGAACATCAAACTTTATTTATAAGTTCATTTAGGGAGGAGGCAATTTTAATTATTTAAAAAGAAAAATTTTAAATTTTCCGCAAATTTCCAAGTAAGGATTTTAGGGCCTTTACAGATGGTATCAGAGCGGTGGTTCTGTATAGGGTTGTACTTCTACTGACCACGAGAAGCTCACGAAGTCACGTCTTCGGTCTGTAAGTTTATATTTACGCATTTTCTTTAAAGCATGAATTATTTTCTTAACGGCATGATTTCATGAAGCATTTTATGTCCAGATTCATTTTATTTGTTCAGTATTTAAATTTATATAAATTATGGAATTATGCATGTTAGTTACGTATGGGTTATGTATGGAACAGTATGCCCTCTAGACGCATCCTTGAGCGCCCTACTGGGGAGGAGCCTCGCCGAGAGGACAGAGAGGAGCCGAGGCAGGAGAGAGACTTACCACCTCCACCTCCATCGGACATGAATGCCCAGATGTTAGCTGGGATGACTCAGTTCTTCGCACAGTTTGCGGGGAACAATGCTGTGGCGACCAGGCCGACAGGGCTCGAGGCTGTCTACGAAAGATTCATGAAGATGCGTCCGAAAGAGTTTTCTGGGACGTCTGACCCCATGATTGCTGAGGGCTGGATCAAGTCCCTCGAGGTTATCTTCGAGTTCATGGAGCTTGGAGATGCAGACAGAGTCCGATGTGCCACATACTTATTCGGAGGAGATGCCCGCTTATGGTGGGAAGGAGCATCGGTAGCCCTGAACATGGCTACACTGAGTTGGGTACGCTTCACGGAGGTGTTCTACTCCAAATACTTTGCTGAGGAAGTGCGCACCAGGTTGACCACTGAGTTTATGAGCTCTAGGCAAAGAGATATGACTGTTACGGAGTTCATCCGTAAGTTCGAGAGGGGTTGTCATTTTGTACTCCTGATCTCGCAAACGATGCTAGAGCCAAGATGATGCATTTTCTGGTGGGTCTACGGCCGATCTTGCGCCGTGATGTTAGGGTGTCTGACCCTACTTCTTATGAGGTCGCTGTCTCCAAATCCCTAGCCGCAGAGCAGGATCAGCGTGATATCGAGAGAGATCGCTTGGGAAAGCGACCAGCCCAGGTACCGCACCGCCCTCCTCCTCAGCAGCAGAACACGAGGCCTTTTCACGGACCGCCTAGAATTAGAGGCCAGCAGCAGCAGCAGCAGCAGCAGCGGGGACGCCCAGCCCCGAGGGCTCCTGAGCGCCCAGTCTGTCCTAAGTGTTCACGTCGCCATCGTGGAGCATGTTTGTACGGCTCAGGAAAGTGTTATAGGTGTGGTAGTCCAGACCACTTATTTCTGCAGTGCCCTCAAAGGAACCTTCCTACCCAGGGCAGAGTGTTTGCTCTCCATGCAACGGAGACGAACCCCGATACTATGCTGATGACAGGTACCTTAAGCTTTGAGTCTACATTTGGAACTTAATGTTTTGGGTTAATATTTTGAATATAGAATTGTGTTAGGATTGCATGCTCTACTTTGTAATATTTTGGAAATTTAAGTTAGAAGAACTTCAACCTTTGCATGTCTATAAGTTTAGTCTTTGTAATTATTGGGTTCAACTTAGAGTTCCGATCTTTCAGGGAGAATTTTTATATCCGGTTTTGCTACGAAGGACTTGATAGATTCAGGGGCCACCCACTCATTCATTTCAGAGGTCTTTGCTAATTTCCTCAAAGTTAAGACCATTGGGCTAGATATAGCCTATTCCGTAGTACTGCCGTCTGGCGAGGAGATGGCAGCCACCAGTGTGATCCGAGACATAGATCTTGAGCTCCATGGCAACCTTGTTTATGCGGATCTGATCGTACTGCCGATGCCAGAGTTTGACATTATACTAGGGATGGATTGGCTACTGCGGAACAGAGTTTTGATTGACTTCCAGCGGAGATCTATTCTAGTCCGACCGCCTGGAATGACGCAGTTCTTATTTGAGCCAGACATGTACTTTCCTCTACCACGTATTATTCCATATGTTCAGGCTAGGAAGCTCATGCATAGAGGGTGTCGGGCGTTTCTAGCAACCTTTGTATCTGTCCCCGAGGCACCCAGTCAATCAGCCTCAGATGTTCCGATTGTTAGAGACTTCTTAGACGTTTTTCCTGAGGACGTCTCTTGTATGCCACCTGAGAGAGAGGTGGAGTTTTCCATAGAGCTTATGCCAGGTACGGCTCCGATCTCAAAAGCACCGTACCGACTTGCACCGACAGAGATGTCACAGCTTAAGAAGCAGGTTCAGGAACTTCTTGAAAAGGAGTTCATTCGCCCTAGTTTCTCACCTTGGGGCGTGCCTATCTTGTTTGTTAAGAAGAAAGATGGCACGATGAGACTTTGTATTGACTATCGGGAGTTGAACAGGGTTACAGTAAAGAATAAATACCCACTTCCGAGGATTGAGGATCTGTTTGACCAGTTGCAGGTAGCTTCGATTTTCTATAAGATAGATCTGCGTTCCGGTTATCACCAGTTGAAGGTGAGAGATGCTGATATTTCAAAGACAGCTTTCAGGACTTGTTATGGTCACTACGAGTTTCTTGTGATGCCGTTCGGTTTGACGAATGCGCCAGCGATCTTCATGGATCTCATGAATCGCGTATTTCAGCCATACCTCGACCAGTTTGTGATAGTATTCATAGATGACATTCTCGTCTACTCCAAGAATCGGGAGGATCACAGCAGGCATCTGGCCACAGTGTTGCAGACATTGCAAAAGCACAAATTATTCGCAAAGTTCAGTAAATGCGAATTCTGGTTAGAGAAGGTGGCGTTCTTAGGCCACATTGTATCCAGCAGTGGTATTGAGGTAGACCCAGCGAAAGTTGCAGCAGTCAGAGATTGGGTTGTGCCGCAAAATGCATCAGAGATCCGCAGTTTTCTTGGCTTAGCAGGATATTATCGGAAGTTCATTAAGGGATTCTCTTCGATTGCAGTTCCACTCACAGCACTGACCAAGAAGAATGTGAAATTTGTTTGGAGCGAGGAGTGTTAGAAGAGCTTCGATACTTTGAAGCAAGCTCTTATCTCAGCACCAGTTTTGGCCGTGCCGTCAGGGTCCGGTGAGTTTGTTCTGTATACCGATGCTTCGAAGCTCGGTCTTGGCGCAGTATTGATGCAGCATGGGAAGGTGATAGCTTATGCTACTAGACAGTTGAAGACTCATGAGAAGAACTACCCTACCCATGATCTAGAGTTGGCCGCAGTAGTTTTTGCCTTGTAGATTTGGAGGCATTATCTGTATGGAGAGAAGTGCCAGATCTTTACCGACCACAAGAGCCTCAAGTATTTCTTTACGCAGAAGGAGCTGAACATGCGTCAGAGGCGTTGGTTGGAGCTGGTGAAGGATTATGAATGTGACATTAGCTACCACCCGGGTAAAGCTAATGTAGTTGCGGATGCATTGAGCAGAAAAGTCGCACTGATGGCTCATTTGACAGTGTCGAGACCTCTTCAGATTGAGATGCAGAGGTTTGATCTTGAGACTTATCTTCAAGGTAGAGTTCCCCGTCTATCTACCTTGACCATTCAGTCTTCTCTTCTGGACCGTATTCGCAGTGTTCAGTCATCAGATGAGCAGTTAGCAAAGTGGAAGCAGAGGGATGAGGCCAAGGGCAGTGTCTTGTATTCAGTCAGTGATGGTATTGTGAGATACCGAGACAGGATATGGGTTCCTAGCAGTGATTCTATCCGAGCAGATATCTTATCAGAAGCCCATACGTCGCCGTACTCTATTCATCCAGGGAGTACGAAGATGTACAAGGATCTGCAGCTATTGTATTGGTGGCCAGGAATGAAGAAGGATATCAGGCGATTTGTGTCCGAGTGTCTGACTTGCCAATTAGTGAAAGCGGAGCATAAGAGACCAGCAGGTTTGCTCAAGCCTCTCCCTATTCCCGAGTGGAAGTGGGAGAATGTTACCATGGACTTTGTGACCGGATTGCCGAGGTCAGCCAGAGGATCGAATGCTATCTGGGTGATTGTTGATCGTCTTATCAAGTCAGCGCACTTCTTGCCTATTAAGACGACTTTCACCTTGGTTCAGTATACAGAGCTGTATATCCGAGAGATAGTCCGACTCCATGGTATTCCAGTTTCTATCGTATCTGACAGAGATCCTAGATTCACTTTCTCATTTTGGAAGAGTTTGCATTCGACTATGGGTACGAAGTTGCTGTTTAGCACAGCTTTCCATCCGCAGACAGATGGGCAGTCAGACCGAGTCATTCAGATTTTAGAGGATCTTCTCCGTGCTTGCGTCATTGATTTCTCAGGTAGTTGGGAGTCGAGCTTGATATTGGTTGAGTTCACCTACAACAACAGTTTCCAGTCTTCCATTGGTATGACTCTGTATGAAGCACTATATGGCCGCAAGTGTAGATCTCCTGTTCATTGGGATGAAGTAGGAGAGAGAGCAGAGTTGGGTCCAGATATTATTCAGCAGACTGTCAATGTAGTAGCCCGGATCCGTGATAGAATGAGGACTGCTCTGAATCGACAGAAGAGTTATGCCGATCAGCGGAGGAGAGATTTAGAGTTTTCTGTCGGCGACCATGTCTTTGTGAAGGTGGCACCTATGAAGGTTGTCATGAGATTTGGCAAGAAAGGGAAGCTCAGTCCGAGATTCATTGGACCATTTGAGATCCTCGACAGAGTTGGGACGCTAGCTTATCATGTGGCTCTTCCGCCGAATCTGGCCGGAGTACACAATGTGTTCCACGTCTCCATGCTGAGGAAGTACATGGCAAACCCTTCGCATGTCCTGAACTTTGAGCCGTTGCAGCTTACTCCGAACCTATCTTATGAGGAGAGGCCAGTGCAGATCCTAGACAGGCAGGAGAAGAAGCTTCGGAACAAGCTGGTTAAGCGAGTCAAAGTCAGATGGCTCAACCATTCAGAGGAGGAAGCTACATGGGAGTCTGAGTCGGAGATGAGAGATCGTTACCCCGAGTTATTAGGTGAGTTTTAATTTCGAGGACGAAATTTCTTTTCAGGGGGGGAGGATTGTAGAACCCGTAGCTTAGACTACGTATAAACCATGCATAATACTAGTATTTAAATTAAAAATGATTTTTGTTGCATGAGTATTTAAAGTTAATTATTTTATTATTTCATGCAGTAGTTTGATTTTTACTATTTCAGTTATTTCAGTGAGGCCGGACAGGAGTTGGAGTTTTGAGATAGAATTTAAGATTTAGAAAACAATTCCGGAATTTATTTTAGCTAGCAAGTAAGTTCATTTAAGTTAAAAAGGAAGTTTGAGGATTTAATTTAATTACTTGAGGTGAGTAGAAAAATAAGCTCATTTGAGTTACTTAATTAAGGGATTAATTCAATAAATTAATTAAGGGATAGATAAGGCTCTTAAGGTATTAATATTTAGTAACTAAACAATTTCTCCCCTTCATTTTATTGTATTTTCGGCCCCTTAATAGATTAAGCATTACCATGCCAACTCATCACCCTTTTGACCCATTCTTTTTGGTGTTAACATGCTAATCTTTCTTTTATGATTAGTCCACCTTAATTAATTAATTATTGAGCATTATCCTAGTCTAGAAAGCTTAAGATTTTGGCCCCCACCTTCTAGAGCCATCCATCAACTCATTTGATATCAAACAACAATTCAAAATTCAAAATGAGGGAGACTTGGTCTTGAGTTGCCCCTTATATTTTGTACCCACTTCCCTCACTCCCCTAACCATCTTCCCCTCTCCCTAAGCTCGAAATTCAGAGTCATTTTAGAGGCAAAAATCGTGAGGTGCTAAGGGAAAACAAGAGAGAAAAATTCAGAATCAAGCTAAGTAGCAAAGCGCTCTACCTCCTCCGCGCCGGATCGTCTCTTCTTTTCGTTTTTCTTTCAAACGAAACCAGGCATGCATATATTCTTCCTTGACTCTTCAATCAAGTCATAATATCACATTTCTATGTTTCATGATCCCCCTTTCATGTAAAAACCGAAATACATCAGCATTTTCAGAAAAGAACAACACGCAGAATTTCGGCCCCTTTCTTTTCAAGCTTCACGGTTTTCTTTGATGTTGTGGTTTCTGGTATTGGTTCGGTTCTAGGCTCCCAAGGCAACATCTAGACATGTTCTAGGATGGATTAGGATCACTTTAGTCCATTTTTTCAGCCCCCATGCTTGCTGGAAATTCGAAAATGACAGCAACTCCATTTGTGTTCGAAAATCTGATGTTGCGGTCATAAGAGAATAGATCGGATCTTGGCTGCCCTAGGGGCCTATAGCCATGATTAGATCACTTCCCTAGCATGTCTAAGACGTGACAAAGTCGCCTATTTGGTGGCTTGGTCCATGGCTAATCGGTTTTTACATAAAAAGCAAGAACAGCCCCTCCCCTTCTCGGCCCCTTTGATTTTGACAGCATGTGTTGGTTCGAGTATGGTGGAATGGTGTGGATCTTGGTTGGCCTAAAGCCCTTAGCCACGGTTCACACCATGCCCCAAGATGTCTAGATCGTGCCATGATCAATCAAATGGCCACTGGAACGAGACGAGACAGCAAGCAAAGCAAAACACCACACGCGCATGCAAAGGTGCTCTCGGGTGAATCTTTTCGATTGTTGCTGGAATATTCCGAATTGTGGCTGGTCTAAAGCCCTTAGCCAAGGTTCGAATCATTCCTTGGGACGTTGGTAAGAGGTGTTGGTCGGAGGTTCAAGCCCCAATGGCCATTAGCCTTGCAAACGACGCAAGAAAACAAGCACAGCTGCTGTATTTTTGGACAGCAACTTGCTGTGACGGTTCAGTGGCTCATTCGAATTCGCGGTCGGCTTTTAGCCTATGGCCTTGGACTAGACAGTGCCTCATTGAGTTTGGAAGGTCATGTTTTTGACCGTTTGTAATTCGGTTCATTTTTGAGGTCGTACGAGAATTTACGGTGCGAAGTGCCAAATTGACTCTCGAAAGAGCGTTTCTTGTTTTGGCCTCCATTCACCTAGATTTCGGCCCTCACGATTTTAGGAGCATTATTCTATCATTTTAGGCATATTTTAATCATGACTACATGACGGTTCAGTGTTGGTTCGGGTTGGTTCGGAGTCATGATTAAATACGAAGTCGGTAGGCGTAATTGTCACATTTTAGAATGTTATTTCATAGTTTGGTCCCATAAATCTATTGCATATTTTTCATGACATATTTAGGTTGCAGGGAGCCTGGGAGCGATCCAATCAAAGCAGTAAATTATTACAAGATATTTAATTGTGCCATTTAATTATATTACGTGCATAAATATATAAAATGTTCATTTTTGAGATTATGCGATATTGCTTGTGGCCATTTCACTATCATGGAATTATTGCTAAATCCGGTCGCCAGTTACCGGTCAGCTGAGTTTGTTTCACCCAGTATACTGTGGCTACAGTCTGATCAGACGTTTACTATTTTATCCGATCGCCAGTTACCGGTCATGGGAGCATTTTATTATCCGGTCGCCAGTTACCGGTCAGTTTCAGTGCAGGGGCCACTTGCGTATACCATAATCTCACCAGGAAAATTATTACAGGCTATTTCAGTACAGGGCTCCAAGGAGCAAACATTTTTACCATGATATTTTCAGTTCGGTTATGCACGTATTATAATTAATCATGACACGACCCTTTTACGATATGCCTCATGACACGACATTTTTATTCCATGAAATTTTACTATAGTATTTACTCGTTATTTACGATATATGCATGTTGAGTCTTTAGACTCACTAGACTTGATTGTTGTAGGTTGTGATGATGCTGGGGCCGAGGGCGGGGACCAGTGAGCAGGCTCGAGTCGGCAGAAGTAGGACCCGAGGACCTCAGTTCAGCATTTATTTTTAATTGATGGCTCAAACGTTTTAATTATTGTTGGAAAAACTTTTTACTATTATTTCAAAAATGTTAATATTTCCGCTGCCCCATTGAACATCAAACTTTATTTATAAGTTCATTTATGGAGGAGGCAATTTTAATTATTTAAAAAGAAAAATTTTAAATTTTCCGCAAATTTCCAAGTAAGGATTTTAGGGCCTTTACACTATCATTTGATACCTAGGGAATCATGTAAGCGATGCTGCTAGGCGTTTAACATGATTGGTTGGGTACTATCAGACTTGAGTTATGATATTCTTGTTATCAAGTAGTTGATAAGTAAGAATGGAGCAATTGAAGTATGCTCGTATAAGGACATGTTTAGTCCGAATCACATGGAGATGTGAACCTAAGCTAGTTGTATCAATGAACCATTGAGGGCCACACAAGTTCTAGCTTTCTAGATCCTGTTGAGAAGTAAAATATAGTTCAATGTATTGAACGACTTGTAAATGAGTTTATAAGCGTAAGCAAAAATAGAAGAATGACTTCTATGAGGGAAATGTAATTTTAATTTATGAATGTGTTCCTAAATTAAAAGTTGGCAAAATAAATAATGTATTTGGAAATTGTGATTTTCATAAACATTATTATGGACTAAATTAAATTAATTCAAGTGTTGAATTAATTTAACACTAGTGGGCCTAGTAGATTTCAAATAATTAAATTAATTCAAGTGTTGAATTAATTAAATAACATTGGGTCTTGTAGAGCCAATTGGAAATAATTATTTAACTAGTGGGCTTGAGGAAAAAAACAAGTAAAGTTTAATGGGCTCAAATATGTTTGAGACAATTAAATTAAAGTCAATAGACCTTGTAATTGTTACAAGCCCACTCAAATTGCATGCTTGGGAAGTGAAGAGTTGGGTAATACTTTTCATTAAAAAATTGTATGGCATGCAACTTTTGCTTTTAACTTTTTACAACACCAAGAAAATTCATACTCCTTCCCTCCCATACTCACTTGGCAAAATTTCTAGCTCTTTTCTCCCTCATTTTTGTTCTTCAATTGTTGGAGAAACAATTCTCTTCTCAAAGAAAAATACCCTACATTTTCTAGTGCAAGTGTAAGGTGGATCTTTTAAGTTTGGTGTGGGCTTGATTTTGAAGGAAGGACTCAAGGACAAGGAGAGCTTGTAGATTTGTCTTTCCTTTGAAGACCTTAGTTGCTTGACAACTAAGTTGGTGCCAAACATCAATCTCAAGAGATTGATAGGAAAAATTTCATAACACCCTATGTATGACATATTGTGTTTTTGTATTTGCTACACACCTAGTACATGTGGTGCTCGAATTTCTCTTGCAAAAATCGAAATTTTGAACTTCCGTTGCCTTTCGAGCACCTAAAATCCGATCCCCTTTCAAGTGGTATCCGAGCTATGGTTACTATTTTGGTGTAGCAAATACACAATATTATATTGAGGTCGATTTCTAACCGCATGAGATGATTTTTGCAACAAAATAAAAGGCCATGTGAGGGGTTATTTCGGGCAGCATGTTGCTGCCCCCTCTATTTAAAATAAAAAAAAATTTTTGCATGTTGGCCGAAATCTGGCGACGGCGATGACGACTAGGGTTTTCAAAAAGTTTTTGAAATATCAAAGTGTCATGGGCCTTGAGTTGTTGGGCCATTGGATGGCTAACATATTTGTGAATTTTAAATGGGCCAAAATATTTTTTGGTGAAAAATGTGTTTTTGGGCCCTTAAGTTTTAAATTATAAAAGTTGCAAATATTTTCTCATGAAATAAATAATTGAAGTTGGACTTTAGTTATTTATAGTAAATGGTGATTTACAAGAAATTCGGTTATAAATAAATTAATTAGAAAGTAGACAAAGGTGTTTGTATACTTTGTTAATTTAGTTTATAATCGTGGCGGTTAGTGATTGGATCAAGATATATAATATTGGATCAATTAATTATTGTGATAATTAATTGATGGTGTATGATATGTGATATTATGCATGAAGGATGATCAAAAGCCCAAGCCCAATTTGCTAGGTGTATGCTAGGATATTTTGTGTTGAATGATTGTAATAATTATCAAATTTAAAGTAGGCTTGGTTTATGGCCCGTTCCCACCCCCATGAAATGTATCCCTATTTGCCATGGATATTTATTTGTAAATATTAGTATAGTGGATGATCAAGATTGGAAGATGGTGGCCATGATGATTATGAAGATCGAAGACATGTAAATATTGGAAGCTAATGTAATAGTTGCATTTGCATCCCATGCATTTCCCTAGGATTTGACCTAGGCCCGTGTTTAGCTCACATGGGCCATTAGTATTGGGGCGATTGATCATCCTTGTTTGTTTACTGTTTATAATATATGCATGATATGTTATAAATAATGAGTATGTGCGTTATTATTATGATAATAACAAAGTTGCATGAATCCGTCAAACATACGATCAAACATGGCGAGCTTTTAAATAAAATTAATGATGAGACCTTTCAAAATTAAAAAACCCTCATTTTGAATAAGATTCAAAATTAATATCAAGCCCGAAAAGAGGAATTATAAATTTGTTTATAATTTCCATGTCTTCCATCGACAATGGGTGCATGATGAACGCTACCCGTGCTCGAGGCTCGGCTCATATTATTGGGGGGGCCCTGGGTGCCGGAAAGCTGTGACATCCATTGACATGGTGATGTGAACTACGTGGAACTCCCATGATTTCGGCTCATATTATTGGGGGAACTCATGGCGACCGTCCATTAAGGTTCAACATCGATGGGTAAGGCTTGACACGTGAAGATGAACGACGTCATATTATTGGGTCCTAATCAAACGTGAGACAAAAGTTTACGTAAAGGGTTGCATGGTGATGCAATTGGAAACTACCTTTTAGGGATTGTGATTGGCTGATATTATTCGGGATCATAATTCGCTAATTGGACCTTGCGTACCTACTGAGGAAAGGAGTTCCCCGTTTTCACTAGAGGGTAGTGAAAATGTCAAAACAGTGAGAGCGAAAATTTGTAAAGTAAAAGTCCATACTTTATATCTTACTAAATATTTTAAAATAGTCATTAACATTTATCTGTTTTACTTTTCAGTACAAATTTGACAATGTCTTCGATTCGCAATCCGCTATCCGCAATACTCGAAAAACACGTGTTAACTGGACCTAATTACCTCACTTGGCTAAGAAACCTAAAAATTGTCTTGAATTCGGAAAGGATAGGAATACACTGACAGAGTCGCCCCCTATTGAGGCTTTGAATGACTGCACTCCTGAGGAATTGCAGACTTACAAGGAATGGTGTGACCAAGACTTGAAAGCCAGGTGTTATATGCAGGCTTCTATGAATGATGAGCTGCAGAGGCGTTTTGAGGATGCAAAGAGTGCTGCTGACATTCATTTGCACCTCAAGGAGCTCTTTGGTGAGCAAACACGGCCTCTTAGGCATGCTACCGTCAAGGAGCTGATCACTTTGCGCATGCGAGATGGGGCCTCGGTCCATGAGCATGGCCTGAAGTTGATTGGGCTCGTGGAGAAGCTCGTTGGCATGGATCTGATGTTGCCTTCGGAGTTGACCACCGACGTGTTGCTCTTATCGCTGCCTAGCTCATTTGATCCTTTTGTGGTGAATTTCAACATGAACAAGCTTGAGCCGACCCTTGAGGAGTTGGTTAACATGTTTGTTACGTTTGAATCCACTATCAAGAAAGAGAAATTGGTTCTTTATGTGGGTTCTTCATCTGGTACGAAGATTGATCCACATGGGAAGGAAAAGAAGCGTTCTTTCCAACGTCACAAGAAGAACGTTCCCTTGTTGAGGCAATCTCCGAATCCTGTCATGGCAGCCACACCAGTTAAGGCTGACAAGACTAGTGATGTTTGTCATCACTGCAAGAAGCCTGGACATTGGAGGCGTAATTGCAAAGAATATCTTGCTCAGAAAAGTTCTGAAAATGGTATGTTCTACATTGAAGTAAACATTTCAATTAACTCTACTTCTTGGGTATTGGATACCGGCTGTGGCTCACATCTCTGTAATTATTTGCAGGTGATGGGAAGAAGTAGGAGACTAAGGGGAGGTGAGACCTTCTTGAGGACGGGCGATGAGGCAAGAGTTGCTGCCAAGGCTGTTGAAGATGTTTACTTGTTGTTGAACAATAATTTTAAGTTATTTTTTAAGAGATGTTTTGTTTGTACCTGATTTGATGAAAAACATTGTTTCCATTTCTATGTTGATAAAGATGGATATTCTTGTTTCTTTTGCAAAGGTGTTTGCAATATTTACAATAATGAATGTTTGATTGGTACTGGTGAACTTGAAAACGATCTCTATAACTTAAAATTGAAAGATATTCCACTAAATGTCCATACAGTGGCTCACATCTCTGTAGTTATGTGAAGCAGGTAGTGGAAGATAAATTTGATAGTCGATCCATTTTATGTTACTTTCTGGGATATCCAAAGAATTCGGTTGGATGCTACTTCTATCATCCCCAAGAAACAAAAGTGTGGGGACCTGGACGCTAATTCATGTTTTAATCATTGTTAATGTTAAATACAACAATTTAGAAAAGTGGGACTAAACTTTTTTCTTTTTAAATATAAATGCGAAAACGTAATGTAATCTATCTAATATACATGTCAGTATAAAAGTACACATCATGTACTACATGTCTCTATCTCGCCTAGGTTCAACACCTATACATCAAGTGCTGAATCCTATTTTGCTTCTGGTCCTGGATCTCCACGCTAACTATAATCTCTCATCCTCTTTCTGATCCTGATCCTGTCCCACCTGTTGTGAAGCACACATACAAACAAGACAACAGCCGGATAACTCCGGTGAGAAATACATCCCAGTATAAACAATTATACATGCAATCAGATAAAAGCATATATCAAAGCATGAAACATATATCAATATCATGTATCAAATCAGAAGACATATATCGATATAAAGCTGTAAATAAAACTCTAGACTCGTCATCTCAGACTCGACTCATCTCTAATCTAGGGATCTCGGTATCTGGATATGGGCACCTATATCGAATTTCAGCGATAGGAGTGAATCAACTCCTAAGCGACATCGATATAAACCAAAAATCCAGTGTCTTGGCGAATCAGCCAAAGACTTGGCACATCAGCCAAAGACTAGGCACATCAGCCTATGACTTAACACCTGATTTGCTATAAATCAATAGACTAAGGATATCAATCCCAAGAATTGCAAATATCAATGCAATATAATTCAGTATGTGATTTTGGGAAACTCAAGTTGAATCAAACTCGAGTTGTGCAATCCCGAATCAACATTGATTTATACCTTTCTCTTCTCGGTCTGACGAAGTCGAAGTCTCGGAGTCAAATCTGTCCATACCCAATCTGGCACTTATAATATCAAATAGGCACAATATCAGTATACACTCTCAAATAAATACTGAATATACTGTGTCAACGTACAATTCAATTCAAGACCTGTTCTGATCAATACTCAAATCAAGATACAATCTGATCAATGTCAACGACATACGGCACAATCTCAATAAATACTGAATCTGATCAATTTCAATTTGCTGATGTTTCGACGGCATAACAATACTGTCTCAGTAACCCCGTCAATCTCAACATCACAGATACAATATCAAGGTTTATAATCAATATCTGTATAATTCTGAATTTAACTCAAACTCAACGACATAACGGAATAATCTCGATATCCCCGTCAATACAATATCAACAAATATCAATTACAATCCATAACCAATATCCAATACCATCTAAAATCAATCAATAATCCAAATCTGTCCAATATCAATCAATATACTTCTGAAAAATCATAACAATTTCATAATCAATTTGTTTCTCACTCTGACTTCGATTCTATGTTGTCTAACATGTCAGGAACATAATATATGAATTATATCCGATTCTGACAATACCATAATTCCAAGACATATCGAAAAGTAGTAAAACTTACGTCCAGTTGAAGCTCTTGTCGATATAAACTCAGTACTGTACTAAGATTCAAAATCAGACACGCGGATCGAAATATAAAGGCCTATGGATTTCTGAAAGATTTCTCGTTCCTTTTATATTTCTTTTTTGCTGAATTCGAAGGAAGGTCTGTATACATATATCCAATTTGCATGTTAAAGCAACGTGTCTTCTCCTTCTTTAATCCCGGTTGGCGCTCGGGCGGTCACAAGTTACCGCTCGGGCGCGGAAGTTTCTGTCGAGATACTCAGTAGATCATCTCATGGCGCTCGGGCGGTAATATTCTACCGCTCGGGCGCCAAACATTCTGTCCAATGGTGCATTGGCGCTCGGGCGGTTCTTTTCTACCGCTCGGGCGCCAGATGTTCGGTTTAACATCTTGGCTTATACTGTAACGATGCTCTGATTCTTCATTTGAGTTCCTATAACCTCAATTCTGTCAATTAATTAACGTCTGATTACAGTAATTAAATCTCAGGCATTACATTTCTCCCCCTAGATATAATTTCTTCCCCGAAATCACAGGTAATCAAATCAGATAAAGAAAGAAATGTATAATGAAATCAATCAAAAACTCACATCAGTGAAATACTCTGAACATCGTTACTTCATATCAGACTCAGTCTTCCAGGTAGCCTCTTCGAGGCCCTAATGACTTTATTGTACTTCCAACAGCAGAGTAGTCTTCATTTTGAAGCATTTCTCTTTCACGGATTTCTGATTTCAATCTGGAATAATAATTCAAGAAATATAATATCATAATATAACTCAAAGTAACTCGGAAAAACTCAATCTCAAAATACTGGCTATACAACATCCGTATATACCAATCAACAGCTTATAAAAAATCAACAGCTTATAACAAATCAACATCAACAGCTGTTATCAAATCTGTTTACTTCCAGTTAATTCCATATTCAATTTTCTGCCTCAAATATCAATGGTCATCTTCTGACGTTGGCATATTTAATCTATCTATTCTGAGTTTTCTTCCTTTCTTTTCTGAATCAGCTTCACTTCTTCAGTCATATCTCTGATCTTATCAGGTACAATCTCGGTTACCTCAGAGATATTATCCCCATACAAAGGAAATCTACAATTCTTATTGCACCCCGCCTCGAATGAAACTATCTTAATACTCATTTGATAGCTATTCTTGTACAATAATTCTCAAGTGACAATAAATCTTGTCAACTAGTGCTAACATCCAGCACTACAATTCCACGAGTATCCTCCAGTGTTTGGATAGTCCGCTCCGACTATCAATCGGCCTGTGAATGATATGTGAAAGAGTTTGTTGTATATTCTGCTAAAAGTGCGAAATCAAGTGAAAATCACGGTCTGATATAGTCAACTTTGGCGTTCTGTATATTCTGATCACCTCTTTAACAGAAATCTCAGTCATCTAATAGTATCTGTACGTCTTCTTGTACGAACTAGAATCCACAGACTTGATCCGTCTGTCACTCTTAACACAATTAAATACTAAATTTCGAGAGAAATGCCGTAGTTTCATCACGATATCCCGGGAAATGTGATCCATTTCCATTCAGGACTCGATAATCTATATAACCAATCTCCTGGTTTCATATGTTCTGTCTTCATCTGTCAGCAATTCAGACATTTCATTACAAATTCTGCCACAATTGGTCTCATCTGTTTCCCTAAAATCTGTGTTTTCAAGTCATCATACATTTTTCTATCATCAGAATAAATGTTGAATCAAATATTGTGCATTTCTGATAATACCTGTCGTTCCACATCTGACAAATATGGCACAAAAAAATCAATTATTCATATACAATTCAGTATCACGCACCTGATATTCTATTAGATACACTGCTCGGCTTTAATCATCGAAATCAAGTTCTGAACATTCTGATCAAATTTCTAAACTGCTTTAATTCGCAAAAGCCGCTCTGATTTAACTTACAACGTATAGAATCCCAACGATATGTAATCTGTATCAAATACTGATCTAAAGATAACAAGTCTCAAGCAGATTCAATACTAATCATATATAATAGCCTGCTAAACCCATGCATCGAAAAATATCTGACACCGATGTCGTTCTCAACCAACTGATCACGGTCTCACTGTGCTGAAATCAATCAGTACACTGTCTTCGGATATCGAATACCCCGAATACAATCTGTCTCAGTTAAGATTCATAATTCAACAGTTTCTGTGTACCCCTTTCCAGTTCTCAAAATATTCGATACAATACTCAGTTATTCAACAACATCAGTCATATTCTTCGAATATATCAGAATATCGTAGATAAAACGAGCATAAATTCATCAGAATAATTCTGAACACATGGTTTATCCACTCACAACCATAGCTGATACATCTCCAAAGAGAAACACTCCATCAGATGTAATTTTCGGCTAGTAAATCTTCTAACTGATAATTCATTTCTTTCAATTGAATCAGTGTCATTTTATACGAAGTTCCAAAAATAAGAACATTACCTGGTATCGAGTCAAGGCTAAAATCAATCTCCCTGACTGAAGGCAAACCAGAAATCTCATCTGGGCAGACTTTAACAACTCTCCTGTCACTGGCAAATCCGTCAATGATACGCTCAATTTCAGTAAATCAACTGAATACATCAGGAATCACTCCATTCCTTTCGATAATCATCGAGTCCTGAACATCACATATATCAAAGGTATTCTAAATCTAGAATTCTTACCGTAACATGTTCATTCTTCGGCCATTTCAGGTCCGAATCTTACCATTTCCTGGAAATAATCTGCAATAGCTCTGTACTTGGCCAACACATCAATATCAATAATGCGGTCAGAATCAGACGACATCAGTACAGTACAATCTAACTCAATCTCCTTCTCATCCTACTGTAGTATCCGATATTTCACAAAATTCGCTGATATCAACACTCTCCCAACAAGTAGGAGATAATAAATACAGTAGATATGAACTCAACAAATAAAGCAGACATCAATGCAATTCATTCAGAAATTATGCGTAGGATGTACGAGTATCTCTCAATACATACACCGAATAATCATAATGGAACCTGTCACTATATCATCAAGTGCATCCTAGGTCTGTTCTTTGTTCGCTGCAACCATTCTGCCTTCCTACTGGTCCTGGTTGTATCTGAGTAGAGGGTGATTGGAAAGAACGAACAACAGAAGATGGTCTATTAGTCTGAGTCACTGATCCAGATGACTCTGCTCCCTTGAATCTTCGAGAACCTCTCTGTGGACAAACTCTAGCAAAGTGTCCTTGCTGTTTGCAAATGTTGCAACTACCATACACTCCTTGGCATTGCTCTGTGAGATGTCTTCCTCCACAGGTTTTACATTAGACCCCGACATAACTCGGGTTAGAACTACTGGAGCTAGATGAACCGCTCCCTAACTTCTTAAACTCCTTCTTTCGAGCTTTTAACTGTTCTTTCTTCCCAATACTACTACTACCAACCTCAAATTTCAAAGGGGATTGCAGGAATTGGTCTGGAGATTGTTGCTTTTTCTGAGATTGGATCACATACAGCCTTTCTTGTTGTCGAATCAAACTTGCTTCGGCTCTCTTTGCTCTATTCAAGGCATCAGAAAAAGTATAGGGTCGGTCTGTGTTCACCAATGTCAATATCTCAGGATTCAATCCCTTCACAAACTGATCAGTTACAGCTTCATCACTCTCAGCCACGTGAGGAGCAAAACGTAGCAAGATAGAAAATTGAGCAACATATTCTTCAATATTTAACTGACTCAGTTTCAAATTTTCAAATTCTTCCCTCTTATCTTCTCGGTACGAGCTTGGGAAAAATCTTCGATAGAATTCAGCTTTGAAGATCTTCCACATAATCAGTGTACCACACTGCTCTAAAACTTCTTTGGTTGCAATCCACGAGCTCTTTGCGACTTCCCGTAACTGGTGCCCAATCAGTTTAACTCTCCGTTCATCTGGGTAATCGAGTGAATCAAATAGCATCTCGATATCGTCGAGCAAACTCTCACAATCACTCGTCGTCTCGATACCCCTCAGAATCGGCGGTTGAAATGACTGAAACCTCATCAACTGTGTTTCCATCAGAGTTTCTGACACATCCATCTGATCAGTCACCCTACTTTCTAGTTCTGGAATTCTTCAAGGATGTATATCTGAGGAACACAAGAGTTATCAATCACATGAGACAAATCCGTCTCAGTCCCTTTCTAATCACCTTACCTGTGATCAATAATTGGTTCTGATTCATTTTCAAATAATACACATTACCAAATCGACTCAGATATTCAGGTAACATGTATCTTCAAAAACAATAAACACATATTGCAATATTAGCATATACAATGTAATTCAACATTATAATAAATCACATGCTAGCAATCAAATGCAAGGAAAGAAAATTCATTCTACCCCGCTAACTAGCTTCAATCTCAGTCTCAAAAACCTACAGTTCTAGACCTATTGCACTGATACCACCTGCTGTGGGAACCCGAACGCTAATTCATGTTTTAATCATTGTTAATGTTAAATACAACAAATTAGAAAAGTGGGACTAAACTTTTTTCTTTTTAAATATAAATGCGGAAACGTAATGTAATCTATCTAATATACATGTCAGTATAAAAGTACACATCATGTACTACATGTCTCTATCTCGCCTAGGTTCAACAGTTATACATCAAGTGTTGAATCCTATTTTGCTTCTGGGCCCGGATCATCACGCTAACTATAATCTCTCATCCTCTTCCTGATCCTGATCCTGTCCCACCTGTTGTCAAACAAACATACATACAAGACAACAACCGGATAACTCCAGTGAGAAATACATCAAAGTATAAACAATGTATACATGCAATCAGATAAAAGAATATATCAAAGCATGAAACATATATCAATATCATGTATCAAATCAAAAGACATATATCGATATAAAGCTGTAAATAAAACTCTAGACTCATCATCTCAGACTCGACTCATCTCTAATCTAGGGATCCCGGTATCTAGATATGGGCACCTATATCAAATTTCAGCGATAGGAATGAATCAACTCCTAAGCGACATCGATATAAACCGAACATCCAGTGTCTTGGGGAATCAGCCAAAGACTTGGCACATCAGCCAAAGACTAGGCACATCAGCCTATGACTTGACACCTGATCTGCTATAAATCAATAGACTAAGGATATCAATCCCAAGAATTGCAAATATCAATGCAATATAATTCAGTATGTGATTTTGGGAAACTCAAGTTGAATCAAACTCGAGTTGTGCAATCCCGAATCAACATTGATTTATACCTTTCTCTTCTCGGTCTGACGAAGTCGAAGTCTCGGAGTCAAATCTGTCCATACACAATCTGGCACTGATAATATCAAATAGGCACAATATCAGTATACACTCTCAAATCAACATACAATCTGATCAATGTCAACGACATACGGCACAATCTCAATAAATACTGAATCTGATCAATATCAATTTGCTGATGTTTCGACGGCATAACAATACTGTCTCAGTAACCCCGTCAATCTCAACATCACAGATACAATATCACGGTTTATAATCAATATCTGTATAATTCTGAATTTAACTCAAACTCAATGACATAACGGAATAATCTCGATATCCCCGTCAATACAATATCAACAGCTATCAATTACAATCCATAAACAATATCCAATACCATCTAAAATCAATCAATAATCCAAATCTATCCAATATCAATCAATATACTTCTGAAAAATCATAACAATTTTATAATCAATCTGTTTCTCACTCTGACTTCGATTCTATGATGTCTAACATGTCAGGAACATCATATATGAATTATATCTGATTCTTACAATACCATAATTCCAAGACATATCGAAACGTAGTAAAACTTACGTCCAGTTGAAGCTCTTGTCGATAGAAACTCAGTACTGTACTCAGATTCAAAATCAGACGGGCGGATCGAAATATAAAGGCGTAAGGATTTCTGAAAGATTTCTCGTTCCTTTTCGTTTATTTTCTGCTGAATTCAAAGGAAGGTCTGTATATATATATATATCAAATTTGCATGTTAAAGCAACGTGTCTTCTCCTTATTTAATCTCGGTTGGAGCTCGGGCGGTCACAAGTCACCGCTCGGGCGCGGAAGTTTCTGTCGAGATACTCAGCCGATCATCTCCTAGCGCTCGGGCGGTAATATTCTACCGCTCGGGCACCAAACATTCTGTCCAATGGTGCATTGGCGCTCGGGCAGTTCTTTTCTACTGCTCGGGCGCCAGATGCTCGGTTCAACATCTTGGCTTATACTGTAATGATGCCCTGCTTCTTCATTTTAGTTCTTATAACCTCAATTGTGTCAATTAATCAACGTCTAATTACAGTAATTAAATCTCGGGAATTACAAAAAGTGTTTGTTTCAAGGAATGCAACCTTTTTGGAAAAGGAATTTCTATTGGATAGAAAAGGAGAGATGATAGAACTCGAAGAGGTTCGAGAGACACCCACAGTTATAGAACCCACACCCGAAGAGACAAGAGAGGAGATACAAGCTCCTAGAAGATTTGAGAGAGTCTCGAGACCACCTATGAGGTATGGTCTGCTTCTTGAAGAAGGCCATGATGAGCCTAACCATGGATGTGATCCAAGGACCTTCAAGGAAGCGTTATCTGATGCCGATTCATCCAAGTGGCTTGAAGCGATGTAATCTGAGATGAATTCCATGCATTCGAACCAAGTGTGGAATCTCGTGGATCCACCTGAGGGAATTGTTCCCATAGGGTGTAAATGGATTTACAAGAGGAAACATGGGGCGGATGGGAATGTATTGACCTTCAAGGCGCGATTGGTAGTAAAAGGATATACTCAAAGACAAGGAGTTGACTTTGAGGAAACCTTTTCTCCAGTTGCAATGTTCAAGTCCATAAGAATAATGCTAGCCATAGCTGCATGGTATGACTATGAGATATGGCAGATGGATGTCAAGACAGCCTTTCTTAATGGGGATATTAAGGAAGAAATTTACATGTCTCAACCCAAAGGGTGATGCGATCCCGCCCACGAGATCTTTAATTTTTCCCGCTCTTTGAAACAAGTAATTGATAGGTGTGAAAATCGCCTCTAGATCACGCGGTCTAGCAACAATTCATCAACGATAGAAACAATCTCGTTCAAGAGAACCTCCAAAAAACCCGTCCTTGGCAACCCTCGTGATATTCGATTGACAAATGCCACAAAAGATAAATCTTTTGATAAGTTTGATTTGATACAACGCAAAAGTTATAACGAAACTTAAGCTTGTTTTTGAGAGAATTCTCAAAGAAAGTTTTTATAAACTCAATCAGTAATGAACAAAAGTTGTTTTCAATCAATAAAATTCGTCTATATATTGATACCAAAACAAAAAGATATGAAATCTACTTGCCAAGATAATAAAAACTCTAAAATAGGAAAGTATGAATTTTCTTCACGCAGCAGGCGCGCTCGGGCGCGATATTTCTACCGCTCGGGCGCGGGGTCTTCTGGACTGTTCGCGCTCGGACAGTAAGTATGGCGCTCGGGCGGTAATATTTGACCGCTCGGGCGCCGATGCTGCTGGACTCAACTTCATCTATCACTTGAATAATGTTCTTGTGACTTCCAAACTCACTTCCATGCATCAAAAACCCTCCAGCACTTTGCACCATGCTTGTAAGACCTTCTTCATTGCTCATAAGTCCGTGCAACGCTTCCTTGAACTTCTTCAATCGTCCCCTCGTGATTGGTCCCTCCGGCAACTCCAAAGGGTCCCATGCTTTCCTTGGCGCCTAACCATCCGTGTTCGCATCATCCTCCCCTTCTTGAAAAGGATTTGTCCTCAAATCTTTGATACCTACACAAAAACGAAGCAAGTTAGTAATAAAAAGAATTGTATGACTAATATGCTTACCTTTAAACTCAAGTTTGTAGGTGCTATCGCTTGCTCGCTCCATCAACACTGGACTTTCCAACATCACCATTGTCTTTCCTATAAACTCATCAACTTTTCCACATATCAAGTAACAAATGACACCAAATAATAACAACAAGATATCATTAAGTATCACAAAAATCAGATTTCTCCCCTCCTTAGACCTAGTCAACACCAAAATAATATCCACACACGTGTACGACCATAGTTCACTAGGAATAAGATATAACTGATGCCTGACATATGAATACACTCGACATGTCATTCTCCTGTATGTAATGCATATACCCCAATCACACTCAACATGTCGTTTCATGTGCAACCAACACATAAAATCATTCATTTTATCAAAGGTAAAAATACCACTATATGCATCACTAGTACGTAACTCATGCAATGAATGTAGAATGACGAATTTATTCTCCTTAAAATTGTACTCATTATGAACATAAAAATTCTTATGTTTGATGCATGATTCACAATTCCACCCAATAGACCTCCTCATATGCAACCATAGTAAAAATTCATGCATCCTATCAATGACCCTATTTACTTCATGGCTACCAATCAAATAAAGGTCATGCGCCTCAATATCAAGCAGAAACTCATGCAATAGGTGTGTGATGAAAATTTTATTCTCTTTAAACATGTATTCATCATAAACAAAGAAATAAGCATCTTCATCCTTGCACCTCTCAAAACCATAACCAAACCAATATAAATCATGCAAATAGGACACAGTAAATGTACTATCCATGCAATCATTTAACTCATCACATGAATTTAATTCTAATGCACACAAGTCATTGCCATGACAAAGCCTCATCAATTTGAGAATCTTTGAACACTCAAAATAACTAACATTTGAATTTAATTCATGCATTATATCACCATCCTCAACGCTGTGACTCCCTGACAAAATCGTCATCTCATCGTTAGACCATTTGGACATCACACTTTCAACACTCACCCCAAATTCTTGAGCACAACACAGCAATGAACTAAGATAAGGACAAAAGTCAATACCTCATGCTTGTTGCGTTGCCTCACGGTGATTGCTCTCAACGCCAAATGGATCATCCCATTGCATTTTTACACCTGCCACATTTGCTCGTCTCCTCATCACAACTTCATCATAACCCTGCAAATGAGAAATAACAATGCTCGGGATTGAACCGGCTATATCATCACAAGAATAATAAACCACTTTGTACAAAGGTATTTTAAGGGGTTTATACAAAAGTAAACAACTCTCATCCTCACTCTTTTCACTCTTTTGGGCCTTAAAATTATTTTTCTTTTCTTTTTCTTTTTCTTTTTCTTTTTCTTTGGCCTCTTTTGCATTTTCTTTTTCTTTTCTTTCTATGGCCATCTCACTCTTTTGATCACTCATTTTTTCGGCCATTTTAAATTCTTTTTCACTCTCACAATTAAATTGCAGTTGATCATCAGTAATTACAACTGAAATAGGTTGATCAAGAAAGGTACATGATGAATCATAACATGCGTGCAACAAATTATTACTATTTTCTTCTTTCTCCTCCATAGCACACACATTAGAAGAAAATTCACCATCTAAGGATTCACCCTCCACAGCACAACATTCTATGCTTAAGTAAGAAATCAGTGGATTACCAACCTCCTCAATTCTCTCAACCTCCACTTTAGGTTCAACAACATTTAACTCACCAACTAGTGGAATCATGTCATCAACAACTTTATCAACCACAACCTCCACTTGAGATTCAAGCCCAACCGCAACATCAACCTCCATTTGAGATTTAAGCTCAACTGGCGATTTAACTACCGTCACCTTCTCACGTGGACATTGGGTGATATCATGCCCAACTTCTAAACACCAACAACATATAATATCATAAGTACGAGAATTTGAGTTTTCAAATGTACCTTGATATTCATTTTTCAAAACCAACTTCGGTCTAGTTATGACCTTCTTCTCTCCACTCGACCTTCGTGCGGATGTCAAGAACTCCTTCCACGAGTCAATTCCCTGCCTAGCACTCGATTTGCACCTCCTATCATCACGATCCAAATGCGATGCTCTATCCCCACCAAATCTACTACCTCGTCTCTTCTCATTAGCACTACCCTCAAGCCTATCCAACCTTTTATGTAAAGGCTTAAGCTCCTTCTACCATATTCTATCAAACCCCCTTAACATTGTTTGAAATTGAAGATCGTCAATCATTATACCTGCAAGAAAAAGTTAGTAGAAACAATAAAATAAATAAACTTCCTCACCACAAATCCTCACTAGTCGCTCCAAGGAAAATTCACTCGCAGTCATCTTTTTCCCTCACCACAAAACCTCACAAATCACTCCAATGAAAATTCACTCCACTCAAATATTTTTCACTCAAGTGAGAATCCTCAAGGGGGCGCTTTAAGTCTCGTGGCTTCCACGTATCAAACTTATGAGATCAATCATGTGACGCTTGAAACTCGACTCACTTAGACCACACAAGGATAAGCAACTTTGGAAATTGACTAGAATGCGACTAAATGACAAGGACAAACTTAACGCTGAAATATAAGCGCTAAAATTCCAACAAACACCCGATTCAATTTTTTTTTTCTTCTCTCTTTTTTTTTTCGGGTGAACAGTACACTACAGTAAATCCGGCGATGAACAGTTACGTGAACAGTAAATTCAGTCATGAACAGTAACTTCAGCCGCGAACAGTAATTCCGATAAGATGAATAGTAAATCCGGGATGCGTGAATAGTAATTCCGATGAATGAACAGTAACTCCGGCAATGAACAGTAATCGAGATTTTTTTTTTTTTTGTAGATTCAACAAATCCGTAGAAATCGCTACACGATAAATCGGTATTGAAAATCCTACGAAGAATTGAATGGATACGCTTACTTGAATCAAAAACCTTGAGCTCTGAGATTATAACGAACCTTCGAAGAACAAGTCGACGACAATCCGCACAAGCACGATCGACAAACGCCACCAAATTAAAAACTTTGATAAGTTTGATTTTTGAATAACAAAGCGAAGCTTTGAAAAGTTTGAGAGAAAACTCTAAACTTTGATAAAATATCAAATAATGAATCTGAAAAGTTGTTTTCAATCAATAAAATTCGTCTATATATTGATACCAAATCAAAAAGATATGAAATCTACTTCCCAGGATAATAAAAACTCTAAAATAGGAAAGTATGAATTTTCTTCACGCAGCAGGCGCGCTCGGGCGCGATATTTCTACCGCTCGGGCGCAGGGTCTTCTGGACTGTTCGCGCTCGGACAGTAAGTATGGCGCTCGGGCGGTAATATTTGACCGCTCGGGCGCCGATGCTGCTGGACTCAACTTCATCTATCACTTGAATAATGTTCTTGTGACTTCCAAACTCACTTCCATGCATCAAAAACCCTCCAGCACTTTGCACCTTGCTTGTAAGACCTTCTTCATTGCTCATAAGTCTGTGCAACGCTTCCTTGAACTTCTTCAATCGTCCCCTCGTGATTGGTCCCTCCGGCAACTCCAAAGGGTCCCATGCTTTCCTTGGCGCCTGACCATCCGTGTTCGCATCAAAGGTTTTACATATGTCGGAAGTGAGCATATGGTATGCAAACTTCAGATATCTATTTATGGTTTAAAGCAGGCATCTAGGAGTTGGAACCTTAGATTCGATAGTACAATCAAAGAGTTTGGTTTTACTAAGAATCCTGAGGAACCCTGTGTGTATAAGAAGGTCAGTGGGAGTGCTGTGACATTCCTGGTGCTTTATGTTGATGACATTCTACTCCTTGGGAATGATGTAGGAATGTTACAATCAACTAAGATATGGTTAGATAGTAAGTTCTCGATGCAGGACTTGGGTGAAGCATCTTTTGTATTGGGAATACAAATCTATAGAGATAGATAAAAAAGATTGCTGGGTCTCACCCAGTCCACATACACCTATACCATCGTGAAGCGGTTCTCGATGGATGAGTCCAAGAGAGGACATCTACCATTGTGTCATGGTGTGTCCCTATCTAAGTCTATGTCTCCCAAGACTAATGCAGAGATAGAGGCGATGACACGCATTCTGTATGCATCTGCGATTGGTAGCATCATGTATGAGATGATATCTACACGTCCTGACGTGGCTTTCGCACTAAGTGTAGTGAGTAGATATCAATCGAACCCCGGTCTTCCACATTGGAAAGCTGTGAAAGACATCCTCAAGTATTTGAGAAGGACCAATAAGTTGTTCTTGGTCTATGGTGGTGGGGAACTGAAATTGGAAGAATATACCGACTCTAGCTTCCAAAGCGATATCGATGACTCGAAGTCAACCTCTGGATTCATATTCATGCTCAATGGTGGTGCTGTCTCTTGGAAGAGTTCCAAGCAAGAAAGTATAGCGGATTCCACCACTGAGGCAGAATATATTGCTGCATCAGCTGCAGCAAAGGAGGCTGTTTGGATAAGAAATTTCGTCCAAGAGTTGGGCGTCATTCCTAATGGAGTTGCTCCTGTCTCGGTGTTTTATGACAACACGGGAGCCATTGCTCAAGCAAAGGAGCCGAGGTCTTATCAGAAGTCCAAACACGTATTGAGAAAGTACCACATCCTCCAAGAGATCGTGGAAAGAGGAGACGTCACGATTGACAAAGTCGGCTCCGCAGATAATGTTGTTGTTCCGCTAATTAAGCCTTTACCTGGACCATTATTCGACAAGCATTGCGAATCGATGTGTTTGAAGCATATGGGTAGTTGGCTCTAGTGCAAGTGGGAGATTGTTAGAGTAGTTGCCCGTCGAACCAAGTGTTGGCCGAGGGTTCATGTTTAAACTCTATATATTATCAGTCTTTATTTTAATAATATTTTAATTTATTGTTTTGGCACTTCTTTATCTGTATACTCATGCTAGTTTCATAGATAAAGTCCATGAATATACAAATAGTAGAAAGAATATGAGATGCTCATATGATGAGTATCATGAAACTCATATTTGAAATACTGTATATTCTAAACAGTTTCTAGTCGATTCAGCCGCCGCTAAGAAGGATATAGGCCGCTCGAGTTCGAGACTAGTATCTGCGATGTGAGTACCATGTTTCATTGGTAGGGGACATTGTGATGTCCGAGCATGCAGATAGGTGCTCCTTGTAGAGTGCACTGAACAACCCTCCATAAAGGACTTTCCAAGTGGTTCTCACTTATCGAGTGGAAAAGTCCTAGTTTATGGTTGTACACTATTAGTCCTTATGACCCGGGACAACATTGAGACTCTATAAGCTAGAATTACACTTTGACTTGTTTACCGACTCTCATGGGGTCATCAGGTGGCATGGTTGGGTGTTCTGTCAATACATATAGGAGTCGATGCATTGTAGTCGGGGATTCACCGCTTACCTTTGGGTATGGATATCCTATGTGATATCATGTGTATGTAGTTTGAAATCTCTGATCAGAGTATGGTGGTAATTATGAAAGAGGTTTAATAGATTACACCATCGATGCAACTACGACATGACACCAAGATAGGACATCTACCAATGTGTCATGGCGTGTCCCTATCCAAGTCTATGTCTCCCAAGACTGATGCAGAGTTAGCGGCGATGACAAGCATTCCTTATGCATCTGCGATTGGTAGCATCATGTATGGGATGATATCTGATGTCCTGACGTGGCTTTTGCACTAAGTGTAGTGAGTAGGTATCAATCCAACCCTGGTCTTCCACACTGGAAAGCTGTGAAAGACATCTTCAAGTATTTGAGAACGACCAATAAGTTGTTCTTAGTCTATGGGGGTAGAGAACTGAAATTTGAAGGCTATACCGACTCTAGCTTCCAAATTTCAGTTCTCTACCCCCATAGACTAAGAACAACACGGGAGCCATTGCTCAAGCAAAGGAGCCGAGGTCTCATCAGAAGTCCAAACAGGTATTGAGAAAGTACCACATCCTCAGAGAGATCGTGGAAAGAGGAGATGTCACGATTGACAAAGTCGGCTCCGCAGATAATGTTGCTAATCCACTAACTAAGCCTTTACCTGGACCATTATTCGAGAAGCATCGCGAATCAATGGGTTTGAAGCATATGGGTAGTTGGCTCTAGTACAAGTGGGAGATTGTTAGAATAGGTGCTCGTCGAGCCAAGTGTTGGCCGAGTGTTCACAATGAAGCTCTATGTATGAACAGTCTTTATTTTAATAATATTTGAAATTATTATTTTGGCACATCTTTATCTGTATACACATGCTAATTGCATAGATAAAGCACTTGAATATACAAATAGTAGAAAGAATATGAGATGCTCATATGATGAGTATCATGAAACTCATATTTAGATTACTCTATATTCTAAACAGTTCCTAGTCGATTCAACCGCCGCTAAGAAAGATATAGGCCGCTCGAGTTCGAGACTAGTATCTGCGATGTGAGTACCATGTTTCATTTGTAGGGGACATTGTAATGTCCGAGCATGCAGATAGGTGCTCTTTGTAGAGTGCACTGAACAACCCTCCATAAACGACTTTCCAAGTGGTTCTCACTTATCGAGTGGAAAAGTCTTAGTTTATGGTTGTACACCATTAGTCCTTATGACCCAGGACAACATTGAGACTCTATGTGCTAGAATTACACTTTGACTTGTTTACCGACTCTCATGGGGTCATCAGCTGGCAAGGTTGGGTGTTCTGTCGAAACATATAGGAGTCGATGCATTGTAGTCGGGGATTCACCGCTTACCTTCGGGTATGGATATCCTATGTGTTCTCATGTGTATGTAGGTTGAAATCTCTGATCAGAGTATGGTGGTAATTATGAAAGGGGTTTCATAGATTACACCATCGATGCAACTACAACATGACACATAGTATCGATTCATTGACAACTCTCGATATACCAATGGTTGTCGAATCGGTCGAGATATATGAGTTGAAGAGACCGTACTGTACGCTAACCATAATTGAATGGTTCTTGTAAGCACTATCATTTGATACCTAGGGAATCATGTAAGCGATGCTGCTAGGCGTTTAACATGATTGGTTGGGTACTATCAGACTTGACTTCTGACATTCTTGTTATCAAGAAGTTGATAAGTTAGAATGGAGCAATTGGGGTATGCTCGTATAAGGACATGTTTAGTCCTAATCACATGGAGATGTGAACCCACGGCTAGTTGTATCAATGAACCATTGAGGGCCACACAAGTACTAGATTTCTAGATCCCGTTGAGAAGTAAAATATAGTTCAATGTGTTGAACGGCTTATAAATGAGTTTATACGCATAAGAAAAAATAAAAGTATGACTTCTATGAGGGAAATGTAATTTTAATTTATGAATGTGTTCCTAAATTAAAAGTTGGCCAAATAAATAATGTATTTGAAAATTGTGATTTTCATAAATATTATTATGGACTAAATTAAATTAATTCAAGTGTTGAATTAATTTAACACTAGTGGGCCTAGTAGAGTCCAAATAATTAAATTAATTCAAGTGTTGAATTAATTAAATAACATTGGCCTTGTAGAGCCCAATTAGAAATAATTATTTAACTAGTGGGCTTGAGGAAAAACAAGTAAAGTTTAATTGGGCTCAAATATATTTGAGACAATTAAATTAAAGTCCATGGGCCTTGTAATTGTTACAAGCCCCCACTCAAATTGCATGCTTGGGAGGTGAAGAGTTGGGGAATACTTTTAATTAAAAAATTGTATGGCATGCAACTTTTGCTTTTAACTTTTTACAACACCAAGAAAATTCATACTCCTTTCCTCCCATACTCGCTGGCCGAAATTTCTAGCTCTTTTCTCCCTCATTTTTGTTCTTCAATTGTTGGAGAAACAATTCTCTTCTCAAAGAAAAATACCCTACATTTTCTAGTGCAAGTGTAAGGTAGATCTTTTAAGTTTGGTGGTGGGCTTGATTTTGAAGGAAGGACTCAAAGACAAGGAGAGCTTGTGGATTTGTCTTGCCTTTGAAAGCTTAGTTGCTTGAAAACTAAGTTGGTGCCAAACATTTTGTATGACATATTGTGTTTTTGTATTTGCTACACACCTAGTACATGTGGTGCTCGAATTTCTCTTGAAAAAACCGAAATTTTGAGCTTCCAGTGCCTTTCGAGCACCTAAAACCGATCCCCTTTCAAGACCTTCGACCAAGATACCACCAGCTGAAGGTGAGGGAGGCTGATGTGCATAAGACAAACTTCCGCACGTGATACAAGCACTATGAATTTTTGGTGATGCCCTTCGGCCTGACGAACGCGACAGCAATCTTCATGGATCTCATGAATCGCGTGTTTCAGCCATACTTGGATCAGTTCGTCATAGTTTTCATCGACGATATCCCTATCTATTCTAAGAGCAGAGAGAAGCACAGTCAACACCTGAGGACAGTAAAGCAGACTCTACAGGACAGGCGGCTGTATGCCAAGTTCAGTAAGTGTGAGTTTTGGCTGGACAGAGTGGCATTCTTGGGCCACATTGTATCTCAGGATGGTATAGAGGTCGACCTCAGTAAGGTCGAGGCAGTCACAGATTGGCCAGTGCCCAAGAGCATGACAGAGATCCGTATTTTCTTGGGATTAGCAGGTTACTACCAAAAATTCATCCAGGGCTACTTTTCTATTGCGGTGTCTATGTCCGCCTTGACAAAGAAGAATGCCAAGTTCATCTGGGGACCTGAGTATCAGGAGAGCTTTGAAAAACTGAAGCTAGCGTTGATCACTGCACCAATTCTAGCTATGCCATCATAGCGAGGAGAGTTTGTGGTTTATATAGATGCATCTAAGCTTGGTTTGGGCGCAGTTCTGATGCAGCTGGACAGAGTGATAGCCTACGCGTCTAGACAGCTAAAGGTCCATGAGAAGAATTATCCGACTCATGACCTCGATCTAGCAGCAATGGTATTTGCTCTGAAGATCTGGAGACACTATCTGTATGGGGAAAAGTGCATGATTTTTACTGATCATAGGAGCCTAAAGTACTTCTTTACACAGAAAGAGCTGAATATGCGACAGAAGAGGTGGCTTGAGCAGGTGAAGGATTATGATTGTGACATTAGCTACCATCCGGTTGAGGCTAATGGGGTTGCAGACGCTTTGAGCAAGAAGCACACAGTGATTTCTCATTTGTCAGTGCAGAGACTCCTATAGGCTGAGATTCATAGATTTGAGCTTCAAGTTTATGCAGGGGCGAGGCCCCAAATATTGCTACTCTTATAGTACAGCCGACTCTGAGTGACATAATTCGAGCAGGGCAGAATTTTGACAAGCAGTTCCAGAAGTTGAGACAGAGGGATGAGGCTAATGGCCAGAGACTGTATACAGTTGTGGACGGCATAGTCAGATATAGGGACATCCTATGGGTTCCTGACAGTGATTCTCTTAGAGTAGATATCCTGGTCGAGGCCCACAGCACCCCGTACTCCATCCATCCGGGGAGTACGAACATGTATAAGGATCTACAGAATCTTTACTGGTGGCCGGACATGAAGAGAGATATTCTACGATTCGTCTCCGAGTGTTTGACTTGTCAGCAGGTCAAGGCGGAGCATCAGAGACCCGGAGGGAAACTGAGACCACTCCCTATTCCCGAGTGGAAATGGGAGAACATCACCTGGACTTTGTGACATGGCTTCCGAGGACTACTGGAGGATTTGATGCCATTTGGGTGATTGTTGATCGGCTCACTAAATCAGCTCATTTCTTACCGATCAGGAAGACTTTCACCATGACTCAGTACGTAGAGCTGTACATTAGAGAGATCGTCAGACTGCATGGGATTCCAGTGTCCATCGTGGCTGACATGGATCCGAGGTTCACGTCTTCATTTTGGAATAGTCTCCTTCAGGCGTTGGGTATAAAGTTATTGTTCAGTAATGCTTTCCATCCTCAGACAGACGGACAGTAAGAGAGGGTGATACAGTGTAACGATCATGGGCTATCCCGATCTTGGGCTCCCTCAGGGGCCTTGTCCCATCTTGGGTTCCCTCTGGGGACTTTTCCCTTACGGGCTTTCCACATGCGTCATTACTCATAGAACTCTCCACACCAGGTTGGTGGAGTGATACCTCCCCAAGTCTCGAACCCATGACCTCCTGGCATAAGTACATAGTTCAAAGAGACTTGGTACCAGTATAATGGCCCGAAAATTCATGTTTGAAAATTTGCCGAAAAATAACCAGAACGCAGATCTATCTTGGAGAATATTGAACCTCCCTGCAACTGATCAAACAAATCCTCGATCCTCGGAAGTGGGTACTTGTTCTTCACTGTGACCCTGTTCAACTCCCGGTAGTCAATACAAAGTCTCATAGAGCCATCCTTCTTCTTCACAAATGAGACTGGCGCGCCCCATGGAGAAAAACTCGGGCGAATAAACTCCTTGTCAAGAAGTTCCTGAATCTGCTTCTTAAGCTCTGCCATCTCTGTCGGTGCTAGTTGGTACGGTGCTTTTGAGATCGGAACCATACCTGGCATAAGCTCGATAGAAAACTCCACCTCTCTCTCGGGTGGCATACCAGAGACGTCTTCCGGAAAAACGTCTAGAAAATCCCTGACAACTGGGACATCTAAAGATGACTGACTAGGTGCCTCGGGGATAGATATAAAAGTTTATAAAAACTCCCGACACCCTCTACGCATGAGCTTCCTAGCCTTGACATAAGGAATAATGCGCGGTAAGGGAAAGTACCTGTCCGGCTCGAATAAGAACTGCGTCATTCCAGGCGGTCGGACTAGAACAGATCTCCCCTGGAAATCAATCAAAACTCTGTTCAGCAATAGCCAGTCCATCCCTAGGATGATGTCAAACTCTGGCATCGGCAAGAGGATCAGATCCGCATAAACAAGGTTGCCATGGAGCTCAAGATCTATGTCTCGGATCACATTAATAGCTGCCATCTCCTCACCAGAAGGCAATACTACTGAATAGGCTACATCTAGCCCAACGGTCTTGACCTTGAGGAAATTAGCAAAGACCTCCGAAATAAATGAGTGAGTGGCCCCTGAATCTATCAAGGCCTTCGTAGCGGAACCAGATATAAATATTCTCTCTGAAAGGTTGGAATACTAAGCGGAACCCAATAATCACAAGAACTAACTTATAGACATGCAAAGGTCAAAGTTCTTCCAACTTAAATTTCCCGAAAATAATACTAAGTAGAGCATGCAATCCTATCGCAATTCTAAGTTCAAGATCTCAATCCCGATACCCAAAACATTAAATCGCAAATGTAATTTAAAAGCTTTAAATGTACCTGTCATGAGCATCGTATCTGGGTTCGTCTCCGTAGCATGGAGAGCAAATACTCTGCCTTGGATAGACAGATTCCTCTGAGGGCACTACAGCAACATGTGGTTTGGACTGCCACACTTGTAACACTTCCCTGAGCCAAACATACATGCTCCAGGATGGCGACGTGAGCACTTAGGGCAAACTGGGTGCTCAAAAGTCCTCGGGGCTGGGCGTCCCCGCTGTTGCTACTGCTGCTGCTGACCCCTGTTTCTAGGCGGTGTGTGAAAATGTCTCTTGTTCTGCTGCTGATGCTGCTGAGGAGGAGGGCGGTGTGGTACCTGGACTGGGCGTTGCCCTGGCAATCTCTCTCGATATCACGCTGATCCTGCTCTGCGGCTAGAACTTTGGAGACAGCGACCTCATAAGTAGTAGGGTCAGACACCATAACATCAAGGCGCAAGATCGGCCATAGACCCACCAAGAAATGCAGCTGCTGCTGACCCCTGTTTCTAGGCGGTCTGTGAAAATGTCTCTTGTTCTGCTGCTGATGCTGCTGAGGAGGAGGGCGGTGTGGTACCTGGACTGGGCGTTGCCCTGGCGATCTCTCTCGATATCACGCTGATCCTACTTTGCGGCTAGAACTTTGGAGACAGCGACCTCATAAGTAGTAGGGTCAAACACCCTAACATCAAGGCGCAAGATCGGCCATAGACCCACCAAGAAATGCATCAACTTGGCTTTAGCATCATTCGAGATCAGGGGCACAAAATCACAACCCCTCTCAAACTTACGGATGAACTCCGTAACAATCAGATCTCCCTGTCTCAGGCTCATGAACTCAGTGGTCAACCTGGTGCGCACCTCCTCAGTGAAATATTTGGAGGAGAATACCTCCGTGAAGCGTGTCCAGCTCAGTGTAGGCAAGTTTAGGGCTACCGATGCTCCTTCCCACCATAAACGGGCACCTCCTCCGAATAAATATGTGGCACATCGGACACTATCTGCATCTCCAAGCTCCATGAACTCGAAGATAACATCCAGGGACTTGATCCAGCCCTCGGCAATCATGGGGTCCGTCGCCCCTGAAAACTCCTTAGGACGCATCTTCATGAATCTCTCATAAACAGCCTCGGGCCCTGTCGGCCTGGTCGCCACAGCATGGTTTCCCGCTAACTGTGCGAAGAGCTGAGTCATCCCAGCTAGCATCTGGGCACTCATGTCAGGTGGAAGTGGTGGTGGAGGTGGTAAGTCTCTCTCCTGCCTCTACTCCTCCCTGTCCTCTTAGCGAGGCTCCTCATTTCTAGTGCGCTGGAGAATGCGTCTAAGGGGCATACTGTTACATACATAACCCATACGTAACCAACATGCATAATTTCATAATTTATTTAAATTTAAATACTGAACAATAAAAATCTGGACGTAAAATAATTCATGAAAACATGCTGTCAAATAATTCATGCTTTAAATAAAATGCATAAATGTAAAACTTACAGACCGAAGACGTGACTTCATGAGCTTCTCGTGGTCAGTAGTAGTACAACCCTTTACAGAACCATTGCTCTGATACCAGCTATAATGGCCCGAAAATTCATGTTTGAAAATTTGCGGAAAAATTAAAATTTTCTTTTTAAAATAATCAAAATTGCCTCATTCACAAAATCAACTGATAAATCAAGTTTAGATGTTCAAAATAGCAGCGGAAGAAATTATTACTCGCCAAAATAACAAGTTAAAGTATCCAACAACTGATAAAATGTTTGAGCATAAAAAAATGGCAAGTGCTGTAAATGAGGTCCTCGGGCTCCACTACTGCCGACCCCAAGCTGGCTCACTGGTCCCCGCCCTCGGTCCCGACCTCATCAGTACCTACAACAATCAAGTCTAGTGAGCCTAAAGACTCAGCATGCATATATCGTAAATAACGAGTAAATAATGTAATAAAGTTGCATGGGAGTAAAATATCATGTCATGAGGCATAATTTGAAAATAACTTGTCATGAGCAATTATAATACGTGAATAACAGAACTGAAAATCACAGTGAAAATGTTTGCTCCTTGGAGCCATGAATAAAATAGCATGTCATAAATTTTCTATTGAGATTATGGTCTACGCAAGTGGCCCCTGCGCTGAACTGAACTGAACTGAACGGTAACTGGCGACCGGACCGGTAGCTGGCGACCGGACCGGTAACTGGCGACCGGGTGTAGTAAAGAACGTCTGATCAGACTAATACCACAGTATACTGGGTGGTACATAACTGAACTGACCGGTAACTAGCGACTGGGTGAAATGATGCTCTCATGATAGTGAAATGGCCACAAACAATATCGCACAAATCTCAAAAATGAATATTTTATATTTTTATGCACGTAATATAATTAAATGGCATAATAAAATATCCTGTATTATTTTACCACATGGATTGGATCGTTCCCAGGCTTGCTGCGACCTAAATTTAACATGAAAAATATGCAAATGATTTTCTTCACCAAACTTAGTAATTGAATCGAAAAACGAGACAATTACGTCCAACGACTTCGTATTTAATCATGACTCCGAGCCAACCCAAACAAACACTGAACCATCATTTAGTCATGATTAAAATACACTTAAAATGATGAAATAATGCTCCTAAAATGACAAGGGCCGAAATTTTGGTGAATGGAGGCCAAAACATGAAACGCTCTTTCGAGAGTCAATTTGGCACATCGCACCGTAACTTCTCTTACGACCTCAAAAATGATCTGAATCACAAACGGCCAAAAACTTGACCTTCTTAACTTGATTAGGCACTGTTCGGTCCAAGTCCATAGGCTGAAATCCAACCAAGAACTCGAACGAGCCACTGAACCGAAGCAGCAAGTTGCTGTCCACAAAAATACAGCAGCTGTGCTTTGGTTTCCTTGCTTCGTTTGCGAGGCTAATGGCCATTGGGGCTTGAAACACCGACCAGGACCACTTATCAACATCCTAGGGTATGGTTTGAACAATGGCTAAGGGCTAAAGAGCCAACCAAGATCCACACAAACACCCACAACCGAGAGGACACATGCAGAATTTAAAAAGGGTCGAAGGGGCTGTTCTTGTTGTTTGATTTAAAAACCGATTCCAACATGGACCAACCCTCGAAAGGGCAACTTGATCACGTCTTAGACATCACAAGGAGAGGTTCTAATCATGGCTATAGCCCCTTAGGGCAGCCAAGATCCGATCCATTTCCCTTTTTGACAGCAATACAAAAAGAATTTGAAACTCAAATGGCAAGAATGAAGAGCTGCTGTCATTTTCGGTTTCTAGCATGCATGGGGTTTGTTTGAATGGACCAACATGGTCTTGACACACCCTAATACGTGTCTATACGCAGCCTTGAAAGCCTCGAATTGAACCAACCTGTAACTCAACAAAAACAGCAAAACCGTGAGGCATAGAGTGAAGCCAACAAAAATCTGCACTACCTTTTTTAAAATGATTCATCAATATTTCGGTTTTTGCCTTAATAAAATCATGAGTATGATGTTTCAAAATATTAATATGGCTTGATTGAAGAGCAAAGAAGAACATATACATTCCTGGTTTCGTTTTGAAAAGAAAATGAACGAAACGCAACGACGCGGCGCGGAGGAGATGGAGCGTTTTCTTTTCTTGCTTGCTACTCGATTATTATTCTTTAAGTGCTCTCGGTTTTCCTCACTATATCTCACGAAAATGCTCTGAATGGTACTGAATTTCGGTGGTGAGGGAGGGGGGAATGATGGTTAGGAGAGTGAGGGAGATTCAATAATAAAGGGATACAAATGGTATGACCAAGTCTCCCTCTTTTTTGAATTTTTTTGAAGTGGTTTGATATCAACTACTGTTGGAGGGATATAGGATGAGGTGTGGCCGATTTATTGTGTCCACCAAGGCTAGGATAATGGTTTAATATGAATTAATTAAGGGTGATTAATAAATGAAAAGATTATCAGGCTAAGGGATGACAAGGAAAGGGTCAAAGGTGAGTTGGCAAAAAAATTTTGATTAATCATCCAAGTGCCGAAAATTAAACAATTAAATGGAGGGAAAATATTGTTTAGTTAGTAAATTTTTAAACTTAAGAGCCTTACCTATCTTTTAATTAATTTAGTGAATTAACACCTCAATTAAGGAACCTAAATGAACTTATTTCCTACTCACCTCAAGTTACTAAAATAATTCCTTAAACCTCCTTTTAACTTAAATCAATTTATTAGCTAGCTAAAATAAACTCTGGGAATGATTTCTTAATCTTAAATTCTATCTCAAAACTCCAACTCCAGTCCGGCCTCACTGAATTAACTGACAAGATAAAAATTTAAACTACTGCATAAAATAATTAACTTTAAAGAAAAGCAATTAAATACTAATGCAATAAAATCATTTTAATTTAAAATACTAGAATTATGCATGGCTTATACGTAGTCTAATTTACGGGTTCTACAACTCTCCCCCCCTCAAAAGAAATTTCGTCCTCGAAATTAAAACTCACCTAATAACTCGGGGTAACGATCTCTCATCTCCGACTCAGACTCCCACGTAGCTTCCTCCTCTGAATGGTTGAGCCATTCGACTTTCACTCGCTTAACCAGCTTGTTCCGAAGCTTCTTCTCCTGTCTGTCTAAGATCTGCACTGGTCTCTCCTCATAAGATAGGTTCGGAGTAAGCTGTAACGGCTCAAAGTTCAAGACATGCGAAGGATTCGCCATATATTTCCTCAGCATAGAGACGTGGAACACATTGTGTACTCCGGCCAGATTCGGCGGAAGAGCCACACGATAAGCTAGCGTCCCAACTCTGTCGAGAATCTCAAATGGTCCAATGAATTTCGGACTGAGCTTCCCTTTCTTTCCAAATCGCATGACACCCTTCATAGTTGCTACCTTCACGAAGACATGGTCGCCAACGGCGAACTCTAGATCTCTCCTCCTCTGATCGGCATAACTCTTCTGTCGACTCTGAGAAGTCCTCATCCTATCACGGATCTTGACTACTACATCGGCAACCTGCTGAATGATCTCTGGACCCAACTCTGCTCTCTCTCCTACTTCATCCCAATGAACAGGAGATCTACACTTGCGGCCATACAGTGCTTCATATGGTGCCATACCTATAAACGACTGGAAGTTGTTGTTGTAGGTGAACTCTACTAATGGCAAGTTCGACTCCCAACTCCTAGAGAAATCCATCACACAAGCACGGAGAAGATCCTCCAAGATCTGAATAACTCGCTCTGACTGTCCATCTGTCTGCGGATGGAAAGCTGTGCTAAACAACAACTTCGTACCCATAGTCGAATGCAAACTCTTCCAAAATGAGGAAGTGAATCAAGGATCTATGTCAGATACGATAGAAAATGGAATACCATGAAGTCGGACTATCTCCCGGATATACAACTCTGCATACTGAATCATGGTGAAAGTCGTTCTAATAGGCAAGAAGTGCGCTTATTTGGTAAGAAGATCTACAATCACCCAGATAGCATTTGATCCTCTGACTGACTTCGGCAATCCGGTCACAAAGTCCATGGTAACATTCTCCAGCTTCCACTCGGGAATAGGAAGAGGCTTGAGCAAACCTACTGGTCTTTGATGCTCCGCCTTCACTAACTTGCAAGTCAGACCACTCGGATACAAACCATCTGATGTCTTTCTTCATCCCAGGCCACCAATACAATGACTGCAGATCTCGGTACATCTTTGTACTCCCTGGATGAATAGAGTACGGCGACATGTGGGCCTCTGATAGAATATCTGCTCGAATAGAACCACTGCCGGGAACCCACATCCTGTCTCGGTATCTCACAATACCATCGCTGACTGAATACAAGATACTACCCTTGGCCTCATCTCTCTGTTTCCACTTTGCTAACTACTCATCTTCTGACTGACCACTGCGAATACGGTCAAGAAGAGAGGACTGACTAGTCAAGGTAGATAGACGGGAAACTCTATCTCGAGGATATGACTCTAGATAAAACCTCTGCATCTCAATCTGAAGAGGTCTTTGAATCGTCAAATGAGCCATCACTGCGACTTTTCTGCTCAATGCATCCGCAACTACATTAGCTTTACCCGGGTGGTAGCTAATGTCACAGTCATAATCCTTCACAAGCTCCAACCAACGCCTCTGACGCATGTTCAGCTCCTTCTGTGTAAAGAAATACTTGAGGCTCTTGTGGTCGGTAAAGATCTGGTATTTCTCCCCATACAAATAATGCCTCCAAATCTTCAAGGCAAAAACCACGGCGGCCAACTCTAGATCATGGGTAGGGTAGTTCTTCTCATGAGTTTTCAACTGTCTAGAAGCATATGCTATCACCTTCCCATGCTGCATCAATACTGCGCCCAAACCGAGCTTCGAAGCATTGGTATACATAACAAAATCACCGGGCCCTGATGGCATGGCCAAAACTGGTGCTGAGATAAGAGCTTGCTTCAAAGTATCGAAGCTCTTCTGACACTCCTCGCTCCACACAAATTTAGCATTCTTCTTGGTCAATGATGTGAGTGGAACGGCAATAGAGGAGAATCCCTTAATGAACTTCCGATAATATCCTGCTAGCCCAAGAAAACTGCGGATCTCTGATGCATTCTGTGGCACAACCCAATCTCTGACTGCTGCAACTTTCGCTGGGTCTACCTCAATACTACTGCTAGAAACAATGTGGCTTAAGAACGCCACCTTCTCTAACCAAAATCCGCACTTACTGAAATTTGCGAATAACTTGTGCTTCTCAAAGGTCTGCAGCACCGTGGTCAGATGTCTGCTGGGATCCACCTGATTCTTCGAGTATACGAGAATGTCATTTATGAATATTATCACAAACTGGTCAAGATACGGCGGAAATACGCGATTCATGAGATCCATGAAGATCGCTGGCGCATTCGTCAGACGGAACGGCATCACAAGGAACTCATAGTGGCCATAACAAGTCCTGAAGGCAGTCTTGGAAACATCAGCATCTCTCACCCTCAATTGGTGATAACAGGAACACAGATCTATCTTGGAGAATATCGAAGCTCGCTGCAACTGATCAAACAAATCCTCGATCCTCGGAAGTGGGTACTTGTTCTTCACTGTGACCCTGTTCAACTCCCGGTAATCAATACAAAGTCTCATAGAGCCATCTTTCTTCTTCACAAATAAGACTGGCGCGCCCCATGGTGAAAAACTCGGGCGAAAAAACTCCTTGTCAAGAAGTTCCTGATTCTGCTTCTTAAGCTTTGCCATCTCTGTCGGTGCTAGTCGGTATGGTGCTTTTCAGATCGAAACCGTACCTGGCATAAGCTCGATAGAAAACTCCACCTCTCTCTCGGGTGGCATACCAGAGACGTCTTCCGGAAAAACATCTAGAAAATCCCTGACAACTGGGACATCTGAAGATGACTGACTAGGTGCCTCGGGGATAGATATAAAAGTTGATAAAAACTCCCGACACCCTCTACGCATGAGCTTCCTAGCCTTGACATAAGGAATAATGCGCGGTAAGGGAAAGTACCTGTCCGGCTCGAATAAGAACTGCGTCATTCCAGGCGGTCGGACTAGAACAGATCTCCGCTGGAAATCAATCAAAACTCTGTTCAGCAATAGCCAGTCCATCCCTAGGATGATGTCAAACTCTGGCATCGGCAAGATGATAATATCCGCATAAACAATGTTGCCATGGAGCTCAAGATCTATGTCTCGGATCACATTGGTAGCTGCCATCTCCTCACCAGAAGGTAATACTACTGAATAGGCTACATCTAGCCCAACGGTTTTGACCTTGAGGAAATTAGCAAAGACCTCCGAAATAAATGAGTGAGTGGCCCCTGAATCTATCAAGGCCTTAGTAGCGGAACCAGATATAAATATTCTCCCTGAAAGGTTGGAGTACTAAGCGGAACCCAATAATCACAAGAACTAACTTATAGACATGCAAAGATCAAAGTTCTTCTAACTTAAATCTCCCGAAAATAATACTGAGTAGAGCATGCAATCCTATCGCAATTCTAATTTCAAGATCTCAATCCCGATTCCCAAAACATTAAATCGCAAATGTAAATTTAAAGCTTTAAATGTACCTGTCATGAGCATCGTAATTGGGTTCGTCTCCGTAGCATGGAGAGCAAATACTCTGCCTTGGGTAGGCAGATTCCACTTAGGGCACTGCAGCAACATGTGGTCTGGACTGCCACACTTGTAACACTTCCCTTAGCCAAACATACATGCTCCAGGATGGTGACGTGAGCACTTAGGGCAAATATGGTCCTCAAAAGTCCTCAGGGCTGGGCGTCCCTGCTGCTGCTGACCCCTGTTTCTAGGCGGTCCGTGAAAAGGTCTCTTGTTCTGCTGCTGATGCTGCTGAGGAGGAGGGCGGTGTGGTACCTGGACTGGGCGCTTGCCCTGGCGGTCTCTCTCAATATCACGCTGATCCTGCTCTGCGGCTAGAGCTTTGGAGACAGCGACCTCATAAGTAGTAGGGTCAGACACCATAACATCAAGGCGCAAGATCGGCCATAGACCCACCAAGAAATGCATCAACTTGGCTTTAGCATCATTCGCGATCAGGGGCACAAAATGACAAACCCTCTCAAACTTACGGATGAACTCCGTAAGAGTCAGATCTCCCTGTCTCAGGCTCATGAACTCAGTGGTCAACCTGGTGCGCACCTCCTCAGTGAAATATTTGGAGTAGAATACCTCGTGAAGCGTGTCCATCTCAGTGTAGCCAAGTTCAGGCCTACCGATGCTCCTTCCCACCATAAACGGGCATCTCCTCCGAATAAATACGTGGCACATCGGAATCTATCTGCATCTCCAAGCTCCATGAACTCGAAGATAACCTCGAGGGACTTGATCCAGCCCTCGGCAATCATGGGGTCCGTTGTCCCTAAAAACTCCTTAGGACGCATCTTCATGAATCTCTCATAGACAGCCTGGGCCCTGTCGGCCTAGTCGCCACAGCATGGTTCCCCGCAAACTGTGCGAAGAACTGAGTCATCCCAGCTAGCATCTGGGCACTCATGTCAGTGGAGGGGGTGGTGGAGGTGGTAAGTCTCTCTCCTGCCTCTGCTCCTCCCTGTCCTCTTGGCTAGGCTCCTCATTTCTAGTGTGCTCGAGAATGCATCTAAGGGGCATACTGTTTCATACATAACCCATACGTAACCAACATGCATAATTCCATAATTTATTTAAATTTAAATACTGAACAATAAAAATCTGGACGTAAAATAATTAATGAAAACATGCTATCAAATAATTCATGCTTTAAATAAAATGCGTAAATGTAAAACTTACAGACCGAAGACGTGACTTCGTGAGCTTCTAGTGGTTAGTTGTAGTACAACCCTTTACAGAACCATTACTGTGGTACCAGCTATAATGTCCCGAAAATTCATGTTTGAAAATTTGCGGAAAAATTAAAATTTTCTTTTTAAAATAATCAAAATTGCCTCATTCACAAAATCAACTGATAAATCAAGTTTAGATGTTCAAAATAGCAGCGGAAGAAATTATTACTCGCCAAAATAACAGGTTAAAGTATCCAACAACTGATAAAATGTTTGAGCATAAAAAAAATGGCAAGTGCTGTAAATGAGGTCCTCGGGCTCCACTACTGCCGACCCCAAGCTGGCTCACTGGTCCCCGCCCTCGGTCTCAACCTCATCAGTACCTACAACAATCAAGTCTAGTGAGCCTAAAGACTCAGCATGCATATATCATAAATAACGAGTAAATAATGTCATAAAGTTGCATGGGAGTAAAAATATCATGTCACGAGGCATAATGTGAAAATAACTTCTCATGAGCAATTATAATACGTGAATAACTGAACTGAAAATCACAGTGAAAATGTTTGCTCCTTGGAGCCCTGAATAAAATAGCAGGTCATAAATTTTCTGTTGAGATTATAGTCTACGCAAGTGGCCCCTGCACTGAACTGAACTGAACTGAACGGCAACTGGCGACTGGACCGGTAACTGGCGACCGGGTGTAGTAATGAACGTCTTATCAGACTAACGCCACAATATACTGGGTGGTACATAACTGAACTGACCGGTAACTGGCGACCGGGTGAAATAATGCTCCCATGATAGTGAAATGGCCACAAGCAATATCGCATAAATCTCAAAAATGAATATTTTATATTTTTATGCACGTAATATAATTAAATGGCATAATGAAATATCCTGTATTATTTTATCACATGGATTGGATCGTTCACAGGCTCGCTGCGACCTAAATTTAACATGAAAAATATGCAAATGATTTTTTTGACCAAACTTAGTAATTGAATCCAAAAACGAGACAATTACGCCCAACGACTTCGTATTTAATCATGACTCCAAGCCAACCCGAACCAACACCAAAACATCATTTAGTCATGATTAAAATACACTTAAAATGATGAAATAATGCTCCTAAAATGACAAGGGTCGAAATTTTGGTGAATGGAGGCCAAAACATGAAACGCTCTTTCGAGAGTCAATTTGGCACATCGCACCGTAATTTCTCGTACGACCTCAAAAATGATCCGAATCACAAACGGCCAAAAACATGACCTTCTTAACTTGATTAGGCACTGTTCTGTCCAAGGCCATAGGCTAAAAGCCAACCAAGAACTCGAACGAGCCACTGAACCAAAGCAGCAAGTTGCTGTCCACAAAAATACACCAGCTGTGCTTTGGTTTCCTTGCGTCGTTTGCGAGGATAATGGCCATTGGGGCTTGAACCACCGACCAGAACCTCTTATCAACATCCTAGGGTATGGTTAGAACCATGGCTAAGGGCTAAAGAGCCAACCAAGATCCACACCAACACCCACAACCGAGAGGACACATGCAGAATTTAAAAATGGTCGAAGGGGCTGTTCTTGTTGTTTGATTTAAAAACCGATTCCACCATGGACCAAGCCTCGAAAAGGGCAACTTGATCACGTCTTAGACATCACAAGGAGAGGTTCTAATCATGGATATAGCCCTTAGGGCATCCAAGATCCGATCCATTTCACTTCTTGACAGCAATACAAAAAGAATTCGAAACTCAAATGGCAAGAATGAAGAGCGGCTGTCATTTTCAGTTTCTAGCATGCATGGGGCTTGTTTGAATGGACCAACATGGTTTTGACACACCCTAGTACTTGTCTATATGCATCCTCGGAAGCCTGGAATCGAACCAACCTGTAACTCAACAAAAACAGCAAAACCGTGAGGCATAGAGTGAAGCCAACAAAAATCTGCACTACATTTTTGAAAATGATTCATCAATATTTCGGTTTTTGCCTTAATAAAATCATGAGTATGATGTTTCAAAATATTAATATGGCTTAATTGAAGAGCAAAGAAGAACATATACATGCCTGGTTTTGTTTTGAAAAGAAAACGAACGAAACGCAACGACGCAGCGCGGAGGAGATGGAACGTTTTCTTTTCTTTCTTGCTACTCGATTATTATTCTCTAAGTGCTCTCGGTTTTCCTCACTATATCTCACAAAAATGCTCTGAATGGTACTAAATTTCAGTGGTGTGGGAGGGGGGAAGGATGGTTAGGAGAGTGAGGGAGATTCAATAATAAAGGGATACAAATGGTATGACCAAGTCTCCCACTTTTTGAATTTTTTTGGAATGGTTTGATATCAACTATTGTTGGAGGGATATAGGATGAGGTGTGGCCGATTTATTGTGTCCACCAAGGCTAGGATAATGGTCTAATATTAATTAATTAAGGGTGATTAATAAATGAAAAGATTATCATGCTAAGGGATGACAAGGAATGAGTCAAAGGTGAGTTGGCAAATTAAATTTGATTAATCATCTAAGGGCCGAAAATTAAACAATTAAATGGAGGGGAAATATTGTTTAGTTAGTAAATTTTTAAACTTAAGAGCCTTACCGATCCTTCAATTAATTTAGTGAATTAACACCTCAATTAAAGAACCTAAATGAACTTATTTCCTACTCACCTCAAGTTACTAAAATAATTCCTTAAACCTCCTTTAACTTAAATCAACTTATTAGCTAGCTAAAATAAACTATGGGAATGATTTCTTAATCTTAAATTCTATCTCAAAACTCCAACTCCAGTCCGGCCTCACTGAATTAACCGAAAAGATAAAAATTTAAACTAATGCATAAAATAATTAACTTTAAAGAAAAGCAATTAAATACTCATGCAATAAAATCATTTTAATTTAAAATACTAGAATTATGCATGGCTTATACGTAGTCTAATTTACGGGTTCTACATACAGATTCTGGAGGACCCCTACTCTGAGCTTGCATGATCGACTTTCAGGGCAGCTGGGAGCCGAAGTTACATCTTTCGGAGTTCACATACAACAACAGCTATCAGACATCGATCGGTATGGCTCCATACGAGGCATTGTACGGGAGGAAGTGTAGGTCGATAGTTTAGTGGGATGAGATAGAAGAGCGAGCAGAGTTGGGTCCGGAAATTTTCAGGCAGACAACAGAGTTAGTGGGCAGGATTCGAGACATGATGAAGACCGCTCAGAGCCGTTAGAAGAGCTATGCATATCAGAGGCGGCGAGACCTTGAGTTCGTAGTAGGGGATCATGTCTTCGTGACGGTCGTAGCGATGAAGGGTGTGATGAGGTTCGGGAAGAAGGGCAAGCTTAGCCCTAGATTCATCGGGAATGTGAGATCCTAGAGAGAGTTGAGACACTTGCATACAGAGTTGCATTACCGCCGAATCTGGCGGGAGTTCATAATGTGTTACACATCTCCATACTGCGAAAATACATGTCGAATCCTTCGCATGTGCTGAACTATGAGCCACTTCAGCTGACACCGCACCTGTCTTTCGAGGAGAGACTTACACAGATACTGGACATGCAGGAGAAGAGGCTCCGGAACAAGGCGATATAGATGGTCAAGGTCAAGTGGCTGAATCATTCCGAGGAGGAGGCTACTTGGGAGACCGAGACCGAGATGAGGAGTCGCTACCCGGAGTTATTCGGTACGTTCTAAATTTCGAGGATAATATTTTATTTAATGGGGGGGAGAGTTGTAAGGTCCAGGAATTTAATTCACGCAACATGAATGCATGCAATCTAGGATTTTACTTAATTATGCGTTTAATTGTTATTATGCATTTTATGCATAATTATTGCATGATATAATTTATTTCATGAAATTTTAAAGTTCATGCATTAGGGTTTCTACATGCATTTCGCACTCGAACGATGAACGAAGACCGGAGAATTATCAGGAAAATTATTTTTATTACATGATTAATTTTTATTAATTAATATAAGATGTTTTAAATGTATTTTTCAAGAAATTGGCTTTGTTGGGTATTTTTACCTGACGAACCATATTCTTAAGCGGTACGTGAACTTTATCAAATCGGGGAACTTTTTGAGGGTTCGGGTAATATTTTCAAAAACTTACCAAAACAAAATATTTTTCGGGAGTGTGTTTGGACTTGATGGGCCTCTTTTTGATTTTATTGGACGCAAAACTCTTTTATCCCTTTTAAATTAAAGTTAGGGCCCCCATTAGCTTAATTTTTTTAATCTATTTAATTAACACCTAAACTCCCATAAACCTAAACATAAACTGAACAGGAGACACTCCCCTCCACTCAGCAATATCCTCTTGTTTTCGGCAATTCCATACCAGCTAGGTTTCGGCCAAGTGGTTTTCTTGCAAGAAAAATTCCCCTAATGCTTCCCCGACGCTCGTTTGTTCGATTTTCTTCCGTAAAATACATCAAGGATGCACGTACCTTCGTTTTCTATTCATACATGACATTAATATGCTGATAATTATGTGTGGTTCGAAAAACTTCATGATCTATTGTGTGTGTGCACTTTTATACAAGTTTGACATGGTTATTTCATTCTTTCATGTGATGGTCACGTTTTTAAGATTGTTTGCAAGGGGGATGCGGAATTTTGGTTGCCTAGGGACGTTCATGCTGTGTTTAAGCTGACACGGTGGTTTGAGGCTAGGGTTTGCTCGGTTCATGTTAAAGGCCGAAGGTTGTCTCTTGGGTGGCTAGGGCTTCAGATGTCATAGTGTAGGGTTAGGGTGGGCTCAATCGGGCAAGGGCTGAACCATGCTGAGGCCCAATCCAGGAAGGTCCAACCGAGGCTAGGGAGGTCCACATTCTACTGGTCTTTCCTTTAGAGCCGTTGCTATCATGGAATAGGGTTGGCCGCGGGTATGTGTCTTTTGGTGGCTAGCGGGTATAGGGAAGTTACAAGTTTCTTGAGGCTGTGACTGTGGGTTTCAGCAGGTCCAGAGGGGTCTTAGTGTGGTCTAGGTGAGATGGTTTAGTAGATGGTTCCATTTGTTGTAGGCTAGGATCGAAAATGAGGAAGGTGTGGCAACTAGGATTTTGAACGGCAACTTGCAGAATTTTCCAGCAGCCTTCCATGTCTATTCAAGAGGTTAGGGGGCTGGCATTGATGGTATTAGGGACTTTTAGAGGTTTATAAGGTGTGGTAAAGTTTGATTTAGTTTTGAGTCGATTCGGGTTAAAACCGGGACTCTGGTCCAAGTTCTAAAACAAATCGATTAAGTTTTGAAACGGGCTCGAGTTTATGTCTTAGAAATACTTTTAATATGTTTTGGGATGTTTTAAGGAGTTTGGTAAGCTTCGGGTCAAATTTTAGAGGTCAGGGGTAAAATGATCATTTTGCGCAAAATGGTCATTTTGCGCAAAATGGTCATTATTCACCCGGGGTGAGATTTTGGTCCTGGCGGCGCCCTGAGCACATTTTATTATGTTTATGCATGATGTTTATGATTTTTACGTAATTATGAAAATACAGCGCTTGCTTGGTTTTAAGGGAAAATTTACTGTATATGCATGTTTTTATTAAGTGATGTTAGTAATGATGTTTTTGAAGGATGGTAGTTGGTTGTGACTGACGATGTATATGTATATGATGACATGGGATATTATGACCTGAGGCCAAGGCTCAGTGGACGGGTAATGCTATCGCTGATGTCCACGCCCCGGGTACCACTGTTTTATAGATGGATCCATTGAATAGAGATGATACGATAGAGCTGATACGAAAGTCACAACCAATGAACTGAATTCAATTAAAAGAAAATTTATACGTATATGATGACATGTTGAGACATGCTTTGACATGTTTGAGTTTATAGGACACGTTTATGTCCATGCTTTTAAGTTCAAGAAATATATGTTGAGTATGGTATTTTTCTCTGTTGTGTGCCATGTATATGTACTTGTTATTTCTGGTTCAGGTATGTTGAGTCTTTAGACTCACTGGGCATGTGTGATGCAGGTGAGCTTGATGTTGAGGGGACTGGAGGTGCCGAACTCTGAGTAGGCAGAACTGGTGGGGTGACACGATCCGAGGACCGCATGTTTTCCGCATTATGATTTATGAGATCTGAGAGGATCTGAAAATTTTTATACGTTGATGATTTCAGGATTTTATTTTGTTTATGTTTACGTAAAGTTTTGGATGAGTTTGGTTATTTTAAACTGTACTATTTTAACTGTCAATTATTTAAGATCATTTTTTAATGTTATATTTTTCTTTAGAGCGCATGCATGCTAAACTTTTAAATGTTATTTTGAAAATGGGAGCTTTTAAAATACATACATACATACATATATATATATATATATATATATATATAAATTATATATATATATAATTCCGCACATTTAAATTAGTAGACGTTTTAGTAGTACACTCTGGCAGTCTGATATGCAGTGCTCCCACTATGAGTCAGAATCTGTTGTTGTACGATTTGTCGGTTGTTGACTACGCTTTAACTGATGACGTGTCAAACTGATTATCAGTTGACTATATAGCCGATAAGTTGAATTGACTGTATGACCGATCAGTTCCAACTGATAGTTCAGTTATCTTTACAGATTCAGTTAGGTTCGATCAGTTCGATTGCCTCCGATTATTTAACTCATTGATTATCAGTTGTGACATTTCAATTTGGGTAGTTTCAGTTCGAATTAATTCAGTTGAGCCAATCAGTTCTGCAATCTTAAAAACTTTATTTGTCAAACTCCGAAATTCTGATTCTAACAAACTATCAATTGAGTAATAACTGCAACCTTTCTACTCAAAGCATCCTGCAACTACATTAGCTTTTCCTAGATGGTAGCTAATATGGCAGCCGTGGTCTTTCACCAATTCTTACTATCTTCTTTGACTCATATTCAACTATTTTTGGGTGAAGAAGAACTTCAAGCTTTTATGATCTGTGAAAATCTTACACTTCTCCCCATGTAAGTAATGCATTCAAATCTTGAGAGCAAATACTACTGCTGCAAGCTCGAGGTAATGAGTCGGGTAATTCTTCTCATGTACCTTCAACTTTCTAGACTCATAAGTTATCACAAAGTTATTCTGCATTAGTACTGCTCCTAAACCAAGCTTCAAAGCATCCGTACAGAGAACTTACTCTCCTTGCCCCGCTGACATCGATAGAACTAGCGCTGAAGTCAAATATACTTCAAATTCTCGAAACTCTCTTGGCTGTCGGATCACTAAATAAACTTTGCATTCTTCTAGTCAAGGCGGTCAAGGGTACCGCAATAGAAGAGAATCCTTGAATGATCTTCTTATTGTAGCCAGCTAGACCTAAGAAATTAAGGATCTCGGTTACGCTCTTAGGTACTGGCCATTCTCTGACTTGCTCGACATTTCTTGGATCGACCTTGACCCCATCTCCAGAAATAATGTCGCCTATGAACACCACTCTCTCGAACCAAAACTCGCACTTGGTGAATTTAGCGAATAACTTTCAGTCTTGCAATATTTGTAGTGCCGTTCTCAAGTGATGACTATGCTCTTCTTTGTTCCTCGAGTAAATCAAAATATTGTCTATGAAAAAGATGATAAACTGATCTAGATACAGCTGAAATATGCGATTAATGAGATGTATGAAGATCGCTGGTGCAATTGTCAAACCTAATGACATCACCATAAACTCGTAGTGCCCTTATCGAGTCCTAAAAGCGTCTTTTGAACATCTGACTTCTTCACCTTCAGCTGATGGAATCCTGAACGAAGATCTATCTTCGAGAAAATCGAAGCTCCTCGCAATTGATCAAATAAATCCTGTATTCTAGGCAAGTGATACTGGTTCTTGATGGTGACTTTGTTAAGCACTCTATAATCAATGCAGAGTCGCATACTACCATATTTTTTCTTCACAAATAATACCGGTGATCCCATGGAGAACAACTCGGGCAAAGAAAACCCTTGTCTAGCAACTCTTGAATTTGATCCTTTAGCTCTTTCATTTCGACATGAGCTTGACGATAGGGTGCCTTAGAAATTGACACAGTGCCCGACATTAATCAATAGAAAATTCTACCTCTCAATTAGGTGGATTGCCCAAAACGTACTCAGGAAAGACATTAGGAAAGTTGTGACGACTACTACTTTAAAATGCTGCAATTTTTTTTTAAAGCTCACATTTTTTAAAATAAACATTTAAATATTTTGCATGAATGCAATCTTATTGAAAAATATGCCATTTAAAAATAATCATAAATTCTTTACAAATAAACTACTGCAGTTTAAAATTGCCGACACAACATAATATGCGTACGTAAAAACAACTCAAATAAAATGTTGGAAACTGAATTTCGGAAGTTTGACAAACTAAAGCATTGAATAGATTGAACTAACTGATCAAGAAGACTGACAGTAACTGAACTAAAATATGCAAACTATCGGTTGTCGATAACTGAAGAATAATACGAAGATAATCGAAGGCAACCGAACCAGCTGACTGAACTACACAGACAACTGACTGATCAGTTTCCAACTGATCAGTTGCTACAATCAAATGAGAGCTTATCAACTATAGCCTATCAGCTGATCTCTACAGCTGTACACGTCATCAGTGAAAAGAACGTAGCTCAACCACCGACAGATTGTACAAAGAACAGCAGGAATGCCAAATTTCAGAAATGCTACAGTTTACGATTGTTAGATGAACGTTGACATGGCAAACAACAGATGGAAAGATTCAAATCGAATTCAATGTTACCATTGGAAGCGAAGCCTATAAAAAATAGAGAAGAGCAGCTGAGAACACACAGAACACGAATCCATTAACTAAGTTGTTACTCTGCTAAAATCTTTACAAGCTTTCTTTTCATTTCAAAGCTCACGCCCTATTGTATACATTTATAGCATTCAAGGCTGTACCTCGAGCTTACAAGCACAAACTGTTATTATTGTCAGTTGTGCTGAGTGATTTCAGTTCAGATTGAGCACTGTAAATCTTGTTGTTACTAAGAGTTTCAGTTTAACATTGTTAAGTCCAAGACTTAAGTGGGTCTGTACAATATTTTGTATTGATCAAAGTATTTTAGTAAATATCCTATCTTCGAGATAGAATGGGTGACGTAGGAGTGTTTGAAATCTTTGAACATCCGTAAAATTCTATGTGTTCTTATTTCAATTTTATTATATCTATCATTCAGTTAATTTCCGTACTATTATTGTTAACTGATTGATATCGACTGTCAATCCTGAGTTTCAGTTTATCATTAAACTGACTCACAAGTCGAAAAAAAGATGGTGAAAACTGTTAGTGTTTATTCAACCCCCTTCTAAACACTCTTTCATCCTTAACCGATCCTATCAAGTGGTATCAGAGCAATTGAATCTTGTCTCTGAATATTTCTATACACACTGATTATCACAAAATTTAATCGGTACTTTTAAAACTTGGACCATGGTCCCTGATTTTAACCCGAATAGACTCGAAAATTAACCAAGATTTTCTCAACTTTTTACCATACCTAATAAAAATCTAAAAGGCCCTTAAACTATCAAAATTAGACCCTTAAACTTTTGGACAAATCCCTGAACGGCTGCTGGAAAAATCCAGCGAGTCACCAACCGAAACCCTAGTGCACCGAACTCACGTTTTAACCTTCCTAGACCGAACTATCAAGGACCAGCCACTAACTGTGAGCACCTGAACCTAACTCGTCTTCTTAATCATCATTAGGATCATTAAATTAATCTGGGTCTAAATTTTTTTTTAAAAAAATACATAAGTGCGGAACTTAATAAAATCTGTCTGATATACATATCAACATAAAGTACAAGTGTTGTACAACAGATATTCGGATCCTCTAGTGTTCAACAACTACATCAAGTGCTGAAAACTAAATCTGCTCCTAAGTCCGGATCTCCATGCTAACCTTGAATATCTCATCCTCGTCGTCACCTTGATCCTGTCCCACCTGTTGCCATGCACACATACAAACACAATAACAGCCGGATAACTCCGCACACATACAAACACAATAACAGCCGGATAACTCCGGTGAGAATATAATCGCAATATAAACAATGTATACAAGCAATCATATAAGAAGATATAAAAGCATAAAACAGATATCAATAACATGTATCAAATCTGAAAGACATGAATCGATATAAAGCTGTAAATAAACTCTGAACTCGTCATCTCAGAATCGACTCATCTCTAATCTAGGGATCCCGGTTTCTGGACAATGTCACATATATCGAATCTCAGCGATAGGAATGAATCAACTCCTAAGCAACATCGATATAAATTACACATCCAGTATCTTGGCGACTCAGCCGAAGACTTGGCACATCAGCCCATGACTCAATACATGCTCTACTATAAATCAATAGACCAATCATATCAATCTCATAAATTGCAAATATCAATGCAATAAAGTAAAGTATGTGGTTTTGGGAAACTCAAGTCAAGTCAAATTTGGGTCGTATCTTCCCGATTTAACATTGATTTATACCTTTCTCTGTCGATCTGACGAAGTCAAAGTCTCGAATTCGAATATGCCAATATCGAATCTGAAATGACATTCCCAATAGGCACGATATCAAGATACAATCTCAATCAATATTGGATATAATCAGAACTCAATCAAATTCTGTATCAACGGCTTAATTGCACAATCTCAATATACCCAGCAACACAGATATCTACATATACCAATTTCCACAACTCATAATCAATAACAATACAATTCTGATATCAAATCTCAATCAAATCCATTCTGAAAATCATAACAATTTCATACGGTATCCCTTATTCGATCTGATTTCAATTATACGATGTCTAATATATCAAGAACACCATATATGAATCATATCTGATTTCTTCAATATCATATTTTCAAATCATATCAAAACATAAGAAAACTTACGTCCAGTTGAAGCCCTTGTCGATAGGAACATGGTACTGAAGTCGGATTGAAAATCAGACGGCCGGATTTTGCGTAAATCACAAATCTCTGATTCAAGGAAATTTGAGAATCTTCCCTAGAGCTTTTCATTTCTCCTTGTTTCTTTTGAAGGAAATGAATAAAAATATATATATATATCTTGCATGAGAAGGCTAAGTGGCTCTTCCTACGTGCAGCACGTCTCGCGCATATGCGCGACTTCCGCCGGCGCATATGCGCGAGACACTATGTCTCGGCGCGTAACTTCACGGCATCTCGCGCATATGCGAGCACTCTCACGGCGTATATGCGCGAGGTTCTCTGCCATACACGCGCATATGCGCGGGTCCTGTCACGCATATGTGCGAGGTTCTCTGCCTACCTCGCGCATATGCGCCCGGCTAGGCTCTCGCATATGCGCGAGGACTCATCCTCGCACATAATTCCAATCTTCTTTCCGGCTTTCCCGGTCCGATCCGTTCCGTCTACAATCACACAAATTATCAACAAATCATTTCAGATTATAATAACAAAATCTCTGGCATTACATTTCTCCACCCCTAAGATACGATTTCGTCCCCGAAATCACAGGCAATCAAATCAGATATCAAATCAGATACAATAAGTAATGGAGAATAGAAGCTAAATAATAAACTCACATCAGTGAAATAACTCTGGGAATTTCTGTCTCATATCTGATTCAGTCTCCCATGTAGCTTATTCAATGCCATGACGACTCCACTGAACTCTTCACCAGCGGAATAGTCTTCGTTCTGAGTTGCTTTTCATTACGATCAAGATTCTGAATCGGCTTCTCGAAATAACTCAGTGTCTCATCAAGTTCGGCCTAGTCTGGCTGAATAATAAGGGATGCATCGGAAATGTACTTCCGCAATAAAGATACATGAAAGACATCATGTATTCCAGATAGAGAAAGCGGCAAGGCGAGTCGATAGGCACGATCTCTTATCTTCTCGAGAATCTCATAAGGACCGATATATTGTGGAGACAACTTTCCTTTCTTGCCAAATCTGACAACACCTCTGAAAGGAGAAATCTTCAAAAATACTCTGTCTCCTGCTTCAAATACCAATGGTCTACGTCGAACATTGGCATATTTGTCTTGTCTCTCTTGAGATGTCTTCATTTTTTTCTGAATCAACTTCACTTTCTCGGTCATATCTCTAATCATGTCAGGCTCAATCTCAGGTACCTCAGAGATATCATCCCAGTACAGAGGGGATCTGCACTTCTTACCGTACAACGCTTCAAACGGTGTCCATTTCAATACTCGTCTGATAGCTGTTGTTATACGAAAGCTCACAAAGTGGCAAGGGTTCTTGCCAACTAGTGCAAAAATCCAGCACTACAGCTCTCAGCATATCCTCCAATGTCTGGATAGTTCGCTCTTGACTGTCCGTCGTTCTGAGGATGATATGCGGTACTCAGATATAACTTCGTACCTAGAGCCTACTGCAAACTTTGCCAAAAGTGCGAAGTAAACCGAGGATCACGGCCTAATACAATCGACTTCGGCACTCCATGTAATCTGACCACCACTCTGACATAGATCTCTGCCATCTGGTCATGTCTGTACGTCATCTTGTACGGAATAAAGCATGCTGATTTGGTCAATCGGTCAATCACAACCAAAATCGCATCACAACCTCGGGAGGAACACGGTAACTTCGTCACAAAGTCCATGGAAATGTGATCCCATTTTCATTCAGGAATGGACAAACTCTGTAACAGTCCTCCGGGTTTCTTTCTTTCGGCTTTCACCTGTTGGCAATTCAGACATTTGGATACAAACTCAGCAATATCAGCTTTCATCTGTTTCCACCAAAAATGTCTTTTCAAATCATTGTACATCTTTCTACCACCAGGATGAATACTGAATCGACTACTGTGCGCTTTTGATAGTATCTGTCGTTTCAAATCTGAAAACATTTGGCACAACAAGACAATTATTCACATACAGTACATCATCACGTACCTAATACTCTGATCGATGCCCTGCTCTGAACATCGATATCCAATTCTGCACATTCTGATCAACTTTCTGAGCCGCTTTAATTCAAAAATTAGCTCTGGTTCGACTTGAATAGCATATAATCTCAGAGGTTTACAATCAGTCTCAAATACTAATCCAGACAAATAGCAATCTTCAATCAAATTTGAAACACCAATCGTCGATAAGGATAAAGAACATACCTTACGACTCAGTGCATCAGCTGCTGCATTAGATATCCCCGGATAGTACTTGATCTCACAATCAAAATCCTTCAATAAATCAAGCCATCTTCGATGCCTCATATTCAATTCTGATTGCGAAAAACAGATATTTCAAATTTTTATGATCAGAATAAATCTCGAACTTCTCACCATATAGGTAATGTCGCCATATCTTCAGTGCAAATACAATGGCTGTCAATTCAAGATCATGCATTGGATAGCGAGATTCATGTGGCTTTAACTGTCTCGTGGCATAAGCAATCACATGTCCCCGGTGCATCAAAACACAACTCAATCCTCTGTGAGAAGCATCACAATAAACGACAAAATCACCAGTACCTGACGGAATAGTAAAGATCGGATCACTGGTCAGTCTCTTCTTCAACTCAAGAAAACTGGACTCACAGTATTCTGACCAAACAAATGGAGCATTCTTCTGAGTCAGCTGCGTAACAGGTTTAGCAATACTCGAGAAATCTTTAATGAATCGACGGTAATAGCCTGCTAAACCCATAAAACTGCATATCTCTAGCACAGATGTCGGTCTAGGCCAACTGATCACAGCCTCAACCTTGCTAGGATCAACAGAAATCCCATCTCCAGATATAATGTGACCCAGAAATACAACCTATCTCAGCCAAAACTCACATTTCGACAGTTTAGCATACAATTTCTCAGCCATCAGAATTCTCAACACAGTTTTCAAATGCTCAGCATGATCAATCATATTCTTCGAATATATCAAATATCATCAATAAAAATAATCACGAAATCATCGAGATATTTCTGAAATATACGGTTCATCAAACCCATAAACATAGCTTGAGCATTCGTCAAACCGAACGGCATGACTATAAATTCATAGAGGCCATACCTAGTTCTGAAGCCAGTCTTCGAAATATTAGAATCTCTGACTCTCAGCTGATGATATCCAGATCTCAAATCGATGTTGGAATGTACCAAAGAACCCTGCAACTTATCAAATAAATCATCAATATGAGGCAAAGGGTATTTGTTCTTTACCGTAGCCTTGTTCAGTTGCCGGTAGTCAATACAGAGTCTCATAGAACCATATTTCTTTCTCACAAACAGTACTGGAGCACCCCAAGGAGACACACTCTGTCTGATGTAACCCTTGGCCAGTAAATCTTCCAACTGCTCTTTCAATTCTTTCAACTCAATCGGTGCCATTCTTTACGGAGCTCTAGAAATCGGAACTGTACCTGGTACCAATTCAATGCTGAAATCTATCTCTCGAATCGGAGGTAAAACCCGGAATCTCATGTAGGAAGACATCAGCAAACTCACATACCACTGGCAAATCAGCCAATGCTGGGCTAAATTTCAGTAAATCAACTGAATAGACAAGGAATCTCTCTGCTCCTTTCTGTAATAATCGAGTCATAGATAACGCAGATATCAAAGGAATTCTGGATCTAGTAACCCTTACCGTAGAATTTCCATTCATCAGCAATCTCAGGTCTGAATCTCACAATCTTGTGGAAACAATCAACGGTAGCTCTGTACTTGGTCAGCATATCAATACCGATAATACAGTCAAAATCAGACAATCCAAGTACAATGCAGTCTAACTCAATCTCATGACCGTCATACTGTAGTACACAATGTTTAACATAAATCACTGAAATCAAAACCTGTCCCCAACAGAGAAGAGACAGATACTACAGCAGATAAAGACTCAATAGGCAATGCATGAATCAATGCAAATTGCTCAGAAATAAATGTATGTGATGCACCCGTATCAATCAATACGTAAGGAGGATAACCACATAAGGAACAGTTACCTGCAACAACATTATATGTTGCTTCCTGAGCCTGTTCTTCTGTCAAAGCAAATACTTTGGCCTGCTGTCTCGGAGGCTGGCTACAATCTGGCTTCCTCCTGGCCTCTGCTGTGACTAAGGAGTAGACGGTGGTGGCTGGAAAGAGTGAACAGCTGATGATCGTCTATAAGTCTGAGCCACTGATCCAGATGATTCTATTCCCTGGGATCTTTGAGAACTTCTCTGTGGACATACTCTCGCAAAATGTCCCTGCTGTCTGCAGATGTGGCAACTACCAAATACTCCTTGGCATTGCTCTGTGGGATGACTCCCTCCGCAAGTTCTGCAATATACCCCTGCACTACTCTGGCTCTGCTGGGAACCACCGGAGCTAGATGAACTGCTCCCTAACTTCTTGAATTGTTTTCCTTGGGCCTTCATGAAATCTTTCTTCCCACCACTGCAACTGCCACTCTCAAATCTGGGAATGGGTTGCAGGGATGGAGTAGACATTTGTTGCTGTCTCGGTACCGGAGGAACATAGGAAACTCCTTTCTGTCTCATAAAACCAGCTTCAGCTCCTTTGGCTCTATTCAGGGCATCAGCAAAATTATTCGGTCGCCCGGTGTTCACCAATGTAAAGATCTCAGGATTCAGACCATTGATGAACTGATCAGCAACAGCTTCGTCATTCTCGGCAACATGTGGAGCAAAACGCAACAAAGTAGATGAACTTGGTCACATACTCTTCAATGTTCAACTGACCCTGTCTCAAATTTGCAAACTCTGCACCCTTGTCTTTACTGTACGATATGGGAAGAATCTTTGATAAAATTCATTCTTAAAGACGTTCCAAGTAATAGTCGTACCTCGATGCTCCAACGCTCTCTTCGTCGTAATCCACCAATTCTTTGCAACATCATGCAATTGGTGTCCAATCAGTCTGACCTGGCGCTCATCTTGGTAATCCAATGAATCAAATAGCATCTCAATGTCATCGAGCCAACTCTCACACTCGACAGAATTCTCTGTGCCCTTCAAAGTCGGCGGTTTGAACGACTGAAATCTCTTCAGTAGGGTTTCCATCGGTGTTGCTGTCACATCCATCAGATTAGCAGAAGTACTACCCTGTTCTGGTACTCTTCGAGGAGGCATATCTGATTCTCAAAAGGATTAGTAACCAATTACAACAAACCTGTTTCAGTCCTCCTCTGATCATCTTACTGCTGATCAAGAATCGGTTCTGATTCATTTCTCAATAACACATGTTCCCAATCAAATCATATAAACAAGTAAACATGCATTTCAAAGCAGTAAGGCATGCTAGCAATCAAAAGCAAGGAAAGAAAACTCATTCTACCTCGCTCACTAGCTCCTATCTCAGTCTAAGGAACCTACTGCTCTGATACAAACTTCTGTAGGGACCCGAACCTAACTCGTCTTCTTAATCATCATTTGGATCATTTAATTAATCTAGGCCTAATTTTTTTTTTAATACATAAGTGCGGAGCATAATAAAATAAGTCTGATATACATATCAACATAAGTACAAGTCTTGTACAATAGATATTCGGATCCACTAGTGTTCAACAACTACATCAAGTGCTGAAAACTAAATCTGCTCCTAAGTCCGGATCTCCACGCTAAACTTGAATCTCTCATCCTTGTCGTGAGCCTGATCCTGTCCCACCTGTTGTCATGCACACATACAAATACAACAACAGCCGGATAACTCCGGTGAGAATATATTTCCAGTATAAAAAATGAATACATGCAATCATATAAGCAGATATAAAAGCATGAAACATATATCAATAACATGTATCAAATCTGAAAGACATGAATCGATATAAAGCTGTAAATAAACTCTGGACTCATTATCTAAGAATCGACTCATCTCTAATCTAGGAATTCCGGTTCCTGGACATTGTCACATATATCGAATCTCAGCGATAGTAATGAATCAACTCCTAAGCAACATCGATATAAATTACACATCCAGTATCTTGGCGACTCAGCCGAAGACTTGGCACATCAGCTCATGACTAGGCACATCAGCCCATGACTCAATACATGCTCTACTATAAATCAATAGACCTAAGAATATCAATATCATAAATTGCAAATATCAATGCAATAAAGTAAAGTATGTGGTTTTGGGAAACTCAAGTCAAGTCAAACTTGGGTCGTATCTTCCCAGGTTTAACATTGATTTATACCTTTCTCTGTCGATCTGACGAAGTCAAAGTCTCGAATTCGAATATGCCATATATCGAATCTGAAATGACATTCCCAATAGGCACGATATCAAGATACAATCTCAATCAATTTTGGATATAATCAGAACTCAATCAAATTCTGTTTCAACGGCATAACTTCACAATCTCAATATACCCAGCAATACAGATATCAACAGATTACCAATTCCCACAACTCATAATCAATAACAATACAATTCTGATATCAAATCTCAATCGAATCCATTCTGAAAATCATAACAATTTCATATGGTATCCGTTCTTCGATCTGATTTCAATTATACAATGTCTAATATATCAAGAACACCATATATGTATCATATCTGATTTCTTCAATATCATATTTTTGAATCATATTAAAACATAAGAAAACTTACGTCCAGTGGAAGCCCTTGTCGATAAGAACACTGGTACTGAAGTCGGATTGATAATCTGACGGCCAGATTTTGCGTAAATCACAAATCTCTTATTCAAGGAAATTTGAGAATCTTCCCTAGAGCTTTTCGTTTCTCCTTTTTTTCTTTTGAAGGAAATGAATAAAATATATATATATATATCTTGCCTGAGAAGGCCAAGTGGCTCTTCCTATGTGCAACACGTCTCGCGCATATGCACGACTTCCGCCGGCGCATATGCGCGAGACACTATGTCTCGGCGCGTAACTTCACGGCAGCTCGCGCATATGCGCGCCCTTTCCCGACGCATATGCGCGAGGTTCTCTGCCATACTCGCGCATATACGTGGGTCTTGTTGCGAATATGCGCGAGGTTCTCTGCCTACCTCGCGCATATGCGTCTGGCTGGGTCGCGCATATGCGCGAGGGCTCATCCTCGCACATAATTCCAATCTTCTTTCCGGCTTTCCCGGTCCGATCCGTTCCGTCTAAAATCACACTAATTATCAACAAATCATTTCAGATTAAAATAACAAAGTCTCGGGCATTAAACTAACCAACCTCACCTAGACCACCTTAGGACCCTATTAAACTAACAAGGCTCACGGCCACAGCCCCAAGAAAACCAAACCACACACACAATCGCTAGCTACAACTGAAGCAAGCCAATGACCCAATCGAGCCACCCCTCAACCTATTCCTTTGCTCAGCTCGTGGACCAAGACCAGCAGCTCACGACCCTCTCCCAGCCCTGTCACGAACCCAAGAGAGTCAACTTCTGGACCAGGACCAAACCATGCATGGCTGCACACGCAAATCACTAGATCTAGCCCTTACTCACGTTAAATGGATCAACCCCTCGGAAAATTAAACCAACTGGGTTTTGATCGTTACACGGGCCTATACATCCTCAATCTGCACATGGTGCACCCCTTCAACGTCACACAAGCAGCCCTTTGCACCGAAATAAAGAAAACATAAGCTGTAACCAAAACCAAAAGAGATAACCATGAATATGCAAGGACTGAGCGATTTAAAAATATCACACATATTAAAACACATATATGACGTAAATGATGCAAGAATGGAGATACATAGCATTCCTTGATGTATTTTACGCAAGAACGTCGGAGAAACAAGCGTCCGAGAAGCTTCATAGGAATTTTCTTGAAAGAAAAATTGAGGAATGGTGGCTGCTGGATTTTTCTCACGTGAATGCTGCTGAAGAAGGAGGGGTGGGCGGCTGAACACTTTGGATCGGATTAGGGTAGATAATCACTAGGTTAAAGTAATATAATAATTTGATAATGAGCCATTAATTAATTTTTAATTGGATAAAAATGATTTTGAGCCCATTTAGCAATAAAATAAACCCAAAAAGCATAAACACGCTCCTGAAAAATATTATGTTTAGGTACGTTTTTTAAATTATTTCCCAAACCTTCAAAAAGTTCTCCGATTCGATAAAATTTGCGTACCAGATAAAAATAAAATCATGCCGGTAAAAATACCATTTTTTGAAAAATACACTTAAAACACTCCATATTGATTAATAAAAATTAATCCCTTCATTAAACTAATTTTTCTGATAATTATGCATTAATGTAAAATTCATCTAGAAACCCTAATGCATGAACTTTTTAAAATGCCATGAAATAAATCCCTATCATGCGATAATTATGCATTAATGCATAAAAATAAATAAACTCATAATTTTAAATAAAACCCTAGATTGCATGCATTCAGGTTACGTAATTTAATTTTATGGACCTTACAAATTGTGACCATACATAAACTTTAAACTTTTTCCTTTCATCATATCCTTTTCCTTTCATCATAAACATTTACATATACATTCCCTTTAATTTGAATCCATTCATTAATTGTGACCATCCTTTCATCCTTCGGTCGATTGATCAATCTCATCTGTAACCATGGTACCAGGCTGCTAGGCAACATTAACCACATTTTCATTATGTGCCTTGGCCAATAGTCGGCGGGGACATCAACGACACTCTCATCCGTCAACTAAGCATTGGCCTTACATATCATCATATCCTTTCGATGAAAATTCGGTCGTTGGGTTCCCATGACGCTTTGTCCCATAAACGGGTTCCAATGGGGGCTTCGTCCCTCACGAATTCCCCTTCCTTACCATCACAATTAAATCACTTCCTTCCAAACATTTTTCCTCGTTTCCATCACTTTAATAAAATACATGCAATAATATCATTTTTCTTTTAAACCAAGTATGCAACACGTCTTTTAGCATTATCGTTTTTCATGATAAAATTTCATAATCTTTCAAAATAAACATTTGAACATTAATCACATCATTCAGGGCACTGTCAGGAGGTCTACATTTTTTAGGTGTAAAATGACTATTTTGCCCCTGAAACCCTAACTTTTCCAATTTACCCTTGGAACTTAAAACGACGACTCAAATCTATCCAACTTTAACATAAAAGCTTAAAATACACCCATAAACATTTCTTAGGCGTAAACATAAGCTCCTCGACTAATTTCTCAATTTTTATTTCAACTTCAACCTACGTCCCGTTTTTCACCGGAATTGACTCGAAACTTATTCAAACATTACCAAACTTGATCCATAGCTTATTAACGCCTTACCGTAACCTATGTAACACAAATCAAGACATTTAAACCCTTGAAAAAGCCTAGATACCTTTTGGAGAATTCTGCGCAATTTCGAACACCGTAACATGAACAAACCCTCAATTCCATCGATCCTAGGCCCTAACCGATTGGACCCAATCCTGACCAACCCTCCTATGACTTAGAATGAACCCCTTAAAACCCACTTGGACCAGCCCTAGCGAGCCATGCACAAAGACGTGCATGGTTCTTCCTGAAAGGGGATCGGTTACGGTGACCGGAAGCGCAATGGAAGTTTAAAAAATCGATATTTTGCTAGGAATTTTCAGGCCACCCCACATTTTGTGTAGCAAATACAAAAACAAACACATGTCATACATAGGGTGTTTGAGAGATATACCTATCAATCTTTAAAAGATTGATTGTGGCTCCAACTTTGTTGTTAAACAACAAAGCTCTTGTATGGCAAGAAAAATCTACAAGCTTTCTTCCTTTCCTTCAAGAATTAGGCCCACCACAAACTTTGTAGATCCACCTCACACTTGCACTAGAAAATGTAAGGCTTTCTCAAAGAGAAGTGACTTGTTTCTTCAACTATTGAAGAACACAAAATAAGAGAAAAATTGAGGGAAAAACACCTCACAATTTTCGGCCAACACCCTTGAGGAGGGAGGGGGAGAGTTGACTTGGTTGTTGGAAAAGTGGAAAAGTTGTCTTGCATGACATGCAATATTTTATTAAAAAGTATTCACAACTCTTCACCTCCTAAGCATGCAAACCCTAGTGGGCTTGTAACATTTACAAAGGGCCCATGGACTTTTTAATTGTCTCAAACATATTTGAGCCCAATTAGACATTACTTGATTTTACTCAAGCCCACTAGTTAAATAATTATTTCCAATTGGGCTCTACAAGGCCCAATGTTATTTAATTAATTCAACACTTGAATTAATTTAATTATTTGGACTCTACTAGGCCCACTAGTGTTTAATTAATTCAACAATTGAATTAATTTAATTTAGTCCATAATAATGTTTATGAAAATCACAATTTTCAAATACATTATTTATTTGGCTTACTTTTAATTTAGGAACACATTCATAAATTAAAAGTTATATTTCTCTCATAGAAGTCATACTTCTATTTTTCTTTACGCTTATAAACTCATTTATAAGTCGTTCAACACATTGAACTATTTTAACTTCTCAACGGGATCTAGAAAGCAAGTACTTGTGTGGCCCTCAATGGTTCACTGATACAACTAGCCATGGGTTCACATCTCCATGTGATTCGGACTAAACATGTCCTTATATGAGCATATCCCCAATTGCTCCATTCTTATTATCAACTCCTTGATAATAAGAACGTCAGAACTCAAGTCTGATAGTACCCAACCAATCATGTTAAACGCCTAGCAGCATCGCTTACATGATCCCCTATGTATCAAATGATAGTGCCTGCAAGAACCATTCAATTATGGTTAGCGTACAGTACGGTCCCTTCAACTCATATATCCCGACCGATTCGACAACCAATGGTTTATCGAGAGTTGTCAATGAATCAATACTATGTGTCATGTTGTAGTTGCATCGATGGTGTAATCTATGAAACCCCTTTCATAATTACCACCATACTCTGATCAGAGATTTCATACTACATACACATGGGATATCCATACCCGAAGGTAAGCGGTGAATCCCCGACTACAATGCATCGACTCCTATATGTTTCGACAAAATACCCAACCTTGCCACCTGATGACCCCTAAAGAGTCGGTAAACAAGTCAAATTGTAAATCTAGCACATAAAGTCTCAATGTTGTCCCGGGTCATAAGGACTAATGGTGTACAACCATAAACTAGGACTTTTCCACTCGATAAGTGAGAACCACTTGGAAAGTCCTTTTATGGAGGGTTGTTCAGTGTACTCTACAAGAAGCACCTATCTGCATGCTCGGACATCACAATGTCTCCTATCAATGAAACATGGTACTCACATCGCAGATACTAGTCTCGAACTCTAGCGGCCTATATCCTTCTTAGCGGCGGCTGAATCGACTAGGAACTGTTTAGAATATACAGTATTCCAAATATGAGTTTCATGATACTCATCATATGAGCATCTCATATTCTTTCTACTATTTGTATATTCAAGGACTTTAATCTATGCAACTAGCATGGGTATACAGATAAAGAAGTGTCAAAATAATAAATTCAAATATTATAGAAATAAAGACTGTTTATACATAGAGTTTAATCATGAACCCTCGGCCAACACTTGGCTCGACGGGCACCTACTCTAACAATCTCCCACTTGATACTAGAGCCAACTACCCATATGCTTCAAACCCATCGATTCGCGATGCTTCTCGAACAATGGTCCAGGTACAGGCTTAGTTAGTGGATCAGCAACATTATCTGTGGAGCCGACTTTGTCAATCGTGACATCTCCTCTCTCCACGATCTCTCTGAGGATGTGGTACTTTCTCAATACGTGTTTGGACTTCTGATGAGACCTCGGCTCCTTTGCTTGAGCAATGGCTCCCGTGTTGTCACAAAACACCAGGACAGGAGCAACTCCATTAGGAATGACGCCCAACTCTTGGACGAAATTCCTTATCCAAACAGCCTCCTTTGCTGCAGCTGATGCAGCAATATATTCTGCCTCAGTGGTGGAATCCGCTGTACTGTCTTGCTTGGAACTCTTCCAAGAGAGAGCTGCACCATTGAGCATGAATATGAATCCTAGAGGTTGACTTCGAGTCATCGATATCGCTTTGGAAGCTAGAGTCGGTGTAGCCTTCCAATTTCAGTTCTCCACCCCCATAGACCAAGAACAATTTATTGGTCCTTCTCAAATACTTGAAGATGTTTTTCACAGCTTTCCAGTGTGGAAGACCAGGGTGGGATTGATATCTACTCACTACACTTAGTGCAAAAGCCACGTCAGGACGTGTAGATATCATCCCATACATGATGCTACCAATCGCAGATGCATAAGGAATGCTGGTCATCGCCGCTATCTCTGCATCAGTCTTGGGAGACATAGACTTGGATAGGGACACGCCATGACATATTGGTAGATGTCCTCTCTTGGACTCATCCATCGAGAACCGCTTCACGATGGTATCAATGTATGTGGACTGGGTGAGACCAAGCAATCTTTTTGATCTATAGAGCTTTTTGATCTATCTCTATAGATCTGTATTCCCAATACAAAAGATGCTTCACCCAAGTCCTGCATCGAGAACTTACTCGCTAACCATATCTTCGTTGATTGCAACATTCCTACATCATTCTCAATGAGTAGAATATCATCAACATACAACACCATGAATGTCACAGCACTCCCACTGACCTTCTTATACACACAGGGTTCCTCAAGATTCTTAGCAAAACCAAACTCTTTGATTGTACTATCGAATTTGATGTTCCAACTCCTAGATGCCTGCTTTAGACCATAAATAGATCTTTGAAGTTTTCATACCATATGCTCACTTCCGATAAATGTAAACCCTTCGGGTTGAGACGTGTAAATCTCTTCCTTAATATCCCCATTAAGAAAGGCTGTCTTACATTCCTATCTGCCATATCTCATAGTCATACCATGCAGCTATGGCTAGCAAAATCCTTATGGACTTGAACATTGCAACTGGAGAAAAGGTTTCCTCAAAGTCAACTCCTTGTCTTTGAGTATATCCTTTTGCCACCAATCGCGCCTTGAAGGTCAATACCTTCCCATCCGCCCCAAGTTTCCTCTTGTAAATCCATTTACACCCTATGGGAACAATTCCCTCAGGTGGATCCACGAGATTCCACACTTGGTTCGAATGCATGGAATTCATCTCAGATTCCATCGCTTCAAGCCACTTGGATGATTCGGCTTCAGATAATGCTTCCTTGAAGGTCCTTGGATCACATCCATGGTTAGGCTCATCATGGCCCTCTTCAAGAAGCAGACCATACCTTATAGGTGGTCTCGAGACTCTCTCGGATTTTCTAGGAGCTTGTATCTCCTCTCTTGGCTCTTCGGGTGTGGGTTCTACAATTGAGGGTGTCTCTCGAACCTATTCGAGTTCTATCATCTCGTCTTTTCTATCAAATAGAAATTCCTTTTCTAAAAAGGTTGCATTCCTAGAAACAAACACCTTTGTTTCTTGGGGATGATAGAAGTAGTATCCAACCGAATTCTTTGGATATCCCACAAAGTAACATAAAATGGATCGACTATCGAATTTATCTCCCACTACCTGCTTCACATAAGCAGCGCACCCCCATATTCTAAGATAAGAATATTTGGGTGGCTTACCCATCCATATCTCATATGGTGACTTATCAACTACCTTTGTATGGACATTGTTCAACAACATTGCCGCTGTCTCAAGCGCATATCCCCAAAAGGATGGCGGCAACTCCGTGAACCCCATCATAGACCGAACCATGTCCATCAATGTCCGGTTACGACGCTCCGAAACACCTTTCAACTGTGGTGTAGCGGGTGGAGTCCACTGTGAGAGAATCCCATTCTCTCTAAGATACTCTTGGAACTCGGCACTCAAATACTCACCACCTCGATCCGATCGAAGTGTCTTGATGCTTCGTCCCAATTGCTTCTCTACTTCACTTCTGAATTCTTTGAACCTTTCAAAGGCTTCAGACTTGTATTTCATCAAATACACATACCCATACCTCGAAAAGTCATCGGTGAAGGTGATGAAGTAGGCATGTCCATGCTTAGTGGTGATGCAAAGCAGACCGCACACATCGGTATGGATCAAATCCAATAACCCTTTGGCTCGCTCCACATGGCCCTTAAAGGGAATCTTGGTCATCTTTCCTTTTAGACAGGATTCACAAGTCGTGAGAGCATTAATATCAGACATATCAAACATGCCTACTCCCACTAACTTGTTCATCCTTCTTAGGGAAATATGTCCTAATCGAGCATGCCATAATTGTGCCATATTAAGAGTATCTTGTTTGCGCTTGTTTGTTGTTGTTATAGCTTGGAAATTGTTAAGTGGAATATCTTTCAATTTTAAGGTGTAGAGATCATTTTCAAGTTCTCCAGTACCAATTAAACATTCATTCTTGTAAATATTGCAAACACCTTTGCTAAATAAACAAGAAAATCCATCTTTATCTAACATAGAAATGGAAATAATGTTTTTCACCAACTCAGGTACAAATAAAACGTCTCTTAACATTAACTTAAAATCATTGTTCAAAAGTAAAGTAACATCTCCAACAGCTTTGGCAGCAACTCTTGCCCCATTGCCCATCCTCAAGAATGTCTCACCTTCTTTGAGCCTCCTACTTCTTCCCATCACCTGCAAATCATTACAGAGATGTGAGCCACAGCCGGTATCCAATACCCAAGAAGTAGAGTTAATTGAAATGTTTACTTCGATATAGAACATACCGTTTCCAGAACTCTTCTGGGCCAGATATTCCCTGCAATTACGCCTCCAATGTCTAGGCTTCTTGCAGTGATGACAGATGTCAACAGTCTTGTCATCCTTAACTGGTGCGGCTACCACAGCTGGGAATCGGAGTCTGCCTCTTCAAGGGCGCGTTCTTCTTGGGACGTTGGAAAGAACGCTTCTTTCCCTTCCCAGGTGGACCGGTCTTCGTACCAGATGAAGAGCCCACAAAAAGAACCGGCTTCTCTTTCTTGATAGTGGACTCAAAGGTCACAAGCATATTCACCAACTCCTCAAGGGTCGGCTCCATCTTGTTCATGTTGAAGTTCACCACAAAAGGATCAAATGAGCTAGGCAGTGATAAGAGCAACACGTCGGTGGTCAACTCCGAAGGCAAGATCAGATCCATGCCAACGAGCTTGTCCACGAGCCCAATCATCTTCAGGCCATGCTCATGGACCGAGGCCCCATCTCGCATGCGCATAGTGATCAGCTTCTTGACGGTAGCATGCCTAAGAGGCCGAGTCTGCTCACCAAAGAGCTCCTTGAGGTGCATATGAATGTCAGTAGCATTCTTTGCATCCTCAAAACGCCTCTGCAGCTCATTGTTCATAGAAGCCTGCATATAACACCTAGCCTTCAAGTCATGGTCACACCAATCCTTGTAGGTCTGCAATTCCTCAGGAGTGCAGCTAGTCGGAGCCTCAGCAGGGGGCGACTCAGTCAGTGTATATGCAATCTTTTCCGAGTTTAGGACGATTTTCAGATTTCTTAGCCAAGTGAGATAGTTAGGTCCGGTTAACACATGTTTTTTGAGTATGGCAGAAAGCGGATTGCGAATTGAAGACATCGTTAAATTTTGTAATGAAAAGTAAAATTGATAAATGTTAATGACTATTTTAAAATATTTAATAAGATATAAAGTTTGGACTTTAACTTTATAAATTTTCGCTCCCACTGTTTTGACATTTCCACTACCCTCTAATGAAAACGGGAAACTCTTTTCCTCAGTAGGTACGTAAGGTCCAATTAGCGAATCATGATCCCGAATAATATCAGCCAATCATAATTCCTAAAAGGTAGTTTCCAATTGCATCACAATGCAACCCTCTACGTAAACTTTTGTCTCACGTTTGATTAGGACCCAATAATATGACGTCGTTCATCTTTACGTGTCAAGCCTTACCCATCGACGTTGAACCTTAATGGACGGTCGCCATGAGTTCCCTCAATAATATGAGCCGAAATCATGGGAGTTCCACGTAGTTCACATCACCATGTCAATGGATGTCACAGCTTTCCGGCACCCAGAGCTCCCCAATAATATGAGCCGAGCCTCGAGTACGGGTAGCGTTCATCATGCACCCATTGTCGATGGAAGACAAGGAAATTATAAACAAATTTATAGTTCCTCTTTTTCGGGCTTGATATTAATTTTGAATCTTATTCAAAATGAGGGTTTTTAATTTTGAAAGGTCTCATCATTAATTTTATTTAAAAGCTCGCCATGTTTGATCGTATGTTTGCCGGATTAATGCAACTTTGTTATTATCATAATAATAACGCACATACTCATTATTTATAACATATCATGCATATATTATAAACAGTAAACAAACAAGGATGATCAATCGCCCCAATACTAATGGCCCGTGTGAGCTAAACACGGGCCTAGGTCCAATCCTAGGGAAATGCAAGGGATGCAAATGCAACTATTACATTAGCTTCCAATATTTACATGTCTTCGATCTTCATAATCATCATGGCCACCATCTTCCAATCTTGATCATCCACTATACTAATATTTACAAATAAATATCTATGGCAAATAGGGATACATCTCATGGGGGTGGGAACGGGCCATAAACCAAGCCCACTTTATCAATTGATAATTATTACAATCATTCAACACAAAATATCCTAACATACACCTAGCAAATTGGGCTTGGGCTTTTGATCATCCTTCATGCTTAATATCACATATCATACACCATCACAATAATTAATTGATCCAATATTATATATCTTGATTTAATCACTAACCGCCACGATTATAAACTAAATTAACAAAGTATACAAACACCTTTGTCTACTTTCTGATTAATTTATTTATAACCGAATTTCTTCTAAATCACAATTTACTATAAATAATTAAAGTTCAACTTCAAATATTTATTTTATGAGAAAAATTTGCAACTTTTGTAATTTGCAAAAATTTGCAACTTTTGTAATTTTTGCTTGGAATTTTCGGCCACCCCACATTTTGTGTAGCAAATACAAAAACAAACACATGTCATACATAGGGTGTTTGAGAGATATACCTATCAATCTTTAAAAGATTGATTGTGGCTCCAACTTTGTTGTTAAACAACAAAGCTCTTGTATGGCAAGAAAAATCTACAAGCTTTCTTCCTTTCCTTCAAGAATTAGGCCCACCACAAACTTTGTAGATCCACCTCACACTTGCACTAGAAAATGTAAGGCTTTTTCAAAGAGAAGTGACTTGTTTCTTCAACTATTGAAGAACACAAAATGAGAGAAAACTTGAGGGAAAAACACCTCACAATTTTCGGCCAACACCCTTGAATGAGGGAGGGGGAGAGTTTCCTTGGTTGTTGGAAAAGTGGAAAAGTTGTCTTGCATGCCATGCAATATTTTATTAAAAAGTATTCACAACTCTTCACCTCCTAAGCATGCAAACCCTAGTGGCCTTGTAACATTTACAAAGGGCCAATAGACTTTTTAATTGTCTGAAACATATTTGAGCCCAATTAGACTTTACTTGATTTTACTTAAGCCCACTAGTTAAATAATTATTTTCAATTGGGCTCTACAAGGCCCAATGTTATTTAATTAATTGAACACTTGAATTAATTTAATTATTTAGACTCTACTAGGCCCACTAGTGTTTAATTAATTCAACACTTGAATTAATTTTATTTTGTCCATAATAATGTTTATGAAAATCACAATTTTCAAATACATTAATTATTTTTCTTACTTTTAATTTAGGAACACATTCATAAATTAAAAGTTATATTTCTCTCATAGAAGTCATACTTCTATTTTTCTTTACGCTTAGAAACTCATTTATAAGTCGTTCAACACATTGAACTATTTTAACTTCTCAACGGGATCTAGAAAGCAAGTACTTGTGTGGCCCTCAATGTTTCAGTGATACAACTAGCCGTGGGTTCACATCTCCATGTGATTCGGACTAAACATGTCCTTATATGAGCATACCCCAATTGCTCCATTCTTATTTATCAACTCCTTGATAATAAGAACGTCAGAACTCAAGTCTGATAGTACCCATCTAATCATGTTAAACGCCTTGCAGCATCGCTTACATGATCCCCTAGGTATCAAATGATAGTGCTTGCAAGAACCATTCAATTATGGTTAGCGTACAATACGGTCCCTTCAACTTATATATCCCGACCGATTCGACAACCATTGGTTTATCGAGAGTTGTCAATGAATCGATACTATGTGTCATGTTGTAGTTGCATCGATGGTGTAATCTATGAAACCCCTTTCATAATTACCACCATACTCAGATCAGAGATTTCATACGACAAACACATAGGATATCCATACCCGAAGGTAAGCGGTGAATCCCTGACTACAATGCATCGACTCCTATATGTTTCGACAAAATACCCAACCTGGCCACCTGATGACCCCTAAAGAGTCGGTAAACAATGTCAAAGTGTAATTCTAGCACATAGAGTCTCAATGTTGTCCCGGGTCATAAGGACTAATGGTGTACAACCATAAACTAGGACTTTTCCACTCGATAAGTGAGAACCACTTGGAAAGTCCTTATATGGAGGGTTGTTCAGTGCACTCTACAAGGAGCACCTATCTGCATGCTCGGACATCACAATGTCCCCTACCAATGAAACATGGTACTCACATCGCAGATACTAGTCTCGAACTCTAGCGGCCTATATCCTTCTTAGCGGCGGCTGAATCGACTAGGAACTGTTTAGAATATACAGTATTCCAAATATGAGTTTCATGATACTCATCATATGAGCATCTCATATTCTTTCTACTATTTGTATATTCAAGGGCTTTATCTATGCAACTAGCATGGGTATACAGATAAAGAAGTGCCAAAATAATAAATTCAAATATTATTAAAATAAAGGCTGTTTATACATAGAGTTTAATCATGAACCCTCGGCCAACACTTGGCTCGACGGGCACCTACTCTAACACTTCCTATTGCGCTCGGCCACAACTAGTTTGTGCCCTAGCCATGCGCCCCTCCTCTACTAGCCTCTCCAGCCATGCGTGGACCACCAAGGCTCGATGCTAGGGCCCTCACGAGCCCATCCTTTTAGCATTCCAAAATCGTGCCCTAACTCTTTTTGAAACCCATAAAAACGTGCAGCCCTTAACCTCCCTTTCTAGCCCTTTACATCCCCGTCTAGGACCTTGACTAGACTTGAAACGTCCTGCTCTTTTTATTGCTTTAAAAGTACTAGAAATTTTTTTTTTTCCTTTCTCTAAAATTCTCGGCTTTCACTAAAATATTTTAACCCTTAAAATAAAATACCAACCATCTAGCATTTTAAAAATCATGTGCAATGGTCATAAAATAAAATCGTCGCATGATTACCAAACCTAAAAAGCAATAAATTTATAAAGTAAAGCCCATACTAAACCTCTCAAAATCTCTCAAAAGCATAAGTAAATCGTCTTAAAATCTTTAAATAAAATCATAAAGCATAATGCGGAAAATGTAGTGCTGGTCCTCGGGTTATGTGCGCCTTCATTCCAGTCAAATCACTCATCAAGTCCTCCCTCAATACCACTTGCATCCATCACACCTAGTGAGTCTAACGACTCAACACTCCATAATCTTGATAACGAGTAATACGTAAAACAGTCAACATATAACGGTGAAAAATATTTGTACTTATCATTTTTATGAAGATGCATAAACATAAACATTTTTGTAAATATTTCATGATGCATAAAACTTTAAACATAAACATTTTCATAAAATAATTTTTCATGACATGCAATTATAAACCTTAACATTTTCCCTTTTTCCTCAACATGACATGACATAAAACATTTTTCATGATCATAAACATTTTTCCTTTTCCTTTTCCTTTTCCTTTTCCTTTTTGTTGAATTCAGATTGTTAATTGTGACTTTCCTGATCATGCTCATGAGGGCCGATGGATCCATCTACATAAAACCACAGTACTGGGCGACGGGGGACACCAACAACACTCTAACCGGTCAACTGGGCCCTGGCCTATCATGATTCGAATAGAAATACGATCGTCGGGGCTCCCTCTGGGGCCTTTTCCCATAAATGGGCTCCCTCTGGGGCCTTTTCCCCTCACGATATTCCCATTCTTCCGTTACCACAAAAGCGTTACCACATATCCATTACCACATATTCGCAATGATGGAAACACGATCGTCGGGCTCCCACTGGGACCATAACCCTCACGACAGTCGCCAACATTAACGAATTAGTCACAATTATTTCACATCCTTCAACATTTTTCATTCGCATCACTTAATAAAAATCATGAATATCATTACGTTTTTCATTTTTGAAATCAAGCATGCAACATGTATTTTAAATGTCTTCTTAAATCATAAAAATCCCTTAGACATTTAAAAATCATCATTTAATCATGAATAATTCATAAACATTTAAAAATAATCATATTTTCATAAAAATAGCATTTAGGGCATTGCCAATGACGTTTACTATGCTCTAGGTGCAAAAAGACCATTTTACCCCTAGACGTAAATTTTACCTTTTCGACTTTTTCCTTGATTTCATGACTCTAACATGTCCCAAATAATTATTTAAGCTTACGTGAATTTTTTCATAATTTTATTTGGCTTAAATGTTAGACTTTTTCAATTATCTTTTCTTAGTTATTTTGACGGTGTTTTAATCCCGAAAAATACCAAACTTTAATATAAAATTCCTAAATTCTAAATTTAATCTTTTTATATTATGTTAGCCCTTATGGACCCCGACTCGACCCCCGTGAGCCGTTTTCCAATTTTTTCTTCTTCTTTTAAATACCCTATTCGACACCTAAACTTCGACCCCGAGCCAACTTTCGATTTTCACGAGTTACCGCCGAGCAATATCGAACCAGAACCTGCCCAACATGTTGAAGTACCCTACTGGACTCTAACCTCACCAAGAAACCAGCCGAAACCACAAAAACGACAGCTTCCTAAGTAACCCCATGCTGGCCGAGACTTTCAGCTTTCATGGACTCTACGATTTTGGTGTCTAGACCCTAAGACGACGCCCCAGCCCCTGAACCAAATTATTGTGCACCACGCTAGGACCATAGTGAGCCACCCTAGCCCAGCCCGTGACCCCGAGTTGAGCCCCTCATCCCCTGGACCTGTGCGTAAACCCTGCACCAACTTGTGCATGGTTCTCGGGTGGAGTCCTAGCATAGCTAGGACTCTTCCCCAGCCCTGACCGTGAGTCCTAGCTTGGCTAGGACTCCCTCCTTGACTCCCTCGTGACCTTGGCTAGCCCCTGGAACCAGCCAACCCAACCCCAACCCCCAGCAATGAAAACCCGAACCCTCAACCCAAGACAGCAACTCGCGCTGCTTGGTGTTTTGTTTCTGCCGTAACTTTTGGTGGTGATTAAGGTGAGTTGGTGTGATTCTAAAACAAGTGTAAACCACTCTTGATCCTTCCTTATGTCATGGCAGCCCCTTAACCAAATAATATACAAGTTATTGGATTCAAAAATCATGTTTTCTCATTTATACATGCCATAAACCGAAATTCTGAAAAATATTTCATGTTCTTCATGCACACAATAATTCAATCAATAATATGATATGATGGATGAGAAAAGGAGATGTATGGCGTGCCTTTGCGTTTTATACGCTCGAAAATCCGTTGACGACGAAGAACGGGACGCGACGATGGCTTGATCTTGCTTGCATTTTCGAAATCCTATCCAAATTGAGTGAAGTGCCGTGAGGATTGTGTGTGTGTGCTGGAGAGTTTCAGATTATTGAGAGTTGGTGGCTGATTATGATCATGAAGTAGAATAGGGTTTTGATATAATTAACACTTTAAATACTAATTCATTAACTAAGTAGGCTTTAGGCCTATTAAGCCACAAAATTCAAGCCCATTAGCTTTAATTAGGATTAATAAAATTTTAACCAAAGTTTTGATTAATTAAACACGTGAATTTATTAGCCGGGTTGCCAAAAAGTTCGTATTTTAGTTGAAGAACCAACACCGATAAAATTTACGTCCCGGCGTATAAAATCACCTCAAAAATCCTTTATTTTCAAAAATACTAAAAAGCATCGACCATCACTTGAATATTCCTAATAATAAAAATATTTTACGTTTTCTTCAGCCCTCGGTCCCTGTTCCTCGATCGTCACTTGAATATTCCTAAAATACATTTTTTTATGCATGATGACAAATAAATCTCATTTAGCATATAAACAAGTACGTCACATAATTAATTACTCAATTTTTCATAATTTCCTAGATTCGCATGCAGTTGGATTACGTCGTCTTAATTTTGGACCTTACAAGACTCCCTTAGGACCCTTGAACACATCCCAACAGCAGCACACAACCGCGCCCTACAATAGACCCAAACCATGCCCTAGTTTCCTTATGATCCCTATTTTTGTTCCTTTTTTTCCCCTGCTGTTCAGCCCTTAGCCAATCCTATATGGACCCTTACTCATGCTGAAAAACATCCTCTTTCAAAACCCTATCATGGTCGTCCCTTTGTGAAACATAAACATGGATTTATATGCATAAAAACTCAAGTTTTGCCATAAAAACGAAAATATAAGAAAGTGCATCATATTTTTCATGAAACATGTTTAACACATATAATATGGTATGAATGATGAGTGAGGGAAGATTAAGACGTGCCTTTGCGTATTTCACTCATGAAAAACAATTCTTGACGCGAGGGACGTTGGCGGAGAGATGGGGGAGGAAGCTTGCTGGACTTTTCCTTCAACCTCATGTGAATTTGCATTCAAAAACGTGGGTGTGTGTTCGTGTGTTATGGAGGAGGGGTGGGTAGAGAAAACCCTAAGTTTCTTGTGTGATATGAAATGTTTTGTGGTATAAAAACTCCCTAAGTTGATACAAATAATTGGGTAGGAGTGTCTATTTTTTCTAGATTTGCATGTAGTTGGATTACGTTATGGTATTTTGGACCTTATAATTCCTCCCTCGTTAAATGAAATTTCATCCTCGAAATTAAGACTCCCCGAATAAGTGCGAGTAGCATCTCCTTATGTCAGTCTCGGTTTCCCAAGCTAGCCTCTTCCTCCGAATGATTTATGTAGAACCCAAAAATCAGATTACGTATAAGCCATGCATAATTGCTAATATTTAAATTAAAAATGAATTTTTATAAATATATGAAGTGTTTAATTCATTTTATAATTGTTAAATCGTGATTATTTATTTTAAGAGTAGATGGTTAGTTTTATCTTTTCAGGATAAATACGCGAGGTCGGGCCGTAGTTTGGAGATTAGAAATAAGATTAATAATAAGAAAATATTCCTAAATTTAAGTAAGTCAAGGAATAATTTAATTTAAAGAAAAAGAATGTTTTAGGATTTATTAAATTAATGGGAGCTAAGTTATTAAACAAATTCTTTTAGGTTCCATATTTAATTAAAACTTAAATTAAAATGTGCAAATAAATGAGGATGAATTAATTTAGAAATAATATATTCAAGAAATTAAACATAACATTTAAATACTTAAATTATAAATCATGCCATGTCATGCAAGAACTTATTCTAAATTAATGTGGTAATTCATTAAAATGTATAATGAGTAATTAAAACCTTAAGAATTTAAAATACAAGAATTTAATAATATTTTACCATGCACAAATTAGTAACATTCGGTCAAGCCATTTCAAAGGGTAGTAACTTTTCTTTTCAAAGCACCTCTAATGGGGCTACATGGTATATTCATTTCTTTAATCTTTTAATTCACTAATTAGGATAATTCTAACACCATAATTCACCTTAATTCTTCTTCAACCCATTAGCCTAACGAATTAATGTGTACATGCAACAAGAATAGGAACAAGAACCTCGTCCAGCTAGGGAATGAAGCATTTCAAATTCCCATTAAAAGCTTTCACTTGTAACTCTCAATTCAAACCATCTCTAATTGCACTTCATGGTGTATTCATTTTCTATTTTTAATTCACTAAGTAGTAGTAAATTCAACTACTAAAATCCACATCATTTCCCTCAAGCCATTTCCTAAACAAATTAACGTGCACATGCAGTAAGAATAAGAAGCAAAAACCAACGGCAACTAGGGAAGGAATCATTTCAAAATCCATTCCACTTCTTGACTTATAACCTCCACCTTAATGCACTTCAATACCCATTTAATGAAAGGGATCGATTTTAGGTGTTCGAAATCGCAACGGAAGCAACAAAATTTTGAAAATGATATTTTCTAACATAAAATTTTCGAGCTCCTCTAGTACTAGTGTGTAACATATACAAAACACAAAATATGACATTCATAGTGTGTTTAGAAGATATACCTATCAATCACAAGGATTAATGTAATGGCTCCAACCAAGTTGTAAACAACTTGGCTCTTCAAGGCAATACAAATCTACAAGCTCTCCTTGTCCTTCCTTCAAAATCTAAGCCCACCACCAACTAGGTAGATCCCCTAATATTTTGCACTAGAAAAATAGGAGGATTTTTCTTTGAGAAGTATATGAATTCCTCAACAATTGAAGAACAAAATTGGAGACAAAAATGAGGAAAAATCCTCTTGAGATTTCGGCCAACTCCCTAGAATGAGAGGGGGGGAGAGTTGCCTTGGTTGTGGGAAAAGTAAAAAGTAGTATTGCATGCCATGCAATATTTTAATCAAAAGTAATCCACAACCATTCACCTCCCAAGCATGCAAAACCTAGTGGGCTTGTAACATTTACAAGGCCCATGGACTTTAATTTAATTGTCTCAAACATATTTGAGCCCAATTAAACTTTACTTGATTTTACTAAAGTCCACTAGTTAAATAATTATTTCCAATTGGGCTCTACAAGGCCCAATGTTATTTAATTAATTTAACACTTGAACTAATTTAATTATTTGGACTCTACTAGGCCCACTAGTGTTTAAATAATTCAACACTTGAATTAATTTAATTTAGTCCATAATAATGTTTATGAAAATCACAATTTTCAAATACATTATCTATTTGGTCAATTTTTAATTTAGGAACAATTCCATAAATTAAAAGTTAAATTTCCCTCATAGAAGTCATACTTCTATTTTTTATTAAGCTTATAAACTCATTTATAAGCCGTTCAACACATTCAACTATTTTACTTCTCAACGGGATCTAGAAAGCTAGTACTTGTGAAGTCCTCAATGGTTCATTGATACAACTAGCCGTCGGTTCACATCTCCATGTGATTCGGACTAAACATGTCCTTATACGAGCATACCCCACCTTGATAACAAGAATATCAGAACTCAAGTCTGATATTACCCAACCAATCATGTTAAACGCCTAGCAGCATCGCTTACATGATTCCCTAGGTATTAAATGATAGTGCCTGCAAGAACCATTCAATTATGGTTAGCGTACAGTACGGTCCCTTCAACTCATATATCTCGACCGATTCGACAATCATTGGTTTATCGAGAGTTGTCAATGAATCGATACTATGTGTCATGTCGTAGTTGCATCGATGGTGTAATCTACCCCTTTCATAATTACCACCATACTCTGATCAGAGATTTCATACTACATACACATAGGATATCCATACCCGAAGGTAAGCGGTGAATCCCCGACTACAATGCAACGACTCCTATATGTTTCGACATAACACCCAACCTTGCCACCTGATGACCCCATGAGATTCGGTAAACAAGTCAAAGTGTAATTCTAGCACATAGAGTCTCAATGTTGTCCCGGGTCATAAGGACTAATGGTGTACAACCATAAACTAGGACATTTCTACTCGATAAGTGAGAACCACTTGGAAAGTCCTTTATGGAGGGTTGTTCAGTGCACTCTACCAGGAGCACCTATCTGCATGCTCGGACATCACAATGTCCCCTACCAATGAAACATGGTACTCACATCGCAGATAATAGTCTCGAAACTCGAGCGGCCTATATCCTTCTTAGCGGCGGCTGAATCGATTAGGAACTGTTTAGAATATACGGTATTCCAAATATGAGTTTCATGATACTCATCATATGAGCATTCTCATATTCTTTCTACTATTTGTATATTCAAGGGCTTTATCTATGCAACTAGCATGGGTATTCAGATAAAGATGTGCCAATAATAATTTCAAATATTATTAAAATAAAGATTGTTTATACATAGAGTTTCATTGTGAACACTCGGCCAACACTTGGCTCGACGTGCACCTACTCTAACAATTAACACCCCTTGAATCTTCACCTTCAGAACTTACAACCATAAGCTTTGAAAATAGCAGAGAACCAGCAGCATAGAATCGAGAGAATTGCATGCAGAAATAAGAAAAGAGATCCAACTTCGTTTCGCCGCTCGTATTCGTCGTATTGATTTGTTTTTGTCAAAACAAATTCCAGGCATATATATATTAGTTCTTTGCTCCTGAATCAAGTCATAATAGATATTTTAAATCAATATGTGATCAAGGTTTATGAGAAAAACGAAATATATCAGCAACATTTTCGAAAAAAAAAAACAAATCTACACAGGTTCTCGCCTTGGCTTATGTTTCGTTTGAGTTGTTTATTGTGGTTTCAGAAGGTTGTTCGATCCCAGGCAATCAAAGCTGCATCCAGACATCATTTAGAGTGTGTAAGGTGGTTGTTTGTCCATTGGATTATGTCCATACACTCAGAAACAAGGGAATGACAGCAACATTCCCCTTAAGTGCCGAAATGGAGTTACGGTTTTTGTCATTGGGTGTTTAAGGTGGGTGTTCGAATCTTGGCTGTCCTAGGGGCTGTAGCCATGGTTATAACCCTCCCTTAACATCTCTAGGATGTGACCAAATTGGTTTTTACAAGTTTGGTTCACGACCCAACAGATTTTTACAGCAACATAGCATACGTTCTACAGTTTCAAAGTTATAAATTTTTAGGTGAGTGAGTTTCGGTTGTTGGGTGGTTGGATGAATTATGGTTGGCTTGTAGCCCGTAACCACTGGTTTATACAACACTCCATCATGTCTAGATTGAGCCATGGTTGATGAAATGGCCACTGGAACGACGCACTACAGTAAAACAACTCAATACATTCCACTGCACAGATTTGGTGCTCTCGGTTGATACTTTCTGTTGTCCTAGGTTTTTGCTTGGGTTGTGGTTGGCTTTTAGCCCTTAGCCATGGTCCAAGCCATGCCTTAGAATGTTGGTAAGAGTCCTTGGGCGGTGGTTAAAGCCAATGGTCATTAATTTCAGGATTTACACCACAAATACACTAGCTGCTACTGCTGTAATTTTGACAGCAGCTTTAGGTCACGGTTTTGTTGGTGGTTTGAGTTCTTGGTTGGCTTTTAGCCCATTGCCTTGGACTGGACACTACCTAATGAGTTAGTAAAGTCATGTTTTTGGCCGTTCTTGATTTGGTCAAGAGTAGAGGTCGTACGAGAATTTATGGTGAAAGGTGCCAAAATGACTCTCGAAAGAGTGTTTTATGTTTTTGAGTTCCATTCACCTATTTTCGTGTTTTACAGTCCTTGTGTATATTTTTCAGTATGTTTGGGGTCTTTTTAATCATGGTTAAACATCGGTTTAATGTTGGATTCGGGTTGGTACGGTACCATGATTAAAAATCAAGTGGTTGGTCCTAATAGTCTCGTTTTGGTTCTATTGTTAAGTTTTTGTCAAGTTAAGATTTATTGCATGTGTCACATATTAGTAGTAAGTCACAGCAAGTCTGAGAACGATCCAACTCATCCGGTAAAAATAAGGTTATAATTATATTACGTGCATAAAAAAATTTAAAATGTTTATTTTGAGATATATGCTATATGTCTTGTGGCCACCTTACGTTTATGGGTTTGGAAGTCAGTAGGCGCAACCGAGGACCTCTCTGCCCGGTGAATTACGACCGGTTTATGATTATGTATGGGTACGGACATCCAGTCCAAGGGCTGTGATTGATCTCTACCGCCCAGTATACTGTGGTTTAGTCTGATCAGACACTTACGTTATGTTATGGGCCATTTGCTTAGAAACATTGTCTCTACCTGAAAATTATGATATGATATGACAGAGCTGTATTGAGCAAAGCTTTTACGTATAATTTTCAGATATGCATGTAGATATAATTATTCATAATACGATTTCCACCATACGCTTTACGATACTTTATTTTTAAGTTGCATGCGATTTTATGATATATTTACCTTGTTATTCACGATATATACATGTTGAGTCTTTAGACTCACTAGACTTTATTGTTGTAGGTACTGATGAGGTCGAGACGGAAGGCGTAGACCAGTGAGTAATCTTGTGGCAGCAGTAGTAAACCCGAGGACCTCATTGATTTAATTTATGCACCTTTTATCATTCAAACTCGATTTTAACATGTTGGATTATTTTTAATTGTTGTTTGAAATACAATGTTGACTTTCGCTGTTATTTTTAAGTTAAAGTTATTTACATGTTTATTTTATAAATTGGGCAAGTTATTCATTTATTTAGAAAAATTTTAATAATTCCGCAAAATTATGAATACGAAATACGGGTCTTTACAATTTATTCACTTGACTTTGACCATTTGCATAACCTTATTTCGGAGCCTTCTTTCTTGCATATCCAGAATTTGTATATGTCTTTCCTCGTATGATATATTCGAAGTGAACTACAGAGGTTCATGATTCAGTACATGTGAAGGATTCGACATGTACTTTAGCAGCATCAAGATATGGAATACATTATGCACTCCAACTAGCATTGGTGGCAACGCCACTCTATAAGCTAGTGTCCCAATCTTCTCTAAAATCTCAAATAGCCCTATGAACCTTGGACTGAGTTTGCCTTTCTTACCAATTCTCATAACACCCTTCATAGGTGCTACTTTCACAAACAGGTGGTCACCTACTGCAAACTCTAGCTCCCTTCGCCACTTATCAGCGTAGCTTTTCTGGCGGCTTTGAGCAGTCTTCATCCTATCTCGGATTTTGACTACAAGCTCCGTTGTCTGCTTGATCAAGTCTGGACCAAATTCTACTCTTTCAAAAACCTCGTCCCAGTGTATCGATGATCTACAATTCCTCCCGTAAAGTTCCTCGTAAGAATCCATAGCTATAAATGACTGGTAGCTATTATTATAAGTGACCTCCACTAGAGGTAACTATGGTTACCAACTTCCTTGGAAATCGATCACACAAGCTCGGAGTAGATCCTCGAAAATTTGAATCACCCTTTCAGACTGACCTTCGATTTGAGGATGAAACGTTGTACTGAACAACAGCTTCGTTCCCATAACTGAATGCAGACTCTTCTAGGACGACGATGTGAACCTCGGCTCTCTGTCAGAAACAATCAATAATGGAATCCCATGCAGTCGGACTATTTGTCGAATGTACAGCTTTGCATGCTGTGTCATGGTGAATGTCGTCTTAATAGTTATAAAGTGTTCTGATTTCGTAACACGATCAACTATCACCCAAATGGCGTTGAATCCCCTGATAGTCCTTGGCAATCCCACTACAAAATCAATGGTAATATTTTCCAATTTCAACTCGGGAATAGGAACTGGCTTAAGCTTCCCTGCTAATGTCTGATGCTCTGCCTTAACTTGCTGGCATGTTAAACACTCGGACACAAAAACGCAAGATGTTTGCAATACAGTGTTTGCAAATCCTTATACATCGTTTCATGCCCGGCCACCAATACAGTGTTTGCAAATACTCGTTTCATTGCCCGGCCACCAATACAGTTTTTGCAAATACTCGTTTCATGCCCTGCCACCAATACAGTGTTTGCAAATCCTTATACGTCTTCGTACTTACAGGATGAATGAGTACTATTGTGAACTTCCTTCATAATAACCTTTCTCAGTGAATCGCCACTAGGAACCCATAGTCGATCTTGGTATCGAACTATGCCATCCTCCTCATAATTCAGCTTCCGACCCTTAGACTGGTCTCTCGGTCTCCATTTTTGTAATTCCTCATCAGAAGATTGGACTTCACGGATTCTATCCCTCATAGTCGAGTGTACTGTCATAGTAGCAAGGTTAGGAGCCTCGCTCCTAGCATACAATCCAAGCTCGAATAATTGAATCTCTGTTTGAAATGGTCTTTAAAGTGATAATTTAGTAATGACTGTTGTCTTTCTACTCAAAGCATCTACAACTACATTAACCTTTCCCGGAAGTGGGAAAGGTATTTAATATCGTAGTCGTAATCCTTCACCAACTCTAACCATCTTCGTTGCTCCATATTCAACTCTTTTTAGGTGAAGAAGTACTTCAAGATTTTATGATCAGTAAAAATCTTGCACTTTTCCCCAATAATTCTCGGAAAAACACAATTTACCCAAGTAATTTTCCAAAATTGCTTTTCAAAACTTAAAGTTTCGAAATTCTTCATTTAGTCCTTAAAATCTCAAAAATTGCATTTTATATCAATAAATTTTTGAATTCAATCAATTTAGGCCCTAAAATTATCGAAATTCATTGTTATGATCCCTACAATTCCAGAAATTACGAAAACAACCCATGAACTTCTTAAAATTTGCATCTTAGTCCCTGAATTCTCGAAATTTCCAGATTTCACCTTAGAACTTTCGGTCATTTCAATTTCAGTCCTTGGACTTCCTAAAATTACATATTAGCGCTTGAATTATCGGCCTTGTGCGATTAAACCCTTAAGCTCTCGGTTTTTGCATCTTTGCCCATAAAATTTTCAATTTTTGCAATCAACGCCCCAAATTTCGTTCCTAATTCATTCCTTAATTTGGTTCAATTCATTCCTTTACATTATTAAAGCTTATTTTTTATGCTCAATTTCTAAAATTTTCAATGTCATCTATTAAATCCAACTTAGATGGAGAATTGCAACCTATTTTTCTCTAAGTTCTTCATTATTCCAATCAATTCCAATAACCAATTTAACATTTCATGCGATAAAAATAATATAAAAATGTTAAACAACTCGGTTACCAGTAATCAGAGTCGTGTCTGGCTCTGCTTCAGGCTCCTCAGCATGAATAACATAAGCTTTGCGAACAGTTGATCCCTTCTTCTTTGGGAATTAATGTCTTTATGTCCTTCTTCCTTGCAAATAAAACACATGTATGTTTCTCACATGCACTTGCCAAAGTGTTGGCGATTGCATTCTTTTCACAGTGGCCTCTCTTCAGGTTTTGGGGCTCCAAATTGTGGTAGCTTCTGTTGCCCCTGTTTCTTCAATTGTCATTGGGACTTTTGTTGTCCTTGAGCTTCGGGAGGTCCCACATATTGCCGCTTCTTTGGCTGAGAATTCTGTTGGTGCTGCTGCTTCTTGCGCTGCATCTCAAAATAAATATCATTCAATGCTTTCTCAGCTTAGAAAGCAGAAGCAGTGACAACTGCATAATCCATCAGTATCATCAACATCACATCAGCATGTATAGTAGGTTGAAGACAATCCAAGAAGTGCCTCAATTTCTCAGCAGCGTCCTCTAGCAATAAGGGGCACAAAAGGACAACCCCTATCAAACCTCCCAATGAATTTAACCATGGATATGTCTCCCTGACGGAGACTCATAAACTCCCTCTTCAAGCGTCCTAGGATGTCAGCAGCAAAATACTTATCATAGAAGATGTTCTTGAATTGCAACCAAGGGAGGGATAGCTAGATTAATACCATATTCAACTCCTTCCCACCAAAGAGAAGCATTGTTTCATAGCATATAAGTAGCACACCTAACTCGATCAGCATCTCCCATATTCGGGTAACGGAAGTACACCTCGAGTGATCTAATCCAACCCTCAGAAGAAAATGGGTCGGTGGTGCCTGAAAACTTATTCGGACCAAGGCTTCGGAACTAATCATACATATCGTGTTGTGGCCTCGGATCCTGCTTCTCAATAACGTGCCATACCCTCTAGCTCTATAGTAGCAGCATCTCCATTGGGATGTAGGGTGCATTTTCTCTACGATCCTCATGAGTCTCAGCTTGCCAATCAATAAAAACAAAAATATAAAAAGTGTATCATGTTTTTCATGAAATCATGTAACAAAACATATAATATGGTGTGAAAAATGAGTGAAGAAAGATTAAGGCGTGCCTTTGCGTTTACTACGCAAGAAGAACGGCTTGGCGATGCGAGGATATCCACAACGAGAAGGCCCTATGCTGATTTTTACTTCAAAATTGCGTGAGTTTCACCCTAAAAATCGTGTGGTGTGTGGGTTTTAGTGATGATGGAAGAGTCCTTGTGTGTTGAGGGGTTGGGGCGTGTGGTGTATGGTGAGTTTTGAGGAGGGTTTTCGCTTATTTATTAATTAAAACCAATGGTGTAAGCTTATGCCCATTAGCCTAGTATAATAGGCCCATTACGCCCTTTAAATAATTTTTAAAATATTTTGTTTAGGAAAGTTTGTGAAAATATTAGTCGAGTTCTCGAAAAGTTCATATTTTCGTCGAAAATCGCAAACAGTTTAAAAATACGACTCCGCATATAAAAACACGTCAAAACACCTCATTTTCGAAAATTCCATTTTAAATACACCACACATTAAACAATTAAAAATAATTATTTAATAAAAATATTTTCCCTTATATGGTTCTCGGTTTTCGTTCCTCGATCGCGTCTCGAATAATCTTTTAAAACAAATTTTTATGCTTTGGTTTGGTGTACAAAAGTGCATTTTAAACATGTAAACATGCACGCCATAATTAATTCATGCAATTAAAATCATTTAATTGAAATACATAAGAAATTTGATAACTTGCATGCATGTGCTTCGTGTGGACCTTCAGATTTTCAGGATGTTACAATCTACCCCCCTTAAATTGGATTTCGTCCTCGAAAATCACTTATCTTCGATAATAAAATAAACTCTTAATTGTAGTATCCCAATAATTTACGTTTCCGCTGCGCCACTCTGATACTCCTTATGTCTCCTCAATCCTAATAAACTTTGCCTTCAAGATCCTCTGTTGTGAAAAACTACTTAAAACGAGGCTATGGCGACTTAGTTATATTTTACTATAACCTCGAATTTCGACTTTTCTCACTATTCCTAGTATTAGAAATGGAGCTCCGAACTTATCGTATCTTACTTTCTTTATACTATACCCAAGATGTTCATCAACCTATTATATTTCAACATTAAAACCTTAAATGATCATTTCTAAAATTTATTGACTCAAGGTATGCTAAGGCTTTAAATCCCAAGATTTGCATTTATGTAGTTCAACTTAAGAGATCTTAGCATCCAAAATTTACTAATCGACTTCTATCCTGACAATACCCTTAACAGTTAAACATTATCTCAACTTCACCATAATATTAGTCTAATATCCTTGAATCAAATCTTTAGCTTACGGAAACAAACTAACGTAGCTTAACTATCTACAAGTACATCCCAAATATGAAATTGTCGCAGATCTTAAATTTCACCCAAAATTTTCATTTAAACACCCATCTCATAAACTTGTAATTCAGACTTACACAACCCATATAGTCTTTAGACAACATAATTTCAACACACATATCCACTTAATCCCAAATTTCTTATTGACTTTTAAAAATTCCTGATTTTTGCTTTCTTTTACCTATATTGACTCGAGCTTATCCCATAGTATAATATAAGATTAAATTTGACTTCTAATATTTTTCTTAGACGTAAACCCGAGCCTTTCGATTTAATAACTAAATGACTAAACCATGAAGTGTTTTTAACACGAATAAATTCAAAACTTAATATTTTCTTCCCAAATTTTAAGCATAACTTTTCATCCCTAAACTTAACTAATTGATCAAAATTACCTTAAAATATCCTCACTCTAAATTCTTAATTTTCCACAACTTTATTCCACTAAAACTTAGTTTTTGGAGCCCAATATTGATTCATTCTACAATGCCCTTGATTACCATTCTGTATAACATTATAACCTAGATATCTCAAAGTTCTGAATATCCCTTCAAAGCCTAAATCATCGAAAACTCCTATCATTTGAATCATTTAATTTTTCACTTATTTCTAAACTAGTCCCCAAATTTCTTAGTAATTACCAAATTAATTCATAATTTCCTCAAAAATTATCTAATTGGTCCAAAATTTCGAAAATTCTATAATTAACCCATAAGTTATTGTCGTTCCTAATTCCATTATATAGGTTTCTCGGAACAGAACGTTCAATTATTTTAAGCTTATTAAACCCAAATTTAATTCTTGTAACCAATTTTACATTTCTATCAAAACCTAAAATCTCAAATTATACATTTTTAAACTTCTAAAGATCATCGCAGTCTTCGAATCATTATTTCTTAGAAAATCTACATGTGCCAAAAGCATTCATAATCTTAATGATTAACACGTGACCCAAAAAGTTGAACATCAGTACTAAAACCCAAAAATAAATATAGTCAAATCATTTTTAACCTTTTCTAACGCACATTAACACCAATTCTTAAACATGTCCAATTCTACAACAAGCCATCATGCATGAAAATCATATAATTTCTTATTTCATATTGTAACTTGCATAAAAATTCTAAAGCATCTAATCTTTTAGCGTGAGAAAATCATGTGACCATGCATGTTTACTGATAAAAATCATTTATCTTGCAAATTTAAACATAAATTTCATTTAACTTCAAAAAGTGTTTAAACATGTAGCTTGAACGTATGAACTACACAAACATGCATGTGATAATATTAAAAACAATTAAACTTAAAGACTTGAGGCTTGACGACTGTGCTTTCTGGAATTGGTTGTGGCACAACCCTTTGCAGGTACGTTGCTCTGATACCAACTGAAACGTCTACTACTCGTTTTTATTTAAAATATACTAGAAATTTTTTTTCTCTTATCCATCTATTCGACCGAACCCATACACATAAATATAAATATATTTTAAAATTCTTTTGCACCATTTAAAAATAAATCAACCAACTATTATTTGAAAATCCAAAAGAAAGTAATGTAAAGTATAAAATCTTAAACGTCAACTACCCTAAACTAACATTATTTCAAAAATAAAATTAACTATAACATCCTTCCAAAAACCTTATAAAAGCATCATAAGTCATAAAAATCTTTAAGTAATCATAAATCATAAACTTATTTTAATTGCGAAAAACTATCAACGGTCATTGGGTTGTATGCACCTTCAGTCCAGCTAGTTCAACCATCAAATTCTCCATCAATATCATGCTCACCTGCATCGATAACACCTAGTGAGTCTAATGACTCAGCAACCCTTAATCATGATATCAAGTAATACATATACAATCACATGCAATAGTGAAAATAATTTAAATAAAATAACTTTTAATGAACATGCATAAACTTAAACATTTTACTTTTCATCATATAAGTATATGTTTGCCTTTTTATTTAATTCAGATCCTCAATTGTGACTTTCGTATTAGCTGTAGGTTGATGGATCCAACTAAGTATAACAACGGTACCGGACGGCGGGGATATCAATATCAACGACACTCTCACCCGTCCACTGAGCCTTGGCCTATCATATCATCATATCATGTAGATGAAAATACGATCGTCAAGCTCCCTCTGGAGCCTTCTCCAATAAACGAGATCCCCCTGGGTCCTTTTCCCTCATGATATCTCCAATCATATCATCTTATTAATCTCAATCAATTCACTTCCTTCAACCTTTCAAATTTCCATCGCTTTTAAAAATTCATGCATATATAAATCATTTTTTTCTTTTAAAACAAGCATGCAAACATATCTTTTAGCGTTAATGTTTAATCATAAAATTTCATACATATAAAATAAATGTTTTAACATGTAATATAGCCTTCAGGCCAGGACGTCTAACCATTTTTAGGAGTATAATGATTGTTTTTCCCCTAGAGTTATAATCTTCCATAATTATCCCTATATCTCGAAACTACGTCTCAAATCATTCCAAACTTGACCTATTACTTTAAAACACTCTCTTAAATATTTCTTAGGCTTAAAATTTAGCTTTTCGATAATTTACTCGATTCTTTTATAAACGTAGAAGTAAATCCCGGTTTTGACTCGTATTAATTTGAAACTTAACCAAACTTAAACCAAAGCTTAATAACACCTAGGTAAACCATATTCAATCCAGTTCAAGCCAATTAAGACCTCCTAACCAGCCTAACTCAGCTATTGAATTTTCTGCACTCTTTTCCCGATACCCTAGCTTGAACCAATCATATGCCCTTTCGTTCTTAGTCCTCTACCGACCCATCCATCCCTTAGCTCACCCTGTTGGGCCCCTAAGCGAACCCCTCAGAGCCTACTAGACCAACCCTACAGGCGTTGCATGCTAGAGCCCTCAAACCCGTGAAACCTTGGACTCACACTGACCAACCTTCACCCTACAGCCCTTCCTTCTTGCACCAACCTTCCCTCAAGCCATCTAGGACCATGACTAGACGATATTAGGACCTTTGGACGTGAACCTACAGCAGCCTGCAGTTCCACCATTCAAGGACCCCAAAACCGAAACCCTAGCTTCCCCTCAAACCCCAAAACATGCAGCCCTCTCCTAGCTTGCGTCCAACCCTTCCACATCCCATCTAGGACCATGTCTAGACTCTCTTAGGACCCTTGAACACATCCCAAATAGCAAAAACAGCTGTGCCCACGTGGAACCCAAGTTCGAAACCCTAGGACTCTAGAATCCCATATTTTCGTTCATCCTCATGACCTAACTTTTCCAGCACTTAAACATGCATCTCATGACCCTTAAACATGTGAAAAAACGTCTCATCTAGTAAACCTACCATGCAGCCCCTTTGTGCATCATTAACATAAGTTTTAGATCATAAAAACGCAAGTTTTGTGCATGACATATCATAAAAACGGAAATATAAAAAGTGTAGCATGTTTTTCATGCAATCATGTATCAAAACATATAATATGGTGCAAAAGATGAGTGAAGGAATATTAAGGCGTGCCTTTACGTTTATTACGAACGAAAAACGGCTTGGCGATGCGAGGACGTCGACGAGGAGAAGGCCTTATACTGATTTTTCCTTCAAAATTGCGTGAGTTTCACCCTCAAAATCATGGGGTGTGTGCAGTTGCGTGCTGATGGAAGTGTCCTTGTGTGTTGAGGGGTTGGGGCGTAAGGAGTATGGTGGGTTTTGGGGAGGTTTTTGGCTTATTCATTAATTAAAACCAATGGTTTAAGATTAGGCCCATTAACCTAGTATAATATGCTTATTAAGCCCTTTAATTAATTTTTAAAATATTTTATTTAGGAAAGTTTGCGACAATATTAGCCGAGTTCTCGAAAAGTTCATATTTTCGTTGAAAAAAAAATACTGTTTAACAATACGACTCGGCGTATAGAAATACCTCATTTTCGAAAATTTCATTTAAAATACGGCACACATTAAACAAATAAAAGTAATTATTTAATAGAATTATTTTCCCTTATATGGTCCCCGGTCTCTGTTCTCGATCGTGTCTCGAATAACCTTTTAAAACACAATTTTATGCATTGGTGTAGAAAAGTACATTTTAATCATGTTAACATGCACACCATATTTAACTCATGCAACTAAAACCATTTAATTAAAATACATAAGAAATTTAATAACTTTCATGCATGTGGTTCGCGTGAAGCTTCAAATTTTCGGGACATTACAATCTACCAACCTTAAATTGAATTTCGTCCCCGAAATTCACTTATCCTCGATAATCAAAAAGTTTAGACTGTTAATTTTATTATCCCAAAAATTCACGCTTCCGCTGCGCTACTCCGATAAACTAAGTTTTAGGTTGTCCTTATGTCTCCTCAATGATGATTAACTTCGCCTCCAAGATCATCGGTTGCGAATCGCGACTTAAAACGACCTATGGTGATTTAGTTCTATTTTACTATCACCTCGAATTTCGACTTTTCTCACAATTCCCTGGTACTAGAAATGGAGTTCCATAATTATCGTATCTTACTTTCCTTATGCTAAGTCTTTAAATCCCAAAATTAGCATTTATGTAGTTCAACTTAAGATATTTTAGCACCAAAATTTACTAATCGACTTTTATCCTTGCAATACCCTTACCAATTAAACCTTATCTGAACCCCATCATAATATTAGTCTAAGATCCTTGAATCAAATCTTTAGATTACAGCACCAAACTAACGTAGCTTAACTATCTATAAGTACATCCCAAATATAAAATTGTTGTGATCTTAAATTTCGCCCAAAATTTTCATATAAACACCCATTTCATAAACTTGTAATTCAGACTTATACAACCCATAAAATCTTTAGACAAAATAATTTTAACACACCTATCCACTTAATCCCAAATTTCTTATTGAATTTTCAAAATTCTTGATTTTTTCTTTCTCTTACCTTTCTTTAATCGAGCTTATCCCATAGAATCATATAAGCTTAAATTTGACTTCTAATATTTTTTAAACAACTTTTCATCCCTAAACTTAACTAATTGATCAACTTTACCTTAAATTATCCTCATATAAATTATTAATTTGCCAAAACATTATTCTACTAACGCTTAGATTTTCGAGCCTAATATTGATTCACTCTACAATGCCCTTAATTTCCATTCTGTATAATATTATAACTATGATATCTCAAGGTTATGAATATCCTTTCAAGCCTAAATCATCGAAAACTTCTATCATTTAAACCATTTAATTTTTCACTTATTGCTAAGCTAGTCCCAAAATTTCTTAGTAATTTCAAAAATAATTCCTAATTTCCTCGAAAATTATCCTTGTCATAAATTGCGAAAATTCTACGATTAACCCGTAAATATTTGCGTTTCTAATTCCATTCTACAGGTTTTTTGTAATATAACGTTCAATTATTTTAAGCTTATTATACCCAAAATTAATTCTCTTAACCAATCTTACCTGTAAGGTCCAGGAATTTAATACACGCAACCTGAATGCATGCAATCTATGATTTTTTTAAATTATATGTTCAATTATTTTTATGCATAATTATTGCATGATGGAATTATTTCATGAAATTTTAAAATTCTATGCGTTAGGGTTTCTAGGTGCATTTCGCGCTCGAACGAGGAACAGAGACTGAAGAATTATCAGATAAACTATTTTTATTACATGATTAATTTTTATTAATTAATATAAGATGTTTTAAATGTATTTTTGATGAAATGGGCTGTTTTGAGTATTTTTATCCGTTAGAGCATATTTTTCAGTGGTACGAAATTTTACCGAGTCAGTGGAGTTTTTGAGGATTCGGGTAATATTTTCAAAAACTTGCCACACGAAATATTTTTCGGGAGTGTGTTTAGACTTAATTGAACAACTTTTAAGCTTATTGGGCTTGAAAATCTTGGTAAACTTTTTAAACAATAATTAAAAGCCCATTAGAGCTTAATATATTATTTAATTATTCCCATAAACTCCCCTAAACCTAATATCATTTTACACCAGCTGACACCCCTCTCTACCATTAGATTCTCTTGGTTTGAACGCCCCCCTCAGCTGCAAAGCTTCGATAACCATTTTTCTTGCAAGAAAAATTCTCCGGCGCTTCCCAGACGCTCGCTTCTTTCGTCGTTCTTGTATAGAATTCATCAAGGCACGCTTTATAGCATTGTTTTTGCATCATTCATGTCTATATTACTGTTTTTCATGCATTTGAGCTTGGTAACTCTCGATCCAGCCATGCGATGAAAGGCTTTCGATTTTTATGTGTTTATTTCATTTCCTCGGTTGTTGCTCACGTTCTCTCGTAATGGTTGCAAGGGGCGACTGTTCTTGGCATATTTTATAGGCTGCTCAAGGTTTTAGGATTGTGGCTTGGTGCTGGTGTCTAGGCTTAGGGGAAATAAGAGGGAGGCCATACGTTGTGGATGGTGTGATCGGGTTGGGGCGCTCGGTGAAAACGAGGAGCTGCTGGCGTGAAGAACCATTCTAGGCCGTGAACCAAACCTTGGTGGCCCTGAGACATGGTCAAGGGTGGTCGCACATTGCATGTGTCGAGTAAAATGCGTGGGAACCATTTAATCGTGAGGGCCGTGAGTGTGCTCCTTTGGAGGCTACCGAGTTATCGCGACTTCCAGCATGCATGGGGCTGATTCCTTGGGTTGGTTCAGTCCATTAAGGTCCTAGGGTGGTCTATGAGAGGTGGGTTAGGAGCTGGTTTGCTTGGTTTTTTGCTAGGGGCGAAAACATGGGGAGGTGATGTGCTTAGGGTTCGAGTAGGGCTATTGAGAAGTGTGCAGCAGCTTTCGGGTCTTGGTCGAGGGGTTCAGGTTTCTAGTCTTGAGGTTTTTAGAGCCTTTGAAGTTTTTATAAGGTGTGGTAAAAAGTTGGGAAGAATTTAGTTAAGTTTCGATTCTATTCACATTAAAACCGGGACCCCGGTCCAAATTTTGAAACGAATCGGTTAAGCTGTAAAATGGACTCAAGTTTACAACTAGGAATGCCTAAAAATATGTTTTGTGTTATTTTAAGGAGTTTGGTAAACTTCGGGTAAAATTTTAGAGGTCCAGGGGTAAAATGGTAATTTTGGGTTTCCATGGCAAAATGGTCATTTTGCACCCGGGATGAGATCTTGTTTCTGACAGTGCCCTGAGCACATTTTTATCATGTTTTAAATGTTTATACATCACGTTTATGATTTTTATGAAATTATGATAAATACGATGCATGCTTGTTTTTAAGGAAAAAGTTACGTATATGCATATTTTCTTTAGTGGTGAATATGATGATGTTTTTTGAATGATGAGAATTGGTTGTGACTAATGATGTATATGTATACTGAAATGCCCGAGATTTTTATTCTGTTAATATGCGATTAATGATTTTGAATTGATGTGATTATAGATGGAAAGGAACAGACCGGGGAAGACGAGAGAAGACATGTTACGTGCGATGACTGAACCCCTCGCGCATATGCGCGACCGAGCAAGGCGCATATACGCGAGGTAGGCAGAGAACCTCGCGCATACGTGCGACCAGGACCTGCGCATATGCGCGAACATGGCAGAGAACCTCGCGCATATGCGCGAAGAGAGTATGCGCATATGCGCGAGCAGTTGCAATGAAGAATGCCGAGACAGAGTGTCTCGCGCATATGCGCGAGATGTGCAGACTAAGGAATAAGCCACATGGCTTCACCATGCAATATATATTTGAAAAGTTGCATTTCCCTTCGAATATTCAGAAAAGAAGAACGAGAAAGGTTCAGGGAAAAGCTTCAATTCTTGATACTAGAATTCTATTTACGGAAGATCCGTCTGTCCGATTTTCAATCCGATTTCAGTACCATGCTCCTCTCGACAAACACTTCAACCGGACGTAAGTTTTCGTATGTTTCGATACGATTTGAAAATATGATATGGACGAAATCCTGATATGACTGATATTATCTGTTCCTGAGATTGTGGTAATCGTATAATTGAAATCAGATCGAAGAACATACACTGTATGAAATTGTTATCTTTTTCAGATTGAATTTGATTGAGATGATACAGATTTGATATCAAATTGAGTTTGTGATCGATTATGAGTTATGATTTGTAATTGCTGATATTGTATTGCTGGGTATATCGAGATTGTACTGTTATGTCGTCGAAACAGAATTAGATTGAGTTCTGATTATATCCATTATTGATTGGGCTGTATATTGATATTGTACTCCTCAATATTATCATTGCCAGATTGAGTATTGACAGATTCGAATTCAAGACTTCGACTTGATCAGATTTATCTACGAAAAGAAAGGTATAAATCAATGTTAAACTAGGAAGATACGACTCGAGTTAGATTCGACTTGAGTTTCCCAAAACCACATACTTTATGTTATTGCATTGATGTTTGCAATTCATGAGATTGATATGCTTAGTCTATTGATTTATAGCAGAGCATGTACTGAGTCATGGGCAGATGTGCCTAGTCATTGGCAGAGGTGCCAAGTCTTTGGCAGAGCCGCCAAGACACTGGATGTTTGGTTTATATCGATGTTGCTTAGGAGTAGATCGACTTCTATTGCTGAGATTCGGTATAGTATGCAAATGTCCAGGAACCGGGATCCCTAGATTAGAGAAGAGTCATGTCAAGAGTTTGATTTACAGTTTTATATCGATTCATGTCTTTCAGATTTTGATACATGTTATTAATAACTGTTCCATGATTTTATATCTGTTTATATGATTGCATGTATATGTTGTTTATACTGGGAATGTATTTCTCACCGGAGTTATCCGGCTGTTGTTGTCTTTGTATGTGTGCATGACAACAAGTGGGACAGGATCAAGGTCGAGAAGAGGATGAGAGATCAAGATTAGCGTGGAGATTTGGACTTAGAAGTAGATTTGATTTAAAACACTTGATGTAGTTGTTGAACACTAGTTGATCTGAACATATGTTGTACAAGACTTGTACTTTACTTTCGATGTTTATATCAGATTGATTATAATATGTTGCGCACTCATGTATTTTAAAAAAAAAAATTTAGACCCAGATTAATTAACTGATCCTAATGATGATTAAGAAAATGAATTAGGTTCGGGTCCCCACATATACGATGACATGAGATATCATGAGCTGAGGCCAAAGGCTCATTGGACGGGTAATGCTGTCGCTGATGTCCCCGCCGCCCGGTATCGTAGTTATACGTAGATGGATCCATCGAATAGAGCTGATACGAAAGTCACAACTAAATAACTGAATTCCATTAAATGAAAATGTATACGTATATGATGACATGATGAGACATGCTTTGACACATTACGATTTTATACGACAGGTTTATGTTATGTTTTTAAGTTCATGAAAGATATGTTGAGTATGGTATTTTTAACGGATATTTGCCATGTATATGTACTTTTTATTCCTGGTACAGGTGTGTTGAGTCTTTAGACTCACTAGGCATGTGTGATGCAGGTGAGCTCGATGATGAAGGGACTAGCAGTGCCAAATTCTTAGTAGGCAGGCCTGGTTCGGTGACACGACCCGAGAACCTGATGTTTTCCGCATTATGATTTATGAGATCTGAGAGGAGAGGAACATTTTCATACATTGATGATTTTAAGATTTTTATTTGTTTATGCTTACGTATGATTTTGGATGAGTTTGGTTATTTTAAACTGCACTATTTTTACTATCAAAATTTAAGATGATTTTTAAATGTTATATTTTTCTGTAGAGTGCATGCATGCGAAATATTTAAACATTATTTAGAAAATATGAGTTTTTTTTAAAAAAAAAATTCCGCACTTTAAAACGAGTAGACATTACATTACATTTCCATCGAAAGCGAAAATCCCAAATGATACATTTTTATACCTATAAAGATCATCACAGTCTTCAAATCATTATTCCTTGCATGTGATTCAAAAAAATTAACTCAACTAATAACCACGAATCATCAGTATTTTCTTAGAAAATTTACATGTCCCAAAAGCATTCATAATCTTCATGATTAAATCATGACCCAAAAAGTAGAATATCAGTACTAAAACCCAAAAATCAATATAGTCAAATCATTTTCAACCATTCCTAACGCCCATTAACCTAAATTCTTAAACATGTCCAATCGCACAAAAAACCCGTTATCCAAAACGAGCATTTGAAAATACTTGTTTTCCTAAAAAATTTTAAATAAATAAATTCAAAGTAGAAAAAAGTTTAACGTGCATAAAATTCTTTCATAACCATAGCGGTTTGCACTGCACACATCCTGAGCAAGCTCAATGGTCATCACCTCCTTTCTCATCAAAAGCATCAACATCTGTAACCATCAAGTCTAGTGAGCCTAAACACTCAACATGCAAAAACCACAAATAACAAGTATTACTTAATAAAATTCATGCATTTGAAATAAGCGCGTACGTAGCAAAATCTGATCATACATGAGCATAGACGTGCCAAAGATGCATAAACATTTTCATAAAAGTACTTCCATCATATCATACATAATCATACATAATTTTACGTAGAAATATGTTTCAAAGCAAGTGGCCCATACATAATCGCCTGATCAGACTAAATCACAGTACTGGGCTGGCAAGGGTGACCACAACCTTTCGACCCGATGTCCACTCCCACATACATAAATCATCGGTCATACTTTACTGGGTGGAGAGGTCCCTGGTCATGCTTTATCACCTACCAATCCCGTAATCATAAATCCCAAGTCATGCTTTATCGGGTAACCACAAGACAAATCACATACCTCCAAAATAAAATATTTTTGCACGTCAATCATACTTACAAACGTTGTGGGCTTCGTTGGAACGCCCTGGACTTTATGCCATAACCTTAAAATTTAAATAATTAAACTTAGCACAAAAATCCCAAACGTACACATGCGACTCTCGAATTAATTAAAAAAGCCTACAACTTACCGAACGACTCGGGACTCGAACCATACTTAGACGACATCCTAAGCTACTGTCCAAGACCCTAACCAGCCTCAAATCAAAATAGAACCAAATTAAAACAACCTACGATCCATAGAAAAAAAATGTCCCAAGGAATTGTGCTACGACCCATATGCGCTTCAAACGACTCCGTGCTTAAACCGACTCGAACCGGACCAAAACCAGGCCCTAGACTCGACCCTTAGACATAAGGTAAAACTATAGACCTGCCCTTACTTACATAGAACAACAACCCATGCCTCAAAACTTTAGCAACCATGACTCCTCCTCCTCAAAGCCAACCTGCACAGCTGCTGTCAAAATGACTCCAGCCCCATTCTCTACCAGCTCAGCCACGAACTGACACCTAGAGACCCATCCTAGGGCCCTTATACATGCACCAGGCCAAAACAATAAGCCCCACCCCTAACCATACTCCCAGCAGGTCGAACAAACACCAAGGTCGTGACTCCCCGGGCATCCGATCTGGTGCAGCTCACGCATTTGTTGCGTCAGACGACTTCCGATCCATACCAGACCACTTAGATCCATCTACACACTCCCTAAGACATGTATATATATAGCAACAACAGCCCATACGATCAACACAAAGCCTGCAACAAAAAACGCGAAGAATATGCACAAAATTTTCACAGGTTGAGCGGCTTTACGATTAAAATCATATCGCCCTCGTTTCTTATCATAAAATTACTAGTTTGCTATCGAATCGAAGATAACACAAACTACTACAAATCATAATTTGAAAATATTTCTAGAAAACCAACCTATAAATCGCATAAATTGAAATAACTGAGGATGATGGGTTTCATGACACAAAATTTTTACCAGGTTGTGCGGTTTTACTATAAAAATCTTATGTCTCTCGTTTCTTATCAAAAAATTACGAATTTGTTATCAAATCGAAGGTATTACAGAAATCATATGTTCAAGATGTTTCCAGAAAACGGATCTATAAATCGCATGAATCAAAATGACAGCAAATAGTGGGTTTTGTGACTCAAAATTTTCCAAAAATCATTTAAATAATAATCCTTCAAACTTTGCATATAACCATCAAATATTCAAGCACAATATATATAAAAATACATAATATGACAAGATCGATGCATAAAAGAAAATTTTATACATGCCTTTACGTTAAAATGCATGAAGATATCGAATATCGACGCGGTGGATTAAAGGGGATGACCGGGAGACGCTTGCTGCATGATTTCTTGCTAGAAAAAGAACGCGAATCTTAAAAAATTTTCAAAAAAGATGCTAAGATGGTGGCTACTTAAATAAGAGCTTAGAACGCTAGTTTTATACCTCGAAATTGTAATGTATATGTGTGTGTGCATGAGTTAGGGGATTAGATTAGGGTTAAAAAATTTGCTTAATTAACTAATTAGTGGTAAAATATTACTAATCTAATTATTTATACCCACTCAAAAATTTGATAAAATAGTTAAGTACCAAATTTTTTTCAAAATTAAAATTTTCAAATTTCGAAATAGCTAAAATGAGTACTTAAAAATCTTATTCTAACTTAAACACTAATTAAATACATTAATTAAGGCATAAAATTCATTACAAAATATTTTACACCCAATTTAAGGATTAAATCCCCAAATTTTCAAAATTTACATTTTAAAAGTTTTAAATCTTATAAATCATCTAATAATTTAAATTGAACTTTAAAATTATAAAATTCATAAATCATCTAAAATAACAAATTTTCTTGGCCTAAAATAAGAATATAAAATTTTATTAAATCATCTACATTGTCTCCGGTCTCCTTTCACCGATCCTGCATCGAATATTTTCCTGAAAAGCTAAAACTCGAGAAAACAATTTAAAATGTATAAAAATAAAAATTTTAACATTTTCATCAATTAAATCATGTAACATGCATCATCTAACTCATTTTAAATTAATTAAATAAGTTAACAAATTAAATCATGCATGGGGTTTACGTGTACTGGTTTTCGGGCACTACAATTCATCCCCCACTTAATTAAATTTTTTCCACGATTAACGCTTGCCAAACAACTCTGGATAGTGACTCTTCATATCTGCTTCGTTTTAACATGTAGCCTCATCGTCTGAATGATTCAACCACTCGACTTTGACCAACTTGGTCACCTTGTTCCGAAGTCTCTTCTCCTCTCTGTCTAGAATTCGAACAGGTCTTTTCTTATATGATAGGTTCAGTGATAGCTGTAACAGCTCAAAGCTCAGTACATGTGAAGGATTTGCCAAGCACTTCCTCAGCGTAGAAATATGGAACAGATTGTGTACTTCAGCCAGATTCGGCGGTGGAACACATTTTGTATTCTAGCCAGATTCGGCGGTAGAGCTAAACGATAACCAGTGTTCCTACTCTGTCAATGATTTCAAATGGTCCTATGAATCTCGGACATAATTTGCCTATGTTTCCAAATCTCATAACACCCTTCAAAGGTGCTATCTTCACAAACACATGATCCCATACTCCAAATTCAAGATCCCTTATTGTGGGGACCCGGACGCTAATTCATTCCTTAATCATCTTTAGGAATAATTCAAACAATTATAATAAACAGGGTCTAAATTTTTTTTTTTTAAATACAAAGCGGAAACGTAATGTAATTCAATTCAGATTACATACTAAACATAAACATATAAATCTTGTATTATCTACAAGAATTCAACTAGGTTCAACTATATATCAGTACTAAATCCTAAGTTGCCTCGAAGCCTGGATCTCCACGCTATCTATTCCAGCCTCGTTCTCTTCTTGACCCTGATCCTAATCCCACCTGTTGCCATGCACACATACAAACAAGACAACAGCCGGATAACTCCAGTGAGAATTACATTCTCAGTATAAATCATGTATACATGCAATCATAAAAACAATATAAAAGCATATAACAAATATGTCTAACATGTATTTAGATCAGAATATATTCCATATCAAGAATAAATCCTATTCTAAACATGTACCATCATCAGGAACATAACTCATCATGTACCATATTCAGGAACATAATCAACATAACTCAATATACACTATCAAATTAGACTCATGACGTCACATTTAAGACTAGACTCAATCCTAGTCTAGGGATCCCGATTTCCAGAAGTTAGCATTCCCATATCGACCAACAGTAATAGAAAAGACTCCAGTTTTATCCACGTCGATAGGGTATCGATCACCAGTAATAAAGAAGCTCTGATTCTATCCACATCGATATAGTATCGATCACCAGTAATAGAAGAAACTCCAATTCTATCCACATCGATATAATATCGATCATCAGTAATAGAAGAGTTACATTCTATCCACATCGATACAGTACCGATCACCAGTAATAGAAGAAGCCACATTTCTATCCACATCGATAGCCAACCATCCGGTGACAGACTTTGGCACTATCGCCAATACACTATCTTGTGACATCGTGCAATGTGCCCGTGGCGATCCCACCACTATCAGGCACTTCTGTCCCAAGATACTCGTCTAATACCTGCTATCTATCAATCAAGAGAACAAGTATATCAATCAAATCAATACAATAAGGTAAAGTATGTGATTTAGGGAAACTCGAGCCAAGCCTCACTCGAGTTGTGCAATCCCAACTCAACATTAATTTATACCTTTATCTTCTCGGTCCGACGAAGACGAAGTATTGAAGTCAACTCTGTCCATACCCAAATCTGATAATGACAATCGAATAGATACAATATCAGTATATAACTCAGTTCAAAACCTGTTCTGATTAATACTCAAATCAAAACATAATCTGATCAATGCCCATCAACATATGATATCACAATACCATCTCAATCATTACCGAATCTGAAACAATACAGTCTCGATAACCCCGTCAATTCCAACACCACAGATATAATACCAGAACTCATAATCAATATCGGTGCAATCCATAATTTCAATAACAACGCCAATCTGATATCGAATGTCAGTTAATCAATTCCAAAAATCATAACAATTCCATAATCAGTCCGTTTCTTAATCTGACTTCGATTCTATGATGTCTAACATGTCAAGAACATCATATATGACGTGTATTCAATTCCAACAACATCATAATTTCAGAACATGTCAAAACATAACAAAACTTACGTCCAGTTGTAGCTTGCGTTGATAGGAACTTAATACTGAAGTCGGATTCAAAATCAGACGGACGGTTCGCTCGTAAATCAATTTCGAAAATCACAAACGGAGAAAGCTTCCTCGGATAACTGAATGTAAATATTTCGTCCATTTACATATATATATATATACACATGCATGAATAAAAAAAACGTGGCGACTCCTCAATCTGCATGTCTCGCGCATATGCGCGACCCCAACCGGCGCATATGCGCGAGACCTACTGGTCTCGATGCGCTGCTTCACAACTGCTGGCGCATATGCGCGCCTCAACTTTCTGTCTCAAAACTTTGGCTACAGGACTACTCGCGCATATGCGCGCCTTCCGTTGCGCATGTGCGCCGAACTCACTGCCCTGCTCGTGCATATGCGCCCGTTCACGTCGCGCATATGCGCCGAGCATTTCCTTGGCTACTGAACACCTCGCCCATATGCGCGCCCACACGCTGCGCATATGCGTGGGGTCTTCTGTCTACTCCGCGCCAGACTCGCGCATCACGTCACGCATGTGCGCGAGCACACCTCCTTGCACATACATTTTGCGTCTTTTATTACCTTTCCCGGTCCACTCTGTTCCGTCTATAATTACCTTGATTAATCAATAAATCATTCCAGAATAATCTCAGATTACGGTAAATATACCCCAAATCATTTCCGATTACGGTAATCAAATTCTCGGGCCTTACATTTCTCCCCCTCTAAGATATGATTTCGTCCTCGAAATCACAGGCAATCAAATCAGATAAAGAAGAAATGTATACTCAAGGTTATTTCAGAAAATTCATTCTATCAAACCATCCTGATAAAATTACTTGCAAATACCGGCTATTCAACACTCGTATATACCAATCAACAGCTCATACCAAATCAATATCATCAGCTGTTATCAAATGCAATCTCAGATATCACCGTAATATCATTCCCATTCAGAAAAATCTGCAGTACTCACTGTACAATACCTCGACTAGAGCTATCTCGATACTCATCTAATAGCTATTATTGTACAATAATTCACAAAGTGACAAGACATCAGGTCACTAGTGCTAAAATCCAGCACTACAGTTCCTGGATATCCTCTAGTATCTAGATAGTTCGCTTCGACTATCCGTCGATCTATAAACCATAGATAAAGATCATACTATACATTCTGCCAAAAGTATAAAATCAACCAAAAATCACGGTATGATATAATTAACTCTGGCATTCAATACAATCTGACCCCTTTTCTGACATACCTCTCAGTCGTCTAGTCATATCTGTACGTCATCCTGTACAATATACATATGCAGATTTGAACAATCGTTCAATCATAACCACATCCTGGTACATTCTTGGCACAATTTCGGTAAACATCACCAGATCCATAGAATTATACTCCTATTTCTATTCAGGAATCGATAATCTGTATAACCAATCTCCTGGTGTCTATCTTCCTGTCTTTATCTGTCAGCGATTTAGACATTTCAATACAAATTCTGACAAAACTGATTTTGTTTATTTACATCCAAACTGTCCGTTCGTATTATCACACATTTCTTGTTACTAGAATAATACGGAATCTACTACTGTGTGCCTCTGACAATACCTTGTCATTTCAAATTCGAAATATCTGGCACAAACAATTTAGCTAATTATATAAAATAAAGCATTACCTACCTGGTATTCTGATTAACACACTGTTCTGACTATCGAACTCAAGTTCTGAACAATCTGATCACTGTCTCAACTGTGCTACAATCAATCAGTATACTATCTTCAGATATCACAGACTCTGAATACAATTTGTTGCAATCTAGATTCATAGCCGAATAATTCTGTATACAACAATCTCAGTTCCCAGAATATTCAATACAAATTTCAACTGTTCGATTCAATCCATCCTACGCTGCGAATATATCACAATATCATAGATAAAACGAGCATAAAATCATCAGGACACTTCAGAACACAAGATTTATTAACCCATACACAGAACTGAATGTATTTCTCAGAGAAACACATAATCAGATGTAACTCTAACTCTCAGGCAGTAAATCTTCTAACTGACATTTCAGTTCTTTCAATTCAATCAATATCATTCTGTACAGAAGTCTAAAATGAAATCCATACCTGATATCAAATCAAGGCTGAAATCGCTCTCCCTGATATAAGACAAACCCGGAATTTCATCTGGAACGACTATAGCAACTCTCCTGCTACTGACAAATCATTCCCAGACTAGGCTCAACTTCAGTAATCAACTGAATCCATGATGCCTACTGCACTTGGGACACAATGGCTTCTCGGGATCAAATGGAACTGCCGGTGCTTTCGGAGTCGACTCTATCTTTCCTTTCCCCTTGAAATTACCCTTACCTCTTTGGTTTGAACCCTGGCCTCTTTGAGCAATAGCCTGCTGCCTCGCCTGTCTCTCTCTAGCAATATCTTTCGCATCTTGCTCGGCCAACAAAGCCTTAGCCACAATCTCTTTGAATGTCACCGCCTTCGACATATTGATGTCCCTTCTGATCTCTGCTCTAAGGCCTCTAATGAAATGAGCACCCTTGTCTTTGTCGTTGGAAGCAATATATAAGGCAAACAGACAGCCCTCCTCGAATTTCAGAATATACTCATCAACATTCATACATCCCTGTCGAAGCTCCAAAAACTCAGTCACCTTCCGAGCTCGAAGTGCATCAGGGAAGTACTTGTCATAGAAAAGATCAGTGAAATCTTGCCACTTCAATGCCGGAACATCAACACCTACCTTGGTAGCATTGCACCAAATACGTGCAGCTTTGACTAGCATGAATACTGCACAATCAACTCTATCCTTGTCTTCATACTTGAGATGATCAAATATCGCCTCAAGTGCTTTGATCCACTCTACGGCCACCAACGAATCAGTGCTTCCTGCAAACTCAGGCGAATCCATCCTCTTGAAAGCAGTAAATATCCCATCGGTTCAAACAGCTTGAACCACTTGACCTCTCCCTTGACCTCTATCTTGGCCTGTACCTTGCAAACGTAGCAACTGTTGGATCTGCTCACTATGGACCTTGGCTTGCTCTTTCAGTAGCTTGCCGAACTCATCGAAAACTCTAGAGGAAGAACTATCCTCACCCTCTGAAGCCTTTCTCTTAGGAGGCATACTCCTACAATGTGCTCACAAAATACATATCAATAGATAACAATGAATAGATGTAAAAGAAGAAATACCCGGACTGTTGAAAGTAGACGAAGTCATATGCATTGCTCCGAAGAACGGTGCTCTGATACCACTAAATGTAACGCTCTGACCGGTTTTGATAAAATAGCAGCGGAATACTAAAAATTTCTTTGAAGGGAGGAAGGATTAAAAATTAAATATTTACAATCAAAAGTATATACATGATCAATGAAATGATACAAAAAAATACAAAATATCATTTTTGTGATCATGTGCAAAATGCTAGCAAAAGTAGCCTTCTTCCTTCCCTCTCCTATGCATATGACTCCGGCCCCAATCAACGTCCCGGCTCGTCGCTCTTATCTGCATCACATGAAATAACTGAAATGAGTATAAAACTCAGCAAGTGGAACTCTTACATAGCAATGGACATATATATATATATATATCATAGTCTGTAAAACATGTCTTTGAAATCATTAAATACCATCAACTCTTGAAACATGAATAACATAGCATAATATAACAATAAGATGATATTTCTCTTTTCTCCGTTGGATTGATATCTATATAGTATCTCTGTCTCTGTACCTATATCCCATTGATATACATCGATAACTCTGAGGGATATAAGCCCATGGTCATTGATCAACAAATTGCATGCAATCTCTGACTATGTATCTATCAATCCAATAAATCATTTAAACTCTCTCTTTGGCATTAAATCAAACACTTTGAAGACTCTTTTATCTTGTATTCCCTTTTTCACAATTGTGGGGACCCAACGCTAATCATCTTAATCATCTTTGGGATTTAATTATCAATTAAGATAAAACAGGGTCTAAAAATTTTTCTTTTTTTTTTTTTAAAATGTATGTGCGGAACGTAATGAAATTTAACTAATATACATCTCAGTATAAAAGTACAATCATGTACAACAATTATTCAAACTAGTCTAAGGTTCAACTACTAAATTTCATGTATTAAACCAAGTCTACAATAAGTCCGGAATCACCACTCTAACTCATCTTCTCTCATCATCTTCTTGACCCCGATCCTGTCCCACCTGTTGTCATACACACATACAAACAAGACAACAGCCGGATACTCCGGTGAGAATAAATCCCAGTATAAATCATGTATACATGCATTTCATAAAAGGTAGTTTCAAATTCCATCACCATGCAACCCTTTACGTAAACTTTTGTCTCACGTTTGATTAGGACCCAATAATATGACGTCGTTCATCTTCACGTGTCAAGCCTTACCCATCGATGTTGAACCTTAATGGACGGTCGCCATGAATTCCCTCAATAATATGAGCCGAAATCATGGGAGTTCCACGTAGTTCACATCACCATGTCAATGGATGTCACAGCTTTCCGGCACCCAGGGCCCCCCCAATAATATGAGCCGAGCCCCGAGCACGGGTAGCGTTCATCATGCACCCATTGTCGATGGAACACATGGAAATTATAAACAAATTTATAATTCTCCTTTCCGGCTTGATATTAATTTTCAATCTTATTCAAAATGAGGGATTTTTAATTTTGAAAGGTCTCATCATTAATTTTATTTAAAAGCTTGCCATGTTTGATCGTATGTTTGCTGGATTCATGCAACTTTGTTATTATCATAATAATAACGCACATACTCATTATTTATAACATATTATGCATATATTATAAACAGTAAACAAAACAAGGATGATCAATCGCCCCAAAACTAATGGCCCGTGTGAGCTAAACACGGGCCTAGGTCCAATCCTAGGGAAATGCATGGGATGCAAATGCAACTATTACATTAGCTTCCAATATTTACATGTCTTCGATCTTCGTAATCATCATGGCCACCATCTTCCAATCTCGATCATCCACTATACTAATATTTACAAATAAATATCCGTGGCAAATAGGGATACATCTCATGGGGGTGGTTACGGGCCATAAACCAAGCCCACTTTATAAATTGATAATTATTACAATCATTCAACACAAAATATCCTAGCATACACCTAGCGAATTAGGCTTGGGCTTTTGATCATCCTTCATGCATAATATCACATATCATACACCATCAATTAATTATCACAATAGTTAATTGATCCAATATTATATATCTTGATCCAATCACTAACCGCCACGATTATAATCTAAATTAACAAAGTATACAAACATCTTTGTCTACTTTTCAATTAATTTATTTATAACCGAATTTTTTGTAAATCACAATTTAATATAAATAATTAAAGTACAACTTCAATTATTTATTTTATGAGAAAATATTTGCAACTTTTGTAAATTTAAACTTAAGGGTCCCAAAAAAAAATCATTTTCCACCAAAAATATTTTGGCCCGTTTAAATTCACAAATATGTTAGCCATCCAATGGCCCAACAACTCAAGGTCCATGACACTTAGATATTTCAAAACACCTTTTGAAAAACCTAGTCGTCATCGCCGGAGCTCCGTCTCCGGATCCCGCCAACAAAAATTATTTTTTTTTATTTTGAGGGGAACGTTCGGGCAGCCCCTCGGGCTGCCCTTGCTGCCCAAAATGGGCAGCCCCTCAGGCAGCCCGAGCTGCCCGAAACGGGCAGCAACATGCTGCCCAAAATTTTCCCCAAAATGCCATGATTTTCTTGCAAAAATTTCATCTTATGCGGTTAGAAATCGACCTCAATATAATATTATGTATATGCTACACAAACTAGTACCCTTAGCTCTTATACCACTTGAATGGGGATCAATTTTAGGTGTTCAAATGCGCAACGGAAGTTCAAAAATCTTTTCAAGGCATGAAAACTGAAATTTTATGGAAAAATTTGAACACCTCATGTACTAGCATGTAACATATACAAAACACAAACTATGAAATTCATAGGGTGTTTAGAAATGCACTTATCAATCACAAGAATTGATTATGGCTCCAAAAAAGTTGTAAACAACTTAGCTCTTGATGGTAGACAATCTACAAGCTTCACCTTGCTTTTGGACTCCTTTTTTCAAAATTAGGTCCACCACTAATAAGGTAGATCCACTCTAATTTTGCACTAGAAAAATTAGAGCATTTTTCTTTGAGAAGTGTTTTCTATCCTCAACAATTGAAGAAGAAAAATGGGAGAATTTTGCTCAAAATTTCGTCCAACATGAGGGGAGGAGAGAAGGGGGAATACTTTTCTTGGTTGTGGAAAAAGTTAAAGAAAAAAGGTGCATGTGCATGCCATGCAATTAACTAAAAAGTTGTCTCCAACCCTTCACCTTCCAAGCATGCATTTTACTTGGGCTTGTAACAATTACAAGGCCCATGGACTTTTATTTAAATGTTTCAAACACATTTGAGACCATTTAAAATTTACTTGATTTTACTCAAGCCCACTAGTTTAATAAGTATTTCTAATTGGGCTCAACAAGGCCCAATGTTATTTAATTAATTCAACACTTGAATTAATTTAATTATTTGGACTCTACTAGGTCCAATAGTGTTTAATTAATTCAACACTTGAATTAATTTAATTTAGTCAATAATAATGTTTATGAAAATCACAATTTTCAAATACGTTATTTGTTTGGCCAACTTTTAATTTAGGAACACTTCCTCAAATTAAAAGTCACATTCTCCTTATAGAAGTCATACTTCTATTTTTATTGCCGCTTATAAACTCCTTTATAAGCCGTTCAACTCATTGAACTATTTTACTTCTCAACGGGATCTAAAAAGTTAGCACTTGTGTGACCCTTAATGGTTCAATGATACAACTAGCCGTGGGTTCACATCTCCATGTGATTCGGACTAAACATGTCCTTATACGAGCATACCCCAATTGCTCCATTCTTACTTATCAACTCCTTGATAATAAGAACGTCAGAACTCAAGTTTGATAGTACCCAATCAATCATGTTAAACCCCTAGCACCATCGCTTACATGATTCCCTAGGTATCAAATGATAGTGCCTGCAAGAACCAATTCAATTATGGTTAGCGTACAGTACGGTCCCTTCAACACATATATCCCGACCGATTCGACAACAATTTATATATCGAGAGTTGTCAATGAATCGATACTATGTGTCATGTCGTAGTTGCATCGATGGTGTAATCTATGAAACCCCTTTCATAATTACTACCATACTCTTATCAGAGATTTCATACTACATACACATAGGATATCCATACCCGAAGGTAATCGGTGAATCCTTGACTACAATGCATCGACTCCTATATATTTCGACAAAACACCCAACCCTTCCACCTGATGACCCCTTGAGAGTCGGTAAACAAGTCAAAGTGCAATGCTAGGACATAGAGTCTCAATGTTGTCCCGGATCATAAGGACTAATGGTGTACAACCATAAACTAGGACGTTTCCACTCGATAAGTGAGAACCACTTGGAAAGTCCTTTATGGAGGGTTGTTCCGTGCACTCTACAAGGAGCACCTATCTGCATGCTCGGACATCACAATGTCCCCTACCAATGAAACATGGTACTCACATCGCAGATACTAGTCTCGAACTCGAGCGGCCTATATCCTTCTTAGCGGAAGCTGAATCGACTAGGAACTGTTTAGAATATACAGTATTTCAAATATGAGTTTCATGATACTCATCATATGAGCATCTCATATTCTTTCTACTATTTGTATATTCAAGGGCTTTATCTATGCAACTAGCATGGGTATACAGATAAAGATGTGCGAAAATAGTAATTTCAAATATTATTAAAATAAAGATCGTTTATAAATAGAGTTTCATTGTGAACACTCGGCCAACACTTGGCTCGACGGGCACCTACTCTAACACTAACCTCTAATAAAATCTCTAAAAAAATGCACAAGTACTAAATCTTTAAAAGTTTTAAACTCATAAAATCACTAAATAAATAGTTTAGGCTTTAAAATGTCAAAAACTTAATAAATCAATTTAAATGCCCCAATCTTAATTTAAAATAAAATACCACATTAAAAATTGTCAAAAATCGTCTTCGGTTTCTTTTCCTCGATCCCGCATCGAATAATCGTCTGAAACATGAAACTCGAGAAAACATTTTAACGTGCATCACATAAACATAAATAATTTAAAATAATGTAAATTACATAGGTCATGCATCGCTAAGAAAATCATTTTAAATTTAAATAAATAATTTAATTATTAAATAAATGCATGGGTTTTACGTGTACTGATTTTGGTCTCTAAAGTTCCTCCCCCACTTATATAAACTTCGTTCTCGAAATTAAATCTTACCAAACAACTCTGGATATCGATTCCTTCTATCTTCTTTTGTCTCCAAGTGGCCTCCTCCACTGCTTGATTCAGCCACCGGATTTTGACCAAATTGGTCAACTTGTTCCGAAGTCTCTGCTCCTGTCTGTCTAGGATTTGGACGGGTCTTTCTTCATATGACAGATCTGGAGCTAGCTGCAACGGCTCATAATGCAAAATGTGCGAGGGATTTGCTAGGTACTTTCTCAGAATCGAGACATGGAACACATTGTGTACCCAGGCCAGATTCGGCGGTAGGGCTACAAGATAAACTAGTGTCCCAACTCTGTCAAGAATCTCGAACGACCTAATAAACCTCGGTCTAAGCTGGCCTCTCTTCCCAAATCTCATAACACTCTTCATGGGCACTATCTTCACGAAAACGTGATCACCAACTCCATACTCTAGATCCCTCTTTCTCTTGTCAGCATAACTCTTTTGACGACTCTGGGCCGTCTTCATCCTGACTCGGATATTGACCACCACGTCTGCAGTCTGCTGAAAAATCTCTGGACCAAGTTCTGATCTCTCACCGACTTCATCCCAATGAATCGGCGATCTGCACTTCCTTCCATACAGTGTCTCGTAGGGAGCCATACCTATCGACGATTGAAAACTGTTGTTGTAAGTAAACTCCACAAGAGGTAGCTTCGATTCACAATTCCCATGGAAATCAATCACATAGGCTCGCAGCAAGTCCTCCAAAATCTGGATCACTTGGTCAGACTGGCCATCTGTTTGAGGGTGGAAAGGTGTACTGAATAGAAACTTCGTCCCCATGGCTGCATGCAAACTCTTCCAAAAGGACGATGTAAATCTAGGGTCCCTGTCGAACACAATAGAAACTGGGATTCCATGCAATTGGACTATCTCCCTGATATAGAGCTCCGCATACTGCGTCATGGAGAAAGTCGTCTTCACTTGCAAGAAGTGCGCTGATTTAGTGAGTCGATCCACTTTAACCCAAATAGCTTTGGATCCTCTGACTGACCTTGAAAAACCAACAACGAAGTCCATGCTGATATTCTCTCGCTTCCACTCGGGGATAGGGAGTGGCTTAAGCATTCGTGCTAGCCTCTGATGCTCTGCCTTCACTTGTTGACAAATGAGGCATTCAGACACAAATCGGCGAATATCTCACTTCATACCTGACCACCAATACAAAATCTTCAAATCCTTGTACATCTTAGTACCTCCTAGATGAACGGAATACGGAGATGCATGTGCATCTGTCAGAATATCCTATCTGATCGAATCAACCCTAGGCACCCACATCCTTCTTCTGTATTTTACAATACCATCGAACACTGTGTAGAGTACACTGCCCTTGGCCTCATCCTTCAGTCTCAATTTCTGTAACTGGTCATCTGAAGACTGATCTGCACGGATATGGTCTAGCAAAGAAGACTGGACTGTCAGATTAGACAACTTAGGAGCTCTGCCCTTGGGTTAAACGTCTAGACTAAATCTCTGAATCTCTGACTGAAGAGACCTCTGCACTGACAAATTTGCTACGACTGCAACTTTTATGCTCAAGGCATCTGCCACAACATTAGCTTTCCTTGGATGGTAGCTAATCTCGCAATCGTAATCTTTCACTAACTCTAACCACCGTCTCTTTCTCATATTCAGTTCTTTCTGCGTGAAGAAATACTTGAGACTATTGTGATCAGTAAATATCTGGCATTTCTCGCCATACAAGTAGTGTCTCCAAATCTTCAATGCAAAGACAACAGCAGCTAACTCAAGATCATGAGTCGGGTAGTTCTTCTCATACACCTTCAACTGTCTGGGTACATAATCTATAACCCGACCATTCTGCATCAAAACTGCGCCTAAACCGAGCTTAGAGGCATCAGTGTGTAACACAAAATTATCTTGCCCTCCTGGCATGGCTAAAACTGGCGCTGAAATAAGAGATTTCTTCAAAGTATCAAAGCTCTTCTGACATTCATCACTTCAAATGAATTTTGCATTCTTCTTAGTCAATGAAGTGAGTGGCACTGCTATTGAAGAAAATCCCTGAATAAATTTCCTGTAGTAGCCGGCTAGGCCGAGGAAACTGCGGATCTCTGACGCATTCTTCGGTTCAACCCATTCCTCAACTGCTTCTACCTTAGCTGGATCAGCCTCGATACAACTGCTAGATATTATATTGCCCAAAAATGCTACCTTCTCAAACCGAAATTCACACTTACTGAATTTTGCAAATAGCTTGCGAATCTGCAAGACCTGCAACACTGTACCCAAATGCTGACGGTGCTTCTCATGGCTCTTCGAGTATATGAGAATGTCGTCAATGAACACTATGACGAACTGTAATGCCCGAGATTTTATAGCATGTTAATCTGAGATTATTGATTTTGAATTGATATGATTATAGACGGGCCATTCCGAGACCAGATTGGGTGAAGCATGTGATTTATGTATATTTTGTACAGAACTGTTGACGCCCGAGCGGTAGAAAAGGGCCGTCCAAGCGCCAATGCATCACAAAAATGGATTTTGGACAGAGAGTCTGGTGCCCGAGCGGTAGTTTTTGACCGCCCGAGCGCCAGTGTTCAATAGGATTATGTTCGGGCAGAAGATGTGGCGCCCGGGCGGTAGTTGGTGACTGCCCGAGCGCCGGTGCATAAGAAGTGCGGGCAGAACATTCCGTGCCCAGGCGGTAATTCTCGACCGCCCGAGCGCCACATGAAATAGGTGAAAAGAAGACACGTAACTTAGACATGCAACTTGATATATATAAGGTTGCAATTCACTCACTCTTTAGAATTCAGAAAGGAAAACGAGAAGAGCCTCAAAGAAAGCATCGTGAAAATCCTTACGCCTTTATATTTCGATCCGTCCGTCTGATTTTCATTCCGACTTCAGTACCGTGTTCCTATCGACGAGCGCTTCAACTGGACGTAAGTTTTATTACGTTTTGATATGTCTTGAAATTATGATATTGTCAAAATTGGATATAATTCATATATGATGTTCTTGACATGTTAGACGTCGTATAATCGAAACCGGATTAAAGAACGGATACCATATGAAATTGTTATGAATTTTTTATTAGATTTGATTGAGATGTGATATAAGATTAGTACCGTTATCGATTATGAGTTGTGGTAATTGATATCTGTTGATATTGTATTGACGGGGATATTTAAATTATTCTGTTATACCGTTGATTTTGAGTTAGATTCTGATTGATCAGATTCGGTATTGATTTGAGCAGTATATTGATATTGTACTTCTTGATATTTTCATTGCCAGATTGAGTATTGACAGAACTCGAATTCCAGACTTGAACGTTGTTAGAACTGCAATTAAAGAAAGGTATAAGTCAATGTCGAATCGGGAGAATGACTCGAGTGTGAAATACTTGAGTTTCCCTAAACCACATACTTATTTTTATTGTGTGCATTGATTGGATTGATTTTCTTGTTCTATTGATTTATAGAAAGCATGTATTAGACGACTGGTCTTGTGACAGACGGGCCTCATGGTGATGGAATCTGTTAGAGTAGGTGCCCGTCGAGCCAAGTGTTGGCCGAGTGTTCACAATGAAACTCTATGTATGAACAATCTTTATTTTAATAATATTTGAAATTATTATTTTGGCACATCTTTATCTGTATGCCCATGCTAGTTGAATAGATAAACCTCTTGAATATACAAATAGTAGAAAGAATATGAGATGCTAATATGATAAGTATCATGAAACTCAAATTTGGAATACTGTATATTCTAAGCAGTTCCTAGTCGATTCAGCCGCCACTAAGGAGGATATAGGCCGCTCGAGTTCGAGACTAGTATCTGCGATGTGAGTACCATGTTTCATTGGTAGGGGACATTGTGATGTCCAAGCATGTAGATAGGTGCTCCTGGTAGACTGCACTGAACAACCCTCCATAAAGGACATTCCAAGTGGTTCTCACTTATCGAGTGGAAAAGTCCTAGTTTATGGTTGTACACCATTAGTCCTTATAACCCGGGACAACATTGAGACTCTATGTGCTAGAATTACACTTTGACTTGTTTACCGACTCCAATGGGGTCATCAGGTGGCAAGGTTGGGTGATCTGTCGAAACAAATAGGAGTCGAGGCATTGTAGTCGAGGATTCACCGCTTACCTTCGGGTATGGATATCCTATGTGTTCTCATGTGTATGTAGGTTGAAATCTTTGATCAGAGTATGGTGGTAATTAGGAAAGGGGTTTCCTAGATTACACCATCGATGCAACTACGATATGACACATAGTATCGATTCATTGACAACTCTCGATAAACCAATGGTTGTCGAATCGGTCGGGATATATGAGTTGAAGGGACCGTACTGTACGCTAACCATAATTGAATGGTTTTTGCAGGCACTATCATTTGATGCCTAGGGAATCATGTAAGCGATGCTTCTAGGCGTTTAGCATGGTTTGTTGGGTACTATCAGACTTGAGTTCAGACGTTCTTGTTATCAAGGAGTTGATAAGTAAGAATGGAGCAATTAGAGTATGCTCATATAAGGACATGTTTAGTCCGAATCACATGGAGATGTGAACTCACGGCTAGTTGTATCAATGAACCATTGAGGGCCATACAAGTACTAGCTTTCTAGATCCCGTTGAGAAGTAAAATAGTTCAATGTGTTGAACGGCTTATAAATGAGTTTATAAGCGTAAAGAAAAAAAAATTAGAAGTATGACTTCTATGAGAGAAATATAACTTTTAATTTGTGGAAGTGTTCCTAGATTAAAAGTAGGCCAAGTGAATAATGTATTTGAAAATTGTTATTTTCATAAACATTATTATGGACTAAATTAAATTAATTCAAGTGTTGAATTAATTAAACACTAGTAGGCCTAGTATAGTCCAAATAATTAAATTAGTTCAAGTGTTGAATTAATTAAATAACATTGGGCGTAGTAGAGCCCAATTAGAAATAATTATTTAACTAGTGGACTTGAGTAAAATCAAGTAAAGTTTAATTGGGCTCAAATATGTTTGAGACAATTAAATTAAAGTCCATGGGCCTTGTAATTGTTACAAGCCCACTGAAAAAGGCATGCAAGGGAGGTGAAGAGGTGGGAGACAACTTTTTGTACAACCAAAGCATGGCATGCACATGCTTAACTCAAAATTTTCAAAGACCAAGAAAAGTCTTCCACTCTCCCTTCACTCCTCACTTGGCCGAAATTTTTGAGAGAGATCCTCCCTCATTTTTCTTTCAATTTTCTTCTTCAATTGTTGAGGAAAGAAATCACTTCTCCTTAAAAAATCTTCTTATTTTTCTAGTGCAAAATAAGAAGGGTTCTAGCTAGTTAGTGTTGGGCCTAATTTTGAAGTAAGGAGGAGGCTTGTAAATCTTCTTGTCATTCAAGAGCTAAGGTGTTTAAACCTTAGTTTGAGCCATCATCAATCTTTTAAGATTGATAGGTAAAGATTTTCTTAACACCCTATGTATGACATTTTGTGTTTAGTATATGTTACACACTAGTACTAAGGTGCTCGATTTTTCTCTTGCAAAAACCCAAAATTTTGTACCTTCTGTTGCGCATTCGGGCACCTAAAATCTATCCCTTTCAAGTGGTATCATGAGCTAAGGGTACTAGTTTTTGTATAGCATATACATAATATTATATTGAGGTCGATTTCTAACCGCATGAGATGAAATTTTTGCAACAAAATCAAGGCATTTTTGGGGCATATTTCGGGTAGCATGTTGCTGCCCGTTTCGGGCAGCTCGGACTGCCCGAGGGGCTGCCCGAACGTCTCCCTCAAAATAAAAAAAAAAATTTTGTTGGCCGGAATCCGGCGACAAAGCTCCGCCGGCGGCGATGACGACTAGGGTTTTCAAAAGGTGTTTTGAAATATCAAAGTGTCATGGGCCTTGAGTTGTTGGGTCATTGGATGGCTAACATGTTTGTGAATTTTAAATGGGCCAAAATGTTTTTGGTGGAAAAATGAGTTTTTGGGCCCTTATGTTTAAAATTATAAAAGTTGCAAATGTTTTCTCATAAAATAAATAATTGAAGTTGGACTTTAATTATTTATAGTAAATTGTGATTTACAAGAAATTCGGTTATAAATAAATTAATTGAAAAGTAGACAAAGGTGTTTGTATATTTTGTTAATTTAGTTTATAATCGTGGCGGTTAGTGATTGGTTCAAGATATATAATATTGGATCAATTAATTATTGTGATACTTAATTGATGGTGTATGATATGTGATATTATGCATGAAGGATGATCAAAAGCCCAAGCCCAATTTGCTAGGTGTATGCTAGGATATTTTGTGTTGAATTATTGTAATAATTATCAAATTTATAGTGGGCTTGGTTTATGGCCCATTCCCACCCCCATGAGATGTATCCCTATTTGCCATAGATATTTATTTGTAAATATTAGTATAGTGGATGATCAAGATTGGAAGATGGTGGCCATGATGATTATGAAGATCGAAAACATGTAAATATTGGAAGCTAATGTAATAGTTGCATTTGCATCCCTTGTTTAGCTCACACGGGGATTGGACCTAGGCCCGTGTTTAGCTCACACGGGCCATTAATATTGGGGCGATTGATCATCCTTGAGTGTTTACTGTTTATAATATATGCATGATATGTTATAAATAATGAGTATGTGCGTTATTATTATGATAATAACAAAGTTGCATGAATCCGGCAAACATACGATTAAACATGGCGAGATCTTAAATAAAATTAATGATGAGACCTTTCAAAATTAAAAAACCCTCATTTTGAATAAGATTGAAAATTAATATCAAGCCCGAAAAGGAGAATTATAAATTTGTTTATAATTTTCATGTCTTTCATCGACAATGGGTGCATGATGAACGCTACCCGTACTCGGGGCTCGGCTCATATTATTGGGGGGGCCCTGGGTGCCGGAAAGCTGTGACATCCATTGACATGGTGATGTGAACTACATGAAACTCCCATGATTTCGTCTCATATTATTGGGGGAGCTCATGGCGACCGTTCATTAAGGTTCAACATCGATGGGTAAGGCTTGACACGTGAAGATGAACGACGTCATATTATTGGGTCCTAATCAAACGTGAGACAAAAATTTACGTAGAGGGTTGCATTGTGATGCAATTGAAAACTACCTTTTAGGGATTATGATTGGCTGATATTATTCGGGATCATAATTCGCTAATTGGACCTTATGTACCTACCGAGGAAAGGAGTTTCCCGTTTTCACTAGAGGGTAGTGAAAATGTCAAAACAGTGGGAGCGAAAATTTATAAAGTAAAAGTCCATACTTTATATGTTACTAAATATTTTAAAATAGTCATTAACATTTATCTTTTTTACTTTTCAGTACAAAATTTGACAATGTCTTCAATTCGCAATCCGCTTTCTGCCATACTCGAAAAACACGTATTAATCGGACCTAATTACATTACTTGGCTAAGAAATCTTAAAATCGTCTTGAACTCGGAAAATATTGCATATACACTGAGTGAGTCGCCCCCTGATAAGGCTTCGACTGACTGCACTCCTGAGGAATTGCAGACCTACAAGGATTGGTGTGACCATGACTTGATGGCCAAGTGTTATATGCAGGCTTCTATGAATGATGAGCTGCAGAGGCGTTTTGAGGATGAAAAGAATGCTGCTGACATTCATATGCACCTCAATGAGCTCTTTGGTTAGCAGACTCGGCCTCTTAGGCATGCTACCGTCAAGGGAGCTGATCACTATGCGCATGCGAGATGGGGCGTCGGTCCATGAGCATGGCCTGAAGATGATTGGGCTCGTGGACAAGCTCGTTGGCATGGATTTGATATTGCCTTTGGAGCTGACCACCGACGTGTTGCTGTTGTCATTGCCTAGCTCATTTGATCCTTTTGTGGTGAACTTCAACATGAACAAGATGGAGCCGACCCTTGAGGAGTTGGTGAATATGCTTGTGACTTTTGAGTCCACTATCAAGAAAGAGAAGCCGGTTCTTTCTGTGGGGTCTTCATCTGGTACAAAGACCGGTCCACCTGGGAAGGGAAAGAAGCGTTCTTTTCAACGTCCCAAGAAGAACGTGCCCTTGAAGAGGCAGACTCCGGGTCCCGTTGTGGCAGCCACACCAGTGAAGGCTGACAAGACTGTTCACATCTGTCATCACTGCAAGAAGCCTGGACATTGGAGGCGTAATTGCAGGGAATATCTGGCCCAGAAGAGTTCTGGGATTGGTATGTTCTATATTGAAGTAAACATTTCAATTAACTCTACTTCTTGGGTATTGGATACCGGATGTGGCTCACATCTCTGTAATGATTTGCAGGCGATGAGAAGAAGTAGAAGGCTCAGGGAAGGTGAGACCTTCTTGAGGATGGGCAATGGAGCAAGGGTTGCTGCCAAGGGCGTAGGACATGTTTGCTTGTATTTGAACAATGATTTTAAGTTATTTTTGAGAGATGTTTTGTTTGTACCAGACTTTGTGAAGAACATTATTTCCATTTCTATGTTAGATAAAGATGGATTTTCTTGTTTATTTAGCAAAGGTGTTTGCAATATTTACAAGAATGAATGTTTAATTGGTACTGGAGAATTTGAAAACAAAATCTACACCTTAAAATTAAAAGATATTCCACTTAACAATGTCCAAGTTATAACAACAAACAAGCGCAAAAAAAATACTCTAAATTCGGCACAATTATGGCATGCTCGATTAGGATATATTTCCCTAAGAAGGAGGAACAAGCTAGTGGGAGTGGGCATGTTTGATATGTCTGATATTAATGCTCTCACGACTTGTGAATCCTGTCTAAAAGGAAAGATGACCAAAATTCCCTTTAAGGGCCATGTGGAGCGAGCCAAAGGGTTATTGGATTTGATCCATACCGATGTGTGCGGTCCCTTAGCATCACTACTAAGCATGGATATGCCTACTTCATCACTTTTACCGATGTCTTTTCGAGGTATGGGTATGTGTATTTGATGAAATACAAGTCTGAAGCCTTTGAAAGGTTCAAAGAATTCAGAAGTGAAGTAGAGAAGCAATTGGGACGAAGCATCAAGACACTTCGATCGGATCGAGGTGGTGAGTACTTGAGTGCTGAGTTCCAAGAGTATCTTAGGGAGAATGGGATTCTCTCGCAATGGACTCCACCCACTACACCACAGTTGAATGGTGTTTCGGAGCGTCGTAACCGGACTTTGATGGACATCATTCGGTCTATGATGGGGTTCACGGAGTTGCCGCCATCCTTTTGGGGATATGCGCTTGAGACAGCGGCACTGTTGTTGAACAATGTTCATTCAAAGGCAGTTGACAAGACACCATATGAGATTGGATGGGTAAGCCACCCAAATATTCTTATCTTAGAATATGGGGGTGCCCTGCTTATGTGAAGCAGGTAGTGGGAGATAAATTGGATATTCGATCCATTTTATGTTACTTTGTGGGTTATCCAAAGAATTCAGTTGGATACTACTTCTATCATCCCCAAGAAACAAAGGTGTTTGTTTCTAGGAATGCAAACTTTTTGGCAAAAGAATTTCTATTGGATAGAAAAGGGAGATGATAGAACTCGATGAGGTTCGAGAGACACCCACAATTATAGAACCCACACCCGAAGAGCCAAGAGAGGAGATACAAGCTCCTAGAAGATCCGAGAGATTCTCGAGACCACCTATGAGGTATGGTCTGCTTCTTGAAGAGGGCCATGATGAGCCTAACCATGGATGTGATCCAAGGACCTTCAAAGAAGCGTTATCTGATGCCGAATCATCCAAGTGGCTTGAAGCGATGGAATCTGAGATGAATTCCATGCATTCGAACCAAGTGTGGAATCTCGTGGATCCACCTGAGGGAATTGTTCCCATAGGGTGTAAATGGATTTACAAGAGGAAACTTGGGGCGGATGGGAAGGTATTGACATTCAAGACGCGATTGGTGGCATAAGGATATACTCAAAGACAAGGAGTTGACTTTGAGGAAACTTTTTCTCCAGTTGTAATGTTCAAGTACTTAAGGATTTTGCTAGCCATAGCTGCATGGTATGACTATGAGATATGGCAGATATATGTTAAGACAACCTTTCTTAATGGGGATATTAAGGAAGAGATTTACATGTCTCAACCCGAAGGGTTTACATCTATCGGAAGTGAGCATATGGTATGCAAACTTAAAAGATCTATTTATGGTCTAAAGCAGGCATCTAGGAGTTGGAACCTCAGATTCAATAGTACAATCAAAGAGTTTGGTTTTGCTAAGAATCCTGAGGAACCCTGTGTGTGCAAGAAGGTCAGTGGGAGTGCTGTGACATTCCTTGTGCTTTATGTTGATGACATTCTACTCATTGGGAATGATGTAGGGATGTTGCAATCAACTAAGATATGGTTCGCGAGTAAGTTCTCGATGCAGGACTTGGGTGAAGCATCTTTTGTATTGGGAATACAGATCTATAGATATAGATAAAAAAAGATTGCTTGGTCTCACCCTGTCCAAATACATTGATACCATCGTGAAGCGGTTCTCGATGGATGAGTCCAAGAGAGGACATCTACCAATGTGTCATGGCGTGTCCCTATCCAAGTCTATGTCTCCCAAGACTGATGCAGAGATAGCGGCGATGACAAGCATTCCTTATGCATCTACGATTGGTAGCATCATGTATGGGATGATATCTACATGTCCTGACGTGGCTTTTGCACTAAGTGTAGTGAATAGATATCAATCCAACCCTGGTCTTCCACACTGGAAAGCTGTGAAAGACATTCTCAAGTATTTGAGAAGGTCCAATAAGTTGTTCTTGGTCTATAGGGGGTGGAGAACTGAAATTGGAAGGCTATACCGACTCTAGCATCCAAAGCGATATCAATGACTCGAAGTCAACCTCTGGGTTCATATTCATTCTCAATGGTGCTGCTGTCTCTTGGAAGAGTTCCAAGCAAGACAGTACAGCGGATTCCACCACTGAGGTAGAATATATTGCTGCATCAGCTGCAGCAAAGGAGGCTGTTTGGATAAGGAAATTTCATCCAAGAGTTGGGCGTCATTCCTAATGGAGTTTCTCCTGTCCCGGTGTATTGTGACAACACGGGAGCCATTGCTCAAGCAAAGGAGCCGAGGTCTCATCAGAAGTCCAAACACGTATTGAGAAAGTACCACATCCTCAGAGAGATCGTGGAAAGAGGAGATGTCACGATTGACAAAGTCGGCTCTGCAGATAATGTTGCTGATCCGCTAACTAAGCCTTTACCTGGACCATTATTCGAGAAGCATCGCAAATCAATGGTTTGAAGAATATGGGTAGTTGGCTCTAGTGCAAGTGGGAGATTGTTAGAGTAGGTGCCAGTCGAGCCAAGTGTTGGCCGAGTGTTCACAATGAAACTCTATGTATAAGTCATCTTTATTTAAATAATATTTGAAATTATTATTTTAGGCACATCTTTATCTGTATAACCATGCTAGTTGCATAGATAAAGCCCTTGAATATACAAATAGTATAAAGAATATGAGATGCTCATATGATGAGTATCATGAAACTCATATTTGGAATACTGTATATTCTAAACAGCACCTAGTCGATTCAGCCAGCCACTAAGGAGGATATAGGCCGCTCGAGTTCGAGACTAGTATCTGCGATGTGAGTACCATGTTTCATTGGTAGGGGACATTGTGATGTCCGAGCATGTAGATAGGTGCTCCTGGTAGACTGCACTGAACAACCCTCCATAAAGGACATTCCAAGTGGTTCTCACTTATCGATTGGAAAATGTCCTAGTTTATGGTTGTACACCATTAGTCCTTTTTATGACCCGGGACAACATTGAAACTCTATGTGCTAGAATTACACTTTGACTATGTTTACCGACTCTCATGGGATCATCAGGTAGCAAGGTTGGGTGTTCTGTCGAAACATATAGGAGTCGATGCATTGTAGTCGGGGATTCACACCTTACCTTCAGGTATGGATATCCTATGTGTTCTCATGTGTATGTAGGTTGAAATCTTTGATCAGAGTATGGTTGTAATTATGAAAGAGGTTTCATAGATTAGACCATCGATGCAACTACGACATGACACATAGTATCGATTCATTGAAAACTCTCGATAAACCAATGGTTGTCGAATCGGTCGGGATATATGAGTTGAAAGGACCGTACTGTACGCTAACCATAATTGAATGATTCTTGCAGGCACTATCATTTGATACCCTGGGAATCATGTAAGCGATGCTGCTAGGCGTTTAACATGGTTGGTTGGGTACTATCAGACTTGAGTTCTGACGTTCTTGTTATCAAGGAGTTGATAAGTAAGAATGGATCAATTAGGGTATGCTCATATAGGGACATGTTTAGTCCGAATCACATGGAGATGTGAACCCACGGCTAGTTGTATCAATGAACCATTGAGGACCACACAAGTACTAGCTTTCTAGATCTCGTTGAGAAATAAAATAGTTCAATGTGTTGAACGGCTTATAAATGAGTTTATAAGCGTAAAGAAAAAAAAATTAGAAGTATGACTTCTATGAGAGAAATATAACTTTTAATTTGTGGAAGTGTTCCTAAATTAAAAGTAGGCCAAGTGAATAATGTATTTGAAAATTGTGATTTTCTTAAACATTATTATGGACTAAATTGAATTAATTCAAGTGTTGAATTAATTAAACACTAGTGGGCCTAGTAAAGTCCAAATAATTAAATTAGTTCAAATGTTGAATTAATTAAATAACATTGGGCCTAGTTGAGCCCAATTGAAAATAAATATTTAACTAGTGGACTTGAGTAAAATCAAGTAAAGTTTAATTGGGCTCAAATATGTTTGAGACAATTAAATTAAAGTCCATGGGCCTTGTAATTGTTACAAGCCCACTCAAAAAGGCATGCAAGGGAGGTGAAGAGTTGGGAGACAACTTTTTGTACAACCAAGGCATGGCATGCACATGGCTTAACTCAACTTTTTCAAGGACCAAGAAAAGTCTTCCACTCTCCTTCACTCCTCACTTTGCCGAAATTTTTAAGAGAGATCCTCCCTCATTTTTCTCTCAATTTTTTTCTTCAATTGTTGAGGAAAGAAATCACTTCTCCTTGAAAAATCTTCTTATTTTTCAAGTGCAAAATAAGAAGGGTTCTAGGTAGTTAGTGGTGGGCCTAATTTTGAATTAAGGAGGAGGCTTGTAGATCTTCTTGCCATTCAAGAGCTAAGGTTTTTACACCTTAGTTAGAGCCTGAAAGAGGATCGGTTACGGTGACCGGAAGCGCAACGGAAATTTAAAAATCGAAATTTTGCATGGAATTTTCGGCCACCTCATGAAATTATGTAGCAAATACAATAAAACACAAAAATGACATTCATAGTGTGTTTAGAATTTTACCTATCAATCACAAGGATTGATGTATGGCTCCAACTAAGGTGTTTAGGTGTAAACACCTTAGCTCTTCAATGGTAAAAACTATCTTCAAGCTTCCTTTGAGCACTCCTTGCTCAACTATTAAACCCACCACCAACTAGGTAGATCCCATCTTAATTTGCACTAGAAAACTAAGAGGATTTTTCAATGAGAATTATTTTCTTTCCTCAACACTTGAAGAAGAAAAATGGAGAAAAATTTTGGAAAGAATTCACTTGCTAGTTTCGGCCAAGGAGGGAGTGTAATGGGGGGAAGGGAGACTTGTCTTGGACTTGCAAAAAGCTAAAAGCAAAAACACCTTTTTGCATGCCATGCCTTGATAACCCAAAAAGGTAGTCTCCAATCCTTCACCTGCCATGCATGCATATATATCATATGGTTGGTAACAAATTAAAAACCCATGGACTTAATTTAATTATCTCAAACATTTTGAGACTAATTAAACATTACTTGAATTTACTCAAGTACACTAGTTAAATAATTTATTTAAATTGAGCTCTACAAGACTCAATATAATTTAATTAATTCAACACTTGAATTAATTTAATTATTTGGACTCTACTAGGTCTACTAGTGTTTAATTAAATTAACACTTGAATTAATTTAATTTAGTTCATAATAATGTTTATGAAAATCACAATTTTCAAATACATTATTCACTTGGCCAACTTTTAATTTAGGAACGCTACCATAAATTAAAATTTACATTTCTCTCATAGAAGTCATACTTCTATTTTTTTTTACGCTTATAAACTCATTTATAAGCCGTTCAACACATTGAACTAATTTCTCCTTTATAGAAGTCATACTTCTAATTTTCCTCACGCTTATAAACTCCTTTATAAGCGTTCAATACATTGAACTATTTATCTTCTAAACGGGATCTAGAAAGCTAGTACTTGTGTGGCCCTCAATGGTTCATTGATACAACTAGCCGTGGGTTCACATCTCCATTTGATTTGGACTAAACATGTCTTTATATGAGCATACCCCAATTGCTCCATGGTGTAATCTATGAAACCCTTTCATAATTACCACCATACTCTGATCAGAGATTTCAACCTACATACACATGATAACACATAGGATATCCATACCCGAAGGAAGGTAAGCGGTGAATCTCCGACTACAATGCATCGACTCTTATATGTTTCGACATAACACCCAACCTTGCCACCTGATGACCCCATGAGAGTCGGTAAACAAGTCAAAGTATAATTCTAGCACATAGAGTCTCAATGTTGTCTCGGGTCATAAGGACTAATGGTGTACAACCATAAACCAGGACTTTTCCACTCGATAAGTGAGAACCACTTGGAAAGTCCTTTATGGAAGGTTGTTCAGTGCACTCTCCCAGGAGCACCTATCTGCATGCTCGGACATCACAATGTCCCCTACCAATGAAACATGGTACTCACATCGCAGATACTAGTCTCGAACTCTAGCGGCCTATATCCTTCTTAGCGGCGGCTGAATCGACTAGGAACTGTTTAGAATATACAGTATTCCAAATATGAGTTTCATGATACTCATCATATGATTATCTCAAATTCTTTCTACTGTATGTATATTCAAGGGCTTTATCTATGCAACTAGTATGGGTATACAGATAAAGATTTGCAAAAACAATAATTTCAAATATTATTAAAATAAAGATTGCTTATACATAGAGTTTCATTGTGAACACTCGGCCAACACTTGGCTCGACGGGCACCTACTCTAACAATCTCCCACTTGCACTAGAGCCAACTACCCATATGCTTCAAACCCATTGATTGGCGATGCATCTCAAATAATGGTCCAGGTAAAGGCTTAGCTAGTGGATCAGCAACATTATCTGCGGAGCCGACTATGTCAAAAGACACTTCTTCCACTTTCCACAATCTCTCCGAGGATGTGGTACTTTCTCAATACATGTTTGGACTTCTGATGAGACCTTGGCTCCTTTGCTTGAGCTAAAGCTCCCGTGTTGTCACACAACACCGGGTGAGGAGCAACTCCATTAGGAATGACGTCCAACTCTTAGACGAAATTTCTTATCCAAACAGCCTCCACTGCTGCATCTGATGCAGCAATGTATTCGGCCTCTGTGCTGGAATCCGCAATATTGTCTTGCTTGGAACTCTTCCAAGAGACAGCAGCACCATTGAGCATGAATACAAGCCCAGAGGTTGACTTCGAGTCATCGATATCGCTTTGGAAGCTAGAGTCGGTATAGCCTTCCAATTTCAGTTCTCCACCCCATAGATCAAGAACAATTTATTGGTCCTTCTCAACTACTTGAGGATGTCTTTCACTACTTTCCAGTGTGAAAGACCAGGGTGCGATTGATATCTACTCACTACACTTAGTGCGAAAGCCACGTCAGGACGTGTAGATATCATCCCATACATGATGCTACCAATCGTAGATGCATAAGGAATACTTGTCATCGCCGCTATCTCTGCATTAGTCTTGGGAGACAGACTAGGATAGGGACACGCCATGACACATTGGTAGATGTCCTCTCTTGGACTCATCCATCGAGAACCGCTTCACGATGGTATCAGTGTATGTGGACTGGGTGAGACCAAGCAATCCTTTTTGATCTATCTCTATAGATCTGTATTCCCAATACAAAAGATGCTTCACCCAAGTCCTGTATCGAGAACTTACTTGCTAACCATATTTTACTTTATTGCAACATTCCTACATCATTCCCAATGATTAGAATGTCATCAACATAAAACACCAGGAATGTCACAACACTCCCACTGACCTTCTTATACACACAGGGTTCCTCAGGATTCTTAGCAAAACCAAACTCTTTGATTGTACTGTCGAATCTGAGGTTCCAACTCCTAGATGCCTGCTTTAGACCATAAATAGATCTTTGAAGTTAGCATACCATATGCTCACTTCCGATAGATGTAAACCCTTCGGGTTGAGATATGTAAATCTCTTCCTTAATATCCCCATTAAGAAAGGCTGTCTTGACATCCATCTGTCCATATCTCATAGTCATACCATGCAGCTATGGCTAGCAATATCCTTATGTACTTGAACATTGCAACTGGAGAAAAGGTTTCCTCAAAGTCAACTCCTTGTCTTTGAGTATATCCTTTTGCCACCAATCGCGCCTTGAAGGTCAATACCTTCCCATCCGCCCCAAGTTTCCTTTTGTAAATCCATTTACACCCTATGGGAACAATTCCCTCAGGTGGATCCACGAGATTCCACACTTGGTTCGAATGCATGGAATTCATCTCAGATTCCATAGCTTCAAGCCATTTGGATGAATCGGCATCATATAACGCTTCCTTGAAGGTCCTTGGATCACATCCATGGATAGGCTCATCATGGCCCTCTTCAAGAAGCAGACCATACCTCATAGGTGGTCTCGAGACTCTCTCGGATCTTCTAGGAGCTTGTATCTCCTCTCTTGGCTCCTCGGGTGTGGGTTCTACAACTGTGGGTGTCTCTCGAACCTCTTCGAGTTCTATCAACTCGCCTTTTCTATCTAATTGAAATTCCCTTTCCAAAAAGGTTGTGTAAGGCCCGAGAATTTTATCCTATTAATCTGAAATGATTTGGGGATAATTGATATGATTATAGACGGAAAGGATCGGACCGAGAAAGACGAGATAATGCATGAAAATGTGCGAGGAACTGTAGCTCTCGCGCATATGCGCGGCACAGATGCGCGCATATGCGCGACGTGGGCAGAGGACCTCGCGCATATGCGTGAAGTGAGTCGCGCATGTGCGCGAGCCTGTACAAGCGAAATATCCTTCGCGAGGACAGAACACCTCGCGCATATGCGCGAGAAGGGGCGCGCATATGCGCGAGGAAAGTATTTGGGGTGATTGCCGAGACAGTAAGTCTCGCGCATATGCGCGAGACATGACCCGCATATGCGCGAGCAGGTGTATTCAGGAATGCCGAGTCCAGAGAGTTGGGTGCATATGCGCGGAAATGTGTCGCGCATATGCGCCAGCAGTTGGGAAGACACGCGCCGAGACTTAAGGTCTCGCGCATATGCGCGAGACGTGTTGTGTGAAGAATGTGCCATTTGCCTTGCTGCATGCGTGGTATATATATATATATATATATATATAAACATGCATATTTCTTCAGAAGAGAGAAAAAGGAAACGAAGGAATCGAGAAAAGTTTTAGTAAGGTTGTAGAAAATCCTTACGCCTTTTGTGAGCAATCCGTCTATCTGATTTTGAATCCGACTTCAGTACTGTGTTCCTATCGACGTAGGCTACAACTGGACGTAAGTTTTGCTACGTTTTGATATGTTTTGAAATTATGGTATTGTCAGAATCTGACTGGATTCATATATGATGTTCTTGACATGTTAGACATCGTATAATCGAAACCGGACTGAAGAATAGATACCATATGAAATTGTTATGATTTTCAGAGTTGAGTTGATTGAGATTTGATATCAGAATTGAATTGTTATCACATATGAGATGTTAGAATTGATATCTGACGGAGATGATATTGCTGGGTATACTGAGACTATGACGTTATATTGTTGAAACTGAATTTGATTAAATTCTGATTATATCCAGTGTTGTTTGAGTGGTGTATTGATACCGTACCCTCGATATTGTTATTGTCAGACTGAGTATTGACAGGCTTTGAGTTCGAGACTTCGACAGAGTCAGAGTATCAGAAAGAAAGGTATAAATTAATGTTGAGTTTGGATTGCACAACTCGAGTGAGGTTTGACTCGAGTCTCCCTAAATCACATACTTAGCTAATTACATTGATTTTTGTAATTGATGAGATTGATGTTTGTAGTCTATTGATTTATAGCCACTGCATGTATTGACTACTGATTCGCTAGTCATCGGCTGATTCGCCTATTTACTGTATGCATGTATTGACTGCTGATTCGCCTAGTCCCTGACTGATTCGTCTAATTATTGGCTGATTCGTCTAGTTATCGACTGATTCGTCTAAACTTTGGCTGATTCGCTTAATTACTGGCTGATTCGTCTAGTTATTGGCTGATTCGCTTAATTCTTGACTGATTCGTCAATTCTGTGGCTGTTTCGCCTAGACACTGGATATATGAATTATATCGATGCCGTTTAGGGTTGATTCATTCCTATCGACTGAGATTCGATATAATTATCAATAACCAGACATTGGGATCCCTAGATTAGAAATGAGTCAAGTCTGAGACGACGCAGTTGTTTGAGTCAAGTCTGATACGACTAGTTGATTTACAGTTTTGTTATCATACATGTTTGTTGATTGGCTGCATGTGAATGATATTTGTTATATGCTTTTGTATATGTTTTTATATGATTGCATGTTTACATTGTTTATACTGGGATTTATTCTCACCGGAGTTATCCGGCTGTTCTCTTGTTTTGTATGTGTGCATGACAATAGATGGGACAGGTTCAGGGTTGAGAAGATGAAGAGAGATCGTGATTAGAGTGGAGGCTTCGGACTTGGATTAGAGATAGGGTTGGACACTCGATATTAGCTGTTAAACCTTAGTTGAATAAATGTATGTAGTACAGGACTTGTACTTTTATACTGAGATGTATATATGTTTTAATTCACTACGTTCCGCATTTAAAAAAAAAAGTTAGACCCTGTTTTATAATTGATTAATTAGTCCCAATTATGATTAAGTACATGATTAGCGTCCGGGTCTCCCACAGGTTGCATTCCTAGAAACAAACACCTTTGTTTCTTGGGGATGATAGAAATAAAATCAAACAGAATTCCTTGGATATCCCACAAAGTAACATAAAATGGATCGACTATCCAATTTATCTCCCACTACCTGCTTCACATAAGCAGGGCTCCCCATATGCTAAGATAAGAATATTTGAGAGGCTTACCCATCCATATCTCATATGGTGTCTGCTTTTGAATGGACATTTAATGGAATATATTTCAATTTTAAGTTATAGAGATCGTTTTCAAGTTCACCAGTACCAATCAAACATTCATTCATGTAAATGTTGCAAACACCTTTACAAAATAAACAAAAATATCCATTTTTATCAGCATAGAAATGGAAACAATGTTTTTCACAAAATTGGGTACAAACAAAACATCTCATAAAATTAACTTAAAACTATTGTTCAACAATACATAAACATCTTCAATAGCCTTGGCAGCAACTCTTGCTTCATTGCCTATCCACAAGAATGTCACACCTTACTTAAGCTTCCTACTTCTTCCCATCACCTGTAAATCATTACAGAGATGTGAACCATAACCGGTATCTAATACCCAAGAAGTAGAGTTAATTGAAATGTTTACTTCAATTTAGAACATACTGTTTCCAGAACTCTTCTGGGCAAGATATTCCCTGCAGTTACGCCTCCAATGTTCAGGCTTCTTGCAGTGACGACATACATCAGCAGTCTTGTAAGCCTTAACTGGTGTGGCTGCCTCAACGGGATTCGGAGATTGCCTCATCAAGGGCACGTTCTTCTTGGGACGTTGGAAAGAACGCTTCTTTCCCTTCTCATGTGGATCAATCTTCGTACCAGATGAAGAACCCACATAAAGAACCAACTTCTCTTTCTTGATGGTTGATTCAAACGTAACAAGCATATTCACCAACTCCCCAAGGGTCGGCTCCATCTTGTTCATGTTGAAGTTCACCACAAAAGGATCAAATGAGCTAGGCAGCGATAACATCAACACGTCGGTGGTCAACTACGAAGGCAAGATCAGATCCATGCCAACGAGCTTGTTCACGAGCCCAATCAACTTCAGGCCATGCTCATGGACCGAGGCCCTATCTCGCATGCGCAAAGTGATCAGCTCCTTGACGGTAGCATGCCTAAGAGGCCGTGTTTGCTCACCAAAGAGCTCCTTGAGATGCAAATGAATGTCAGCAGCACTCTTTGCATCCTCAAAATGCCTCTGCAGCTCATCATTCATAGAAGTCAGCATATAACACCTGGCTATCAAGTCATGGTCACACCATTCCTTGTAAGCCTGCAATTCCTCGGGAGTGCAGTCAGTCGAAGCCTCAACAGGGGGCGACTCAGTCAATGTATATGCTACCCTTTCCGAATTCAAGACGATTTTTAGGTTTCTTAGCCAAGCAAGGTAATTAGGTCCAGTTAATATGTGTTTGTCGAGTATTACGGATATCGGATTGCGAATCGAATACATTTTCAATTTGTACTGAAAAGTAAAAACAGATAAATGTTGATGACTATTTTAAAATATTTAGTAAGATATGAAGTTTGGACTTTTACTTCATAAATATTTGCTCCCTCTGTTTTGACATTTTCACTACCCTCTAGTGAAAACGGGAAACTCCTTTCCTCAGTAGGTACGTAAGGTTCAATTAGCGAATTATGATCCCGAATAATATCAGCCAATCAAAATTCTTAAAAGGTAGTTTTCAATTGCATCACAATGCAACCCTCTACGTAAACTTTTGTCTCACGTTTGATTAGGACCCAATAATATGACGTCGTTCATCTTCACGTGTCAAGCCTTACCCATCGATGTTGAACCTTAATGGACGATCGCCATGAGTTCCCCCAATAATATGAGTCGAAATCATGGGAGTTCCACGTAGTTCACATCACCATGTCAATGGATGTCACAGCTTTCCGGCACCCAAAGCTCCCCCAATAATATGAGCCGAGCCCCGAGTACGGGTAGCGTTCATCATGCACCCATTGTCGATGGAAGACAAGGAAATTATAAACAAATTTATAATTCCTCTTTTCGGGCTTGATATTAATTTTGAATCTTATTCAAAATGAGGATTTTTAATTTTGAAAGGTCTCATCATTAATTTTATTTAAAAGCTCGCCATGTTTGATCGTATGTTTGCCGGATTCATGCAACTTTGTTATTATCATAATAATAACGCACATACTCATTATTTATAACATATCATGCATATATTATAAACAGTAAACAAAACAAGGATGATCAATCGCCCCAATACTAACGGACCGTGTGAGCTAAAAACGGGCCTAGGTCCAATCCTAGGGAAATGAACGGGATGCAAATGCCACTATTACATTAGCTTCCAATATTTACATGTCTTTGATCTTCATAATCATCATGGCCACCATCTTCCAATCTTGATCATCCACTATACTAATATTTACAAATAAATATCCATGGCAAATAGGGATACATCTCATGGTGTGGGAACGGGCCATAAACCAAGCCCACTTTAAATTTGATAATTATTACAATCATTCAACACAAAATATCCTAGCATACACCTAGCAAATTGGGCTGGGGCTTTTGATCATCGTTCATGCACAATATCACATATCATACACCATCAATTATTTATCATAATAATTAATTGATCCAACATTATATATCTTGATCCAATCACTAACCGCCACGATTATAAACTAAATTAACAAAGTATACAAACACCTTTGTCTATTTTCAAATTAATTTATTTATAACCGAATTTCTTATAAATCACAATTTACTATAAATAATTAAAGTCCAACTTCAATTATTTATTTTATGAGAAAAATTTGCAACTTATGTAATTTTAAACTTAAGGGCCCAAAAACTTATTTTTCACCAAAAATATTTTGGCCCATTTAAAATTTGCAAATATGTTAGCCATCCAATGGCCCAACAACTCAAGGCCCATGACACTTTGATAATCCAAAACACTTTTGGAAACCCTGGTCGTCATCGCCATCGCCGGAGCTCCGTCGCCGGATTCCGGCCAACATGCAAAAAATTTTTTTTTTTTATAAAATGTAGGGGCTGTTCGGGCAGCCCAAGGGGCTGCCCTAGCTGCCCGTTTCGGGCACCCCCTCGGGCATCCCAAGCTGCCCGAAATGGGCAGCAACTTGCTGCACAAAATTCCCCCGAAACCGGCCTTGATTCGATGCAAAAGTTTTTTCTCATGCGGTTAGAAATCGATCTCAACATAATATCTTGTAAATGCTACACAAAATCGTAACCATAGCTCGGATACCACTTGAAAGGGGATCGGTTACGGTGACCGGAAGCGCAACGGAAGTTTAAAAATCGAAATTTTGCATGGAATTTTCGGCCACCTCATGAAATTGTGTAGCAAATACAATAAAACACAAAATTGACATTCATAGTGTATTTAGAATTTTACCTATCAATCACAAGGATTGATGTATGGCTCCAATTAAGGTGTAAACACCTTAGCTCTTCAATGGTAGAAACTATCTTCAAACTTCCTTTAAGCACTCCTTGCTCAACTATTAAGCCCACCACCAACTAGGTAGATCCCCTTTTAATTTGCACTAGAAAACTAAGAGGATTTTTCAATGAGAATTATTTTCTTTCCTCAACACTTGAAGAAGAAAAATGGAGAAATTTTTTGGAGAGAATTCACTTGCTAGTTTCGGCCAAGGAGGGAGTGTAATGGGGGGAAGGGAGACTTGTCTTGGACTTGCAAAAAGCTAAAAGCAAAAACACCTTTTTGCATGCCATGCCTTGATAACCCAAAAAGGTTGTCTCCAACCCTTCACCTACCATGCATGCATATATATTATATGGTTTTTAACAAATTAAAAATCATGGACTTAATTTAATTATCTCAAACATTTTGAGACTAATTAAACATTACTTGAATTTACTCAAGTACATTAGTTAAATAATTTATTTAAATTGAGCTCTACAAGACTCAATATAATTTAATTAATTCAACACTTGAATTAATTTAATTATTTGGACTCTACTAGGTCCACTAGTGTTCAATTAATTTAACACTTGAATTAATTTAATTTAGTCCATAATAATGTTTATGAAAATCACAATTTTCAAATACATTATTCACTTTGCCAACTTTTAATTTAGGAACACTTCCATAAATTAAAATTTACATTTCTCTCATAGAAGTCATACTTCTATTTATCTTTACGCTTATAAACTCATTTATAAGCCGTTCAACACATTGAACTAATTTCTCCTTTATAGAAGTCATACTTCTAATTTTCCTCACGCTTATAAACTCCTTTATAAGTCGTTCAACACATTGAACTATTTATCTTCTCAACGGGATCTAGAAAGCTAGTACTTGTGTGGCCCTCAATGGTTCATTGATAGAACTAGCCGTGGCTTCACATCTCCATGTGATTCGGACTAAACATGTCTTTATATGGGCATACCCCAATTGCTCCATTCTTACTTATCAACTCCTTGATAACAAGAATGTCAGAACTCAAGTCTGATAGTACCCAACCAACCATGTTAAACGCCTAGCAGCGTCGCTTACATGATTCCCTAGGTATCAAATGATAGTGCCTGCAAGAACCATTCAATTATGGTTAGCGTACAGTACGGTCCCTTCAACTCATATATCCCGACCGATTCAACAACCATTGGTTTATCGAGAGTTGTCAATGAATCGATACTATGTGTCATGTCGTAGTTGCATCGATGGTGTAATCTATGAAACCCCTTTCATAATTACCACCATACTCTGATCAGAGATTTCAACCTACATACACATGATAACATATAGGATATCCATACCCGAAGGAAGGTAAGCGGCGAATCCCCGACTACAATGCATCGACTCTTATATGTTTCGACAGAACACCCAAACTTGCCACCTGATGACCCCATGAGAGTCGGTAAACAAGTCAAAGTGTAATTCTAGCACATAGAGTCTCAATTTTGTCCCGGGTCATAAGGACTAATGGTGTACAACCATAAACCAGGACTTTTCCACTCGATAAGTGAGAACCACTTGGAAAGTCCTTTATGGAGGGTTGTTCAGTGCACTCTACCAGGAGCACCTATCTGCATGCTCGGACATCACAATGTCCCCTACCAATGAAACATGGTACTCACATCGCAGATACTAGTCTCGAACTCTAGCGGCCTATATCCTTCTTAGCGGCGGCTGAATCGACTAGGAGCTGTTTAGAATATAAAGTATTCCAAATATGAGTTTCATGATACTCATCATATGAGCATCTCATATTCTTTCTACTGTATGTATATTCAAGGGCTTTATCTATGCAACTAGCATGGGTATACAGATAAAGATTTGCCAAAACAATAATTTCAAATATTATTAAATAAAGATTGCTTATACATAGAGTTTCATTGTGAACACTCGGCCAACACTTGGCTCGACGGGCACCTACTCTAACAGAGCCATCATCAATCTTTTAAGATTGATAGGTAAAGATTTTCTTAACACCCTATGTATGACATTTTGTGTTTAGTATATGTTACACACTAGTACTAAGGTGTTCGATTTTTCTCTTGTAAAAACCGAAAATTTTGTACTTTCCGTTGCGCATTCGGGCACCTAAAATCCATCCCTTTCAGAATCGTCACTGACCCAATGCACATTGTCACTGAATAGTGATTGGCGGAGGTTGCCAAAGTCTGTGACGGATAGGTCAAGACACTGGATGTTTGGTTATATCGATGTTTGATTAGTAGTGGAATTTACTTGTTTTACTGAAATTCGATATAGGAATGACAAAATCTGGAAACCGGGATCTCTAGACTAGGAATGAGTCTAGTCTGAGATATGGAGTCAGGAGTTGATTAACAGATTTATATTGAATTATGTTTTCAGATTTGATACATATTACTGATATCTGTCTCATGCTTTATATTAATTATATGATTGCATGTATCGTTGATTTGTACTGGGATATATTTCTCACTGGAGTTATCCGGCTGTTGTCCTGTTTCTATGTGTGCATGACAACAGGTGGGACAGGATCAGGGTCGAGGAGATGAAGAGAGATCGTGAGTAGAGTGGAGACTACGGACTTGGATTCTAGATAGGGTTTGAACACTTGATATGTAGTTTTTAAACCTTAGTTTTAAATGACTGTATATGATACAAGACTTGTACTTTGTTTCGATGTATATATTAGAATGAATGTCATTACGTTGCGCACTTGACACTTGTATAAAAAAAATATTTAGACCCTGTTTATTATAATTGATTTAATTATTCCTACAGACGATTAAGAAATGAATTAGCGTCCGGGTCCCCACAACAGGTGATATCAGAGCGATAGATCCTTTAGATTGAGATAAGAAGCTAGTGAGCGGGGTATATTTAGTTTTCTTTCCTTGCTTTTGATTGCTAGCATGATTTACTACTTTAATACATGGTTACCTGATTATCTGACTTTGAAATGGTAATGTGTATTATTGAGATTGAATCAAAATCGATTCTTGATCAGCAGTAAGATGATTGGAGGTGACTGAAACAGGTTTCTTGTATTTGGTTGCTAACCCTTTTGATAATTAGATATGCCTCCTCGAAGAATACCAGAACAGGGTAGCACTTCGAATCCTCCAATGGATGTGACAGCAACACCGATGGAAACATTGCTGAAGAGATTTCAGTCGTTCCATCCACCGAGTCTGAAAGGTACTAAGACTTCAGTGGATTGTGAGAGTTGGCTAGATGACATTGAGATGTTGTTTGAGTCCTTGGAGTACAACGATGAGTGGAGAGTGAAACTGATTTGGCACCAGTTGCATGATGTCGCAAAGAATTGGTGGATTACGACGAAGAGAGCGTTGGAGCATTGAGGTACGACTATTACCTGGAATGTATTTTGAATTGAATTTTATCAGAGATTCTTTCTAGTGTCATATCGAAAGGACAAAGGTGCAGAATTTGCCAATTTGAGACAGGGTCAGTTGAACATCGAAGAGTATGTGGCCAAGTTCTCTACCATGTTGAGATTTGCTCCACATGTGGCTGAAAACGACGAAGCTGTTGCAGGATCAGTTTATTAATGGCCTAAATCCTGAAATATTTACAATTGGTGAATACGGGGCAATCGAACAATTTTACTGATGCCTTGACTAGAGCCAAGGGAGCCGAAGCTGGTCTGATGAGACTGAAGGGAGCTTCGTTTGTGCCTCTAGCACCGAGACCACATCAACCACATCCCCGGTTTGAGAGTGGCAGCAGCAGTGGTGGAAAGAAAGATTTCCTGAAAACCAGAGGGAAGCAGTTTAAGAGATCTGGAAGCAGTTCATCCAGTTCTAGTGGCTCGAAACAGATCAGTCAGGGCAAGAGTTATACAGGAGCATACTTGATGCGAACACGGATGGTCAGGCGCCAAGGAAAGCATGGGACCGTTTGGAGTTGCCGGAGGGACCAATCACGAGGGGACGATTGAAGAAGTTCATGGAAGCGTTGCACGGACTTATGAGCAATGAAGAAGGTCTTACAAGCAAGGTGCAAAGTGCTGGAGGGTTTTTGATACATGGAAGTGAGTTTGGAAGTCACAAGAACATTATTCAAGTGATAGATGAAGTTGAGTCCAGCAGCATCGGCGCCCGAGCGGTCAAATATTACCGCCCGAGCGCCATACTTACTGTCCGAGCGCGAACAGTCCAGAAGACCCCGCGCCCGAGCGGTAGAAATATCGCGCCCGAGCGCGCCTTGCTGCGTGAAGAAAATTCATACTTTCCTATTTTAGAGCTTTTATTATCTTGGCAAGTAGATTTCATATCTTTTTGATTTGGTATCAATATATAGACGAATTTTATTGATTGAAAACAACTTTTTTTCATTACTGATTGAGTTTATAAAACTTTCTTTGAGGATTCTCTCAAAAACAAGCTTAAGTTTCGTTATAACTTTTGCGTTGTATCAAATCAAACTTATCAAAAGATTTATCTTTTGTGGCGTTTGTCAATCGAATATCACGAGGGTTGCCAAGGACGGGTTCTTTGGAGGTTCTCTTGAACGAGATTGTTTTTATCGTTGATTAATTGTTGCTAGACCGCGTGATCTAGAGGCTATTTTCACACCTATCAATTACTTGTTTCAAAGATCGGGAAAAATCAAATATCTCGTGGGCGGGATCGCATCAATACTGCAGCACTTGTGGAGGAAAACATACCACAGAGCAGCGCCGAGGAGTGTTTGGCAGTTGCCATATTTGTAGACAGCAGGGACATTTTGCTAGAGTTTGTCCATAGAGAAATTCTCAGAGATTACAGGGTGCCGAATCATCTGGATCAGCGGCATAGACTGATAGATGATCAGCTGCTGTTCATTCGTTCCAGCCAGCACCAAGCTCAGGCACAGCAGAGGCCAGGAGGTAGTCAGACAGGGAGTCAGCCTCCTTGACAGCAGGCCAGAGTATTTGCTTTGATAGAGGAGCAGGCTCAGGAGGCACATGACGATGTTGTTGCAGGTAACTGTTTTATTTCTAGTTATCTTGCATATGTATTGATAGATACTGGTGCATCGCATACATTTATATCTTAGCGATTTGCATTGATGCATTATTTTCCAATTGAGTCATTATCTGCCGAATTTACTGTTCATGGTACTATTCATCCGCAGAGTACTGTTCATCGTTGCCGAAGTTACTGTTCATCCGCCGACATTATTCACGAAACTGTTCACGCCGGAATTACTGTTCATCCGCCGGAGTTACTGTTCACTCGAAAAAAATATTTTTGGATCGGGTGTTTGTTGGAATTTTAGCGCTTATATTTAGCGTTAAGTTTGTCCTTGTCATTTAGTTCGCATTCTAGTCAATTTTCAGAGTTGCTTGTTCTTGTGTGGTCTAAGTGAGTCGAATTTCAAGCGTCATAGGATTGATCTCATAAGTTTGATACGTGGAAGCCACGAGACTTAAGCGCCCCCTTGAGGATTCTCACTTGAGTGAAAATATTTGAGTGGAGTGAATTTTCATTGGATTGATTTGTGAGGTTTTGTGGTGAGGGAAAAAGACCAGTGCGAGTGAATTTTCATTGGAGTGACTAGTGAGAATTTGTGGTGAGGAAACTTTATTCTTTTATTATTTTATACTAACCTTTTCTTGCAGGTATAATGATTGACGATCTTCAATTTCAAACAATGTTAAGGGGGTTTGATAGAATATGGGAGAAGGAGCTTAAGCCTTCACATAAAAGGTTGGATAGGCTTGAGGGTAGTGCTAATGAGAAGAGACGAGGTAGTAGATTTGGTGGGGATAGAGCATCGCATTTGGATCGTGATGATAGGAGGTGCAAATCGAGTGCTAGGCAGGGAATTGACTCGTGGAAGGAGTTCTTGACATCCACACGAAGGTCGAGTGAAGAGAAGAAGGTCATAACTAGACCGAAGTTGGTTTTGAAGCATGAATATCAAGGTACATTTAAAAACTCAAATTCTCGTACTTGTGATACTATATGTTGTTGGTGTTTAGAAGTTGGGCATGATATGACCCAATGTACACGTGAGGAGGTGACGGTAGTAAAATCGCCAGTTGAGCTTAAATCTCAAATGGAGGTTGATGTTGCGGTTGGGCTTGAATCTCAAGTGGAGGTTGTGGTTGATAAAGTTGTTGATGACATTATTCCACTAGTTGGTGAGTTGAATGTTGTTGAACCTAAAGTGGAGGTTGAGAGAATTGAGGAGGTTGGTAATCCACTGATTTCTGACTTAAGCATAGAATGTTGTGCTGTGGAGGGTGAATCCTTAGATGGTGAATTTTCTTCTAATGTGTGTGCTATGGAGGAGAAAGAAGAAAATAGTAATAATTTTTTGCACGCATATGATTCATCATGTACCTTTCTTGATCAACCTATTTCAGTTGTAATTACTGATGATCAACTGCAATTTATTTGTGAGAGTGAAAAAGAATTTAAAATGCCCGAAAAAATGAGTGATCAAAAGAGTGAGATGGCCATAGAAAGAAAAGAAAAAGAAAATGCAAAAGAGGCCAAAGAAAAAGAAAAAGAAAAAAGAAAAAGAAAAAGAAAAGAAAAATAATTTTAAGGCCCAAAAGAGTGAAAAGAGTGAGGATGAGAGTTGTTTACTTTTGTATAAATCCCTTAAAGTACCTTTGTACAAAGTGGTTTATTATTCTTGTGATGATATAGCCGGTTCAATCCCGAGCATTGTTATTTCTCATTTGCAGGGTTATGATGAAGTTGTGATGAGGAGACGAGCAAATGTGGAAGGTGTAAAAATGCAATGGGATGATCCATTTGGCGTTGAGAGCAATCACCGTGAGGTAAGCATAGTTGCCAACGCAACAAGCATGAGGTATGACTTTAGTCCTTATCTTAGTTCATTGCTGTGTTGTGCTCAAGAATTTGGGGTGTGTGTTGAAAGTGTGATGTCCAAATGGTCTAACGATGAGATGACGATTTTGTCAGGGAGTCACAGTGTTGAGGATGGTGATATAATGCATGAATTAAATTCAAATGTTAGTTATTTTGAGTGTTCAAAGATTGTCAAATTGATGAGGCTTTGTCATGCCAATGACTTGTGTGCATTAGAATTAAGTTCATGTGATGAGTTAAATGATTGCATGGATAGTACATTTACTGTGTCCTATTTGCATGATTTATATTGGTTTGTTTATGGTTTTGAGAGGTGCAGGGATGAAGATGCTTATTTCTTTGTTTATGATGAATACATGTTGAAAGAGAATAAAATTTTCATCACACACCTATTGCATGAGTTTCTTCTTGATATTGAGGCGCATGACCTTTGTTTGATTGGTAGCCATGAAGTAAATAGGGTCATTGATAGGATGCATGAATTTTTACTATGGTTGCATATGAGGAGGTCTATTGGGTGGAATTGTGAATCATGCATCGAACATAAGAATTTTTATGTTCATAATGAGTACAATTTTAAGGAGAATAAATTCGTCATTCTACATTCATTGCATGAGTTACGTACTAGTGATGCATATAGTGGTGTTTTTACCTTTGATAAAATGAATGATTTTATGTGTTGGTTGCACATGAAACGACATGTTGAGTGTGATTGGGGTATATGCATTACATACAGGAGAATGACATGTCGAGTGTATTCATATGTCAGGCATCAGTTATATCTTATTCCTAGTGAACTATGGTCGTACACGTGTGTGGATATTATTTTGGTGTTGACTAGGTCTAAGGAGGGGAGAAATCTGATTTTTGTGATACTTAATGATATCTTGTTGTTATTATTTGGTGTCATTTGTTACTTGATATGTGGAAAAGTTGATGAGTTTATAGGAAAGACAATGGTGATGTTGGAAAGTCCAGTGTTGATGGAGCGAGCAAGCGATAGCACCTACAAACTTGAGTTTAAAGGTAAGCATATTAGTCATAAAATTCTTGTTATTACTAACTTGCTTCGTTTTTGTGTAGGTATCAAAGATTTGAGGACAAATCCTTTTCAAGAAGGGGAGGATGATGCGAACACGGATGGTCAGGCGCCAAGGAAAGCATGGGACCCTTTGGAGTTGCCGGAGGGACCAATCACGAGGGGACGATTGAAGAAGTTCAAGGAAGCGTTGCACGGACTTATGAGCAATGAAGAAGGTCTTACAAGCAAGGTGCAAAGTGCTGGAGGGTTTTTGATGCATGGAAGTGAGTTTGGAAGTCACAAGAACATTATTCAAGTGATAGATGAAGTTGAGTCCAGCAGCATCGGCGCCCGAGCGGTCAAACATTACCGCCCGAGCGCCATACTTACTGTCCGAGCGCGAACAGTCCAGAAGACCCCGTGCCCGAGCGGTAGAAATATCGCGCCCGAGCGCGCCTGCTGCGTTAGGAAAATTCATACTTTCCTATTTTAGAATTTTTATTATCTTGGCAAGTAGATTTCATATCTTTTTGATTTGGTATCAATATATAGACGAAATTTATTGATTGAAAACAACTTTTGTTCATTACTGATTGAGTTTATAAAAACTTTCTTTGAGGATTCTCTCAAAAACAAGCTTAAGTTTCGTTATAACTTTTGCGTTGTATCAAATCAAACTTATCAAAAGATTTATCTTTTGTGGCGTTTGTCAATCGAATATCACGAGGGTTGCCAAGGACGGGTTCTTTGGAGGTTCTCTTGAACGAGATTGTTTCTATCGTTGATTAATTGTTGCTAGACCGCGTGATCTAGAGGCGATTTTCACACCTATCAATTACTTGTTTCAAAGATCGGGAAAAATCAAAGATCTCGTGGGCGGGATCGCATCAATACTGCAGCACTTGTGGAGGAAAACATACCACAGAGCAGCGCCGAGGAGTGTTTGGTAGTTGCCATATTTGTAGACAGCAGGGACATTTTGCTAGAGTTTGTCCATAGAGAGATTCTCAGAGATTACAGGGTGCCGAATCATCTAGATCAGCGGCATAGACTTATAGATGATCAGCTGCTGTTCATTCGTTCCAGCCAGCACCAGCTCAGGCACAGCAGAGGCCAGGAGGTAGACAGACAGGGAGTCAGCCTCCTTGACAGCAGGCCAGAGTATTTGCTTTGACAGAGGAGCAGGCTCAGGAGGCACATGACGATGTTGTTGCAGGTAACTGTTTTATTTCTACTTATCTTGCATATGTATTGATAGATACTGGTGCATCACATACATTTATATCTGAGCGATTTGCATTGATGCATTCTTTTCCAATTGAGTCATTATCTGCTGTAATGTCTGTCTCTTCTCCTTTGGGGACATGTTTGATATCAGTGAAGTCTGTGAAACATTGTATGCTACAGTATGATGTGCATGAGATTGAGTTAGACTGTATTGTGCTTGGGTTGTCTGATTTTGACTGTATTATCGGTATCGATATGTTAACCAAGTACAGAGCTACTATTGATTGTTTCCACAAGATTGTGAGATTCAGACCGGATATGGCTGATGAGTGGAAATTCTACGGTAAGGGTTCTAGATCTAGAATTCCTTTGATATCCGTATTGTCTATGACTCGATTGTTGCAGAAAGGAGCGGACGGATTCATTGTCTATTCAGTTGATTTACGAAATCGAGTCCATCATTGGCGGATTTGCCAGTGGTTTGCGAGTTTGCTAATGTCTTCCCAGATGAGATTCCGGGTTTGCCTCCGATTCGAGAGATAGACTTCAGCATTGAGTTGATGTCAGGTACAGTTCCGATTTCGAGGGCTCCGTAAAGAATGGCACCGATTGAGTTGATAGAGTTGAAAGAACAGTTGGAGGATTTATTGGCCAAGGGGTATATCAGACCGAGCGTGTCTCCTTGGGGTGCTCCAGTATTGTTTGTTCGAAAGAAAGACGGTTCTATGAGACTCTGTATCGATTACCGGCAACTGAACAAAACAACAGGTAAAGAACAAATACCCTTTGCCTCGTATTGATGATTTGTTTGATCAATTGCAGGGTTTTTGTGTATATTTCAAGATCGATCTAAAATCTGGATATCATCAGCTGAGAGTCAGGGATTCTGATATCTCGAAGATAGCATTCAGAACAAGGTATGGACATTATGAGTTTATTTTCATGCCGTTCGGTTTGAGTAATGCTCCAGGTGTGTTTATGGGTATGATGAACCGCATATTCCAGAGGTATCTTGATGATTTTGTTATCATATTCATTGATGATATCTTGATTTATTCGAAGAATATGATTGATCATGCCGAGCATTTGAGAACTGTATTGAAAATCTGAGGGCTGAGAAATTATATGCTAAACTGTCGAAATGCGAGTTTTGGCTGAGACAGATTGTATTTCTGGGTCACATCATATCCAGAGATGGTATATCAGTTGATCCCAGCAAGGTTGAAGCCGTGATTTCTTGGCCGAGACCGACAACAGTACTCGAGATTCGTAGTTTTATGGGTTTGGCAGGATATTATCGTCGATTTATTAAAGATTTTTCGAGTATTGCCAAGCCTATTACTCAGTTGACTCAAAAGAATGCTCCGTTTGTATGGTCTGAAGACTGTGAGTCCAGTTTTCTTGAGCTGAAGAAAAGACTGACCAGTGCATCGATATTGACTATTCCATCAGGTACTGTTGATTTTGTGGTTTATTGTAATGCATCTCACCGAGGATTGGGTTGTATTCTGATGCAGCGAGGGAATGTTATTGCTTATGCTTCGAGACAGTTGAAGCCACATGAATCTCGCTACCCAATTCATGATCTTGAATTGGCAGCCATCGTATTTGCTTGGAAGATATGGCGACACTATCTATACGGTGAGAAGTTCGAAATCTATTCTGATCATAAAAGCTTGAAATATCTCTTTTCACAGTCAGAGTTGAATATGAGACAGCGAAGATGGCTTGATTTGCTTAAAGACTTTGATTGTAAAATCAAGTACTATCAGGGAAATCTAATGCAGCAGCAGATGGACTGAGTCGAAATGTATGTTCCTTATCCTTATCGACGATTGGTGTTTCGAATTTGATAGAAGATTGCTGTTTGTCTGGATTGGTATTTGATAAAGATTGATAGACTGATGAGATTATATGCTGTTCAAGCCGAACCAGAGCTGATTGTGAGAATTAAAGCGGCTCAGAAAGTTGATTCAGAATGTGCAAAATTCGATATCGATGGTCAGAGCAGGGCATCGATCAGAGTATCAGGTACGGGATAGTGTACTGTATGTGAATAATCTCCTTGTTGTGCCGAATGTTTCAGAGTTGAAACGACAGATATTGTCCGAAGCGCATAGCAGTCGATTCAGTATTCATCCTGATGGCAGAAAGATGAATAATGATTTGAAAAGACAGTTTTGGTGGAAATAGATGAAAGCGGATATTGCTGAGTTTGTATCAAAATGTCTGAATTGCCAATAGGTGAAGGCCGAAAGAAAGAAACCAGGAGGACTGTTACAGAGCTTATCTATTCCTGAATGGAAATGGGATCACATTTCCATGGAATTTGTAATGAAGCTACCGAGATCCTCTTGAGGTTGCGATGCGATTTGGGTCGTGATTGACAGATTGACCAAATCCGCATGCTTTATTCCGTACAAGATGACGTACCGACATGACCAGATGGCAGAGATCTACGTCAGAGAAGTGGTCAGATTGCATGGAGTGCCAAAGTCGATTGTATCAGACCGTGATCTTCGGTTTACTTCGCACTTCTGGCAGAGTTTACAGCAGGCTCTACAGTTGAGTACCGCATATCATCCACAGACCGACGGACATTCGGAGCGGACTATCCAGACACTAGGAAGATATGCTGAAGCGGTAGTGACTTGATTTTAGCACTGGTTGGAAAGATGCATTGCCACTTTGTGAGTTCTCGTACAACAACAGCTATCAGATGAGCATTGAGATGTCTCCTTTCGAGGCGTTGTACGGTAAGAAATGCAGATCCCCTCTGTATTGGGATGATATCTCTGAGGTTCCTGAGATTGGACCTGACATGATCAGAGATATGACTGAGAAAGTGAAGCTTATTTAGAAAAGGATGAAGGCAGCTCAAGACAGACAGGCCAAATATGCCAATATTTGACGTAGACCGTTGGTATTTGAGACAGGAGACCAAGTATTCTTGAAGATTTAACCTTTCAGAGGAGTAGTTAGATTTGGCAAGAAAGGGAGATTGTCTCCACGATATATTGGGCCTTATGAGATTCTCGAGAAGATAGGAGATCGTGCCTATCGATTCGCCCTACCGCCTTCTTTATCAGGAATACATGATGTCTTTCATGTATCATTATTGCGGAAATACCTGCCTGATGCTTCACATGTTATTCAGCCAGACGAGGCCGAACTTGACGAGACATTGAGTTAGTTCGAGAAACCGATCCAGATTCTCGATCGAAAAGAAAAGCAGCTCAGAACGAAGACTATTCCGCTTGTGAAAGTTCAGTTGAGTCGTCATGGCATCGAAGAAGCTACCTTGGAGACTGAGTCTGATATGAGGCAGAGATTCCCAGAGTTATTTCACTGATGTGAGTTTCTATTTAGCTTCTGTTACATTTCTTTCTTATATGATTTGATTGCCTGTGATTTCGAGGACGAAATCGTATCTTAGGGCGGGAGAAATGTAATGCCCGAGATTTTATAGCATGTTAATCTGATATTATTTATTTTGAATTGATATGATTATAGACGGGCCATTCCGAGACCAGATTGGGTGAAGCAAGTGATTTATGTATACTTTGTACAGAACTGTTGGCGCCCGAGCGGTAGAAAAGGGCCGCCCGAGCGCCAATGCATCACAAGAATGGATTTTGGACAGAGAGTCTGGTGCCCGAGCGGTAGTTTTTGACCGCCCGAGTGCAAGTGTTTAATAGGATTATGTTCGGGTAGAAGATGTGGCGCCCTGGCGGTAGTTTGTGACCGCCCGATCGCCAGTGCATAACAAGTGCGGGCAGGACATTCCGCGCTCGGGCGGTAATTCTCGACCGCCCGAGCGCCGCCTGAAATAGGTGAAAAAAAGACACGTAGCTTAGACATGCAACTTGATATATATAAGGTTGCAATTCATTCACTCTTTAGAATTCAGAAAGGATAACGAGAAGAGCCTCAAATAATGTATCGTGAAAATCCTTATGCCTTTATATTTCGATCCGTCCGTCTGATTTTCAATCCGACTTCAGTACCGTGTTACTATCGACGAGAGCTTCAACTGTACGTAAGTTTTATTATGTTTTGATATGTCTTGAAATTATGATCTTGTCAGAATGAGATATAATTCATATATGATGTTCTTGACATGTTAAACGTCGTATAATCGAAGCCGGATTGAAGAACGGATACCGTATGAAATTGTTATGAATTTTTGATTAGATTTGATTGAGATGTGATATCAGATTTGTACCGTTATCGATTATGAGTTGTGGTAATTGATATCTGTTGATATTGTATTGACGGGGATATTCATATTGTTCCGTTATGCCGTTGATTTTGATGAGTTAGATTCAGATTGATCAGATTCGGTATTGATTTGAGCAGTTTATTGATATTGTACTTCTTGATATTGTCATTGCCAGATTGAGTATTGACAGAATTCGAATTCCAGACTTGAACGTTGTCAGAACTGCAATTAAAGAAAGGTATAAGTCAATGTCGAACCGGGAGAATGACTCGAGTGTGAAATACTTGAGTTTCCCTAAACCACATACTTATTGTTATTGTGTGCATTGATTGGATTGATTTGCTTGTTCTATTGATTTATAGAAAGCATGTATTAGACGATTGGTCTTGTGACAGACGGGCCTGATGGTTATGGAATCGCCACTGACCCATTGCACATTGTCACCGAATAGTGAATGGCGGAGGTTGCCATAGTCTGTGACGGATAGGTCAAGACACTGGATGTTTGGTTATATCGATGTTTGATTAGAAGTGGAATTTAATTCTTTTACTGAAATTCGATATAGAAACGCCAACATCTGGAAACCGGGTTCCCTAGACTAGGAATGAGTCTAGTCTGAGATATGGAGTCATGAGTTGATTAACAGATTTATATTGAATTATGTTTTCAGATTTGATACATATTACTGATATCTGTCTCATGCTTTATATTGATTATATGATTGCATGTATCGTTGATTTATATTGGGATATATTTCTCACCGGAGTTATTCGGCTGTTGTCCTGTTTGTATATGTGCATGACAACAGGTGGGACAAGATCAGGGTCGAGGAAATGAAGAGAGATCGTGAGTAGAGTGGAGACTACGAACTTGGATTCTAGATAGGGTTTGAACACTTGATATGTAACTGTTAAACCTTAGTTTTAAATGACTGTATATGGTACAAGACTTGCACTTTGTTTCGATGTATATATTCGAATGAATTCCATTGCGTTCCGCACTTGACACTTGTATAAAAAAAATTTAGACCCTGTTTATTATAATTGAGTTAATTATTCCCACAGACGATTAAGAAATGAATTAGCGTACAGTTCTCCACACGAACTGATCTTGGTAGGGCTGGATTACTCTGTTCATCAAGTCCATAAAAATCTCTGGAGCATTCGTCAGTTCGAATGGCATCACTAAGAACTCGTAATGCCCATATCTGGTTCTGAAGGCCGTCATATGAACATCTGCATCTTATACCTTCAGTTGATGATACCCTGATCAAAGATCTATCTTAGAGAACACTGTAGCTCCCTGCAACTGATCAAACAAGTCCTCTATCCTTGGAAGTGGGTATTTATTCTTGATCGTTGCCTTCTTCGATTCTCGGTAACCAATACACAGCCTCATGCTCCCATCTTTCTTCTTTACAAAGAGCACTAGCGCCCCATGGTAAGAAACTAGGGCGAATGAATTTTTTGTCAATAAGCTCCTGAATCTGTTGCGTGAGCTCTAAAATTTCAGCTGGAGCTAGTCGCTACTGTGCCTTAGAGATTGGCACAGCGCCTGGCACAAGATCAATAGCGAACTCCACCTCTCTCTCTGGTGGAAAGCCTGTGACATCATCGGGAAAAACTTCGGGGAAATCTCTGAACCACTGGTACATCAGCTATAGATGGAGTGGGCACATCAGGTGCGGAAATAATACTGGCCAAGAAAGCCTGACATCCCTTGTGAATAAGTCTACGTACCTGTATGCAAGAGATCATACGAGGGAAACTTCTCCATCAATCCGGTTCAAAAGAGAAATTGCTCCATGCCCAACGATTTCACCAATACTGACCTTTTCTGAAAATCAATAAGGACTCTATTCTTCGTCAGCCAGTCCATTCCCAAGATAATATCAAATTCTGGCATCGGCAACACAATTAGATCGGCGTACACTAGGTGGCCCTGCAGTTCAAGATCGATATCCCTGACCACGCTAGTAGCTGATAGATCTTCCCCTTATGGGAGTGTCACTGAATAACTCACGTCGAGCCCAATGGACTTGATGTCCAAATGATTAGCGAACGTCTCCGAGATAAAGGTGTGAATAGTCCCTGAATCTATCAAGGCCTTCGTGGTTACTCTCTTTATGAAAATATTTCCTGAGAGACATTAGCACAACACACAAAACTTATATCCCAAAATTTCTAACCTTAACCTCATGCATAAAAGAGACTCTCTACACAAGTCACCAAAATACTAACTAACGCACTAATAATCCCAAATCAAATTCAAAACATGCATGGCAAAATAATAATGTGCTTAATTAAATGAGTTTACAGGTCAATATTGTCGTGTCTAGGTTCGCCTCCTGAGCATGCATAGCAAACACTCTTCCCTGTGTCGGCTGCCTCCACTATGGGCAATCCTTTAACATGTGATCGCTGCCTCTGCACTTAAAGCACTTGCTCGATCAATATAAAAACTGTCCCGGATGCTGGCGGTTGCACTTTGGGCACACCGGGTACTCACCCGGCCTCTAAAGAGCCTTCTGTTGTGGAACAGGACCCTTGCCATTCGGTGGTCCTTGAAATGGCTTCTTCCCTGGCTGCCCCTGGAATGGCCTCTTAAAATGAGGTCGTTGTTGATGTTCTTGTTGTGGTGCTTGATAGGGCCTCTTGCCCTGCCTTTGGTTCTCAATATCCTTCTGGTCCTGCTCTGCCGCCAAAGCTCTCGACACGGCCACAGTATAAGTGGTAGGACCAGCAACCCTCACGTCACAGCGTAAGACCGGCCGCAACCCATCAATAAAATGCCTCAGCTTCTCCCGGGCATCGTTAGCTATTAGGGGCACAAAGTGACACCCCCTTTCGAACTTCCTCACAAACTCTGCAACGCTGCTATCTTCCTGACGCAACGTCATGAACTCCCTGGTCAGGCGAGAGCGTACTTCCTCAATGAAGTACTTGGAGTAGAAAACTTCTTTGAACCCATTCCACGTAAATATTTTCAAGTTTACTGACACTGATGCACTTTTCCACCATAGCCTGGCCTCCCCTGACAGAAGAAATGTTGCACACCTGATCCTATCTGCATCTTGAAGCTCCATAAATACAAAAATCACCTCGATAGATTTAATCCATCCCTCGGCTATCATCGGGTCAGTGGTCCCCGAAAACTCCTTTGGGTCCATCCTATAGAACCTCTCATACACAGCCTCTGGTCAGGGCCTCGGCCTTGTGTCCACTGAAGCCTGGTTCCCCGCAAACTGTGCGAAGAACTTTGTCATACCTGCAAGTATTTGTGCCTGCATATCATGAGGTGGGTGAGGGGGCGTGACTCTCTCTTCATCTCGAGCCTCTCTATCCTCTTCCCTTGCTTCACGGTTAACCATATGTCTAGGAGGTATACTGTTCCAATATTTACTCAACACGTAAACCCAACGTGCACGAATATACTACAAATGTCATAAGATGCACGTAATTTGAATTTAAATATGCACATGCTGAAATCATGACTGGATGCTCAATACATGAAATAATGTAAAACTTTAAAACTTACAAACTTCAGGTGTGACTTCGTGAGCTTCTCGCAACTGGCAGTAGGCGTAACCCTTTACTAGAACACCGCTCTGATACCAACTGTCACGTACCGTACTTTTAAACTATTTTAAAATTTGCAAAAAAATAAAAATTTTCTTAAATACAAAATGAACTTTCAATTCTCAGTCAACCGTCAATTATTCATCCAAAGTATTTGTAATAAAGAAATCACCAATAAGGTTTGCTAAATAACAAGACTTGTTTAAACGTAGTAAAAATTGTGAAATCAGAGTAGTTGAAGCATTGCATAAAAACATAAAAACATGGATGGTCCTCGGGTTTAGTGTAATGCCCGAGATTTTAGTTTGATACTTTTGAATTGTTATATATTATGAATAAGGCGATGGAAGAACAGACGTGGAGAAGCGACGTTGCAAAGTGAGTTTGTTGACAAAGAGAGAGACCGCACCCGCGCCAAGAAGTAGACCGCACTCGCGGTGTAAGGGCAGAAAGTTGGATTTTTTTGATTTCAATAGCCACCGCACCCGCGCTTAAGCTTCTACTGTGCCCGCGCTTGGAGGGCAGTAGGGTACGTTTTTGGGGCAGAACGTTCACGGCACCCGCGGTACCAAAGGGAGCACACCCGCGGTCCAAGCTTCTGGAAAATTTGATGTATATCAGTACACTGAGTACACCCGCGGTGCAAAAGTGAGTGCACCCGCGGTGTGACGTGCAGCATGAAAAATAAGCCACGTTTCCTGGTGTTGCATGCAGTATATATATGATGTCTTCTTTCAAAATTCAGAGAGAAAAGAGCCGAGAATGATGCGAACACGGATGGTCAGGCGCCAAGGAAAGCTTGGGACCCTTTGGAGTTGCCGGAGGGACCAATCACGAGGGGACGATTGAAGAAGTTCAAGGAAGCATTGCACGGACTTATGAGCAATGAAGAAGGTCTTACAAGCAAGGTGCAAAGTGCAGGAGGGTTTTTGATGCATGGAAGTGAGTTTGGAAGTCACAAGAACATTATTCAAGTGATAGATGAAGTTGAGTCCAGCAGCATCGGCGCCCGAGCGGTCAAATATTACCGCCTGAGCGCCATACTTACTGTCCGAGCGCGAGTAGTACAGAAGCCTTGGCGCTCGAGCGGTAATATTCTACCGCCCGAGCGCGAGTCAGTTTCGGGAAGAATCCTAGTTTCCTAGTTAGAGTTTTAATTATTATGGCAACTAGATTTTTTTGTTATCTTTTGATATAAACATATGTTGCACAAAATTTTGGAGAACTTTTCAGATTCATTATTTGATATTTTATCAAAGTTTAGAGTTTTCTCTCAAACTTTTCGCTTTGTTATTCAAAATCAAACTTATCAAAGTTTTTAACTTTGTGGCGTTTGTCGATCGTGCTTGTGCGGATTGTCGTCGACTTGTTCTTCGAAGGTTCATCATAATCTCGGTTGTTTATCTCGTGATTATTTGTTGCTAGACTTTTCATAGTTTAAAGATGAAAATCACAACACACACGCTTGATTCAAAAGATCGGGACAACAACGATTCTTTGTTCGTCAGTGAAGTGAGGGCGCGATTTGATTTTATTCGTGTTTGCTATTCGTTCGTACAAAGATTCACATCATTTGGTATCAGAGCTTAGGTTCATTGAAATTCAAGCAAGTTATCTTGTTATTAAATTTGCAGATCTGTATTATTTCTTCGTTTGTTTTCAGATCTGTTTTGGTCTATCGTTCTTCGTAGATTTTTTCGTGAATCTGTGATTCTCGAAATTTGTTGGTGTCTTTTTTTTTTTTTGGGATTTTCGAGTAGTACTCAGCAAAAAACAAAAAAAAAAAATCCCGAAAATCCACAATTATTTCTTTTTGATATTTTGTTCTATTCCTTTTTGTGAGTCATACACACTTGCCTCACACAGTCAAAAAAAAATTATTATTATTGATCTTCAAATTACTTCTCTACGCAGTCCAAGTGAGTCGATCACATTTGTTCACAAGCTTAAACTTGATTGTTTGATAAATTCAAATACAAAGCTTGAGCACCTTGAGAGGACTCTCGAACTTGAGTGACATTACTTGAGTATGAGTGAATTTTCTTTGGAGTGATTAGTGAGTATTTGTTGTGAGCAAAAAAAAAAAAAAATTTGTGAGAAAAGACGAGTGAATTTCTTTGGAGTGACCTGTGAGCATTTGGGTGAGGATTATTTTGTTTGTACTAACGTTTTCTTGCAGGTACAAGTTTGAAATTAGATGGAGAGGGAGGTAAGAGATAGTTCGAACCCGGGGTTGTCTAAGGTTCAAATGGAGGCGTTATTTGGGCATTTTAGTATGATGATGTCGACCCAAATGGAGTTGTTACATGAAAGGTTGGATAAGCTTGAGGTTGGTGTTAGTGGGAGTAAGTCTAAACCTGAGGATTTGAGTAGAGAGGATGAGGAGTATGACTTGGGTGGAGATGAGGAGAGTCAAAATGAAAATTGGGGTAGGAATGGAAGAGGTAGAGGATACGGTAGAGGAAAAAGAGGAGCCGTACGGGGTAGATATGATGGGGATACGGAAGATGGTAACATGGGTAGCATTAAGATGAAAATTCCATCGTTCCATGGGAAATCTGACCCGGAGGCGTATTTAGAGTGGGAAAAGAGGGTAGAGTTTGTGTTTGAGTGTCACCACTACTCCGAACAAAAGAAGGTGAGGTTGGCGGTGGTGGAATTCTTAGATTATGCTCTCATTTGGTGGGATCAACTAGTGACCACTAGAAGGAGGTATAATGAAAGACCTATTGAATCTTGGGATGAGATGAAGAGGGTCATGAGGAAAAGGTTTGTGCCCAATCACTACTATAGGGAGATGTTTAAGAGGTTACAAACTTTGAGGCAAGGGTTGAAGAGTGTCGAGGACTACTATAAGGAGATGGAGGTAGTCATGATTAGGGAAAATATTGAGGAGGATAGTGAGGCGACCATGGCTCGTTTTCTTTGTGGTTTGAACAGGGAAATTCAAGATCAAGTGGAGCTCCGGCACTACTTGGATCTAGACGAGATGGTGCAAATGGCCATAAAAGTGGAGCAACAACTCAAAAGGCGTGGAGTTGGCCGCACCAATCAAACTGGGGGTTCATCATCTTCTTGGAGATCAAATGCGGTGAAGCGTGAGGAGAATAAGGTGGTGACCAAGCCCAAATTTGAGACCAAACCAGAGGCGCCTAAGCAAGGAGTACAAGGTAAATCTGAAACTCCTTCTAATCGATCTAGAGATGTTAAATTTTTAGGTGTCAAGGGTTAGGGCATATTTCTAGTGAATGTCCTAATAAAAGGGTGATGATCGTAAATGACTATGGTGAATATGAGTCCCAAAGTGAGAGTGACGATGATGAGATGCCTGCATTAGAGGATCCTAATGAGGGATATGAGGCGGTTATAGGTGAAGCACTAGTGACTAGGCGTATCATGAGTGCCCAAGTCAAGGAGGAGGAGACTAACCAAAGAGAGAAATTGTTCCATACTAGGTGTTTTGTGAATCAAAGGGTTTGCAACTTAATCATAGATCGGGGGAGTTGTACTAATGTGGCTAGTGTTGAAATGGTGGAGAAATTGGGTTTACCTACACTAAAACACCCTCGACCATATAGGCTTCAATGGTTGAATGATTGTGCGGAAGTGAAGGTAACAAAACAAGTGCTAGTGCCTTTTTCTATTCGGAAGTATGTGGATGAGGTTTTGTGTGATGTGGTACCCATGCATGCATGTCATATCTTGTTGGGTAGACCTTGGCAATATGATAGGCGGGTGGCACATGATGGATACAAGAATAAGTACTCCTTTGTATTGAAGAAGGAAACCATTGTATTACTTCCTTTGTACCCAAAGCAAGTGTTGGAGAGGACCATTTAAAAAAAAAGAAGAGAGATGAGGCCGAAAAAAAGAGTGAACTAAAAAGTGAGATGGCCTTTGAAAACAAAAATGAGATGGCTGAAAAAAAGAGTGATAAAAAGAGTGATATAGCCATACAAAAGAAAAATGAGAGGGAAGAAAAAGAGAGGAAAGAAAATGAGAGGAAAGAGGCCAAAAAGAAATCATATATGGCCCAAAAAAGTGAGTTGAAACACTTGTTGCACACACATGAACCACTTGTGTTGATTCTTTATAAAGAGATCCTCTTTAACACAAGTGATATAGCCGGTTCCCTTCCGAGCATTGTTATTTCACTATTGCAGGAATTTGATGATATATTTCCGGAGGAGCTACCTCAAGGACTACCGCCTTTGAGGGGGATTGAACACCAAATTGATTTGGTGCCCGGAGTACATTGCCAAATCATCCAGCTTATAGGAGCAATCCGGAGGAGACGAAGGAGCTTCAACGGCAGGTAAGTGAGTTGTTAGATAGGGGTTTTGTGCGTGAGTCCATGTCACCTTGTGCGGTACCTGTTTTACTAGTTCCTAAGAAAGATGAATCATGGCGTATGTGTGTAGATTGTAGAGCAATTAATAACATAACCATTAAGTATAGACATCCTATACCTAGACTAGATGATATGTTAGATGAATTGCATGGTGCTTGTATCTTTAGCAAAATTGATTTGAAGAGTGGTTATCACCAAATTAGGATGAGAGAAGGTGATGAGTGGAAAACTGCTTTTAAAACCAAATACGGGTTATATGAGTGGATGGTCATGCCTTTTGGCTTAACTAACGCTCCTAGCACCTTTATGAGGTTAATGAACCATGTCTTGCGTGCATACATAGGGAAGTTTGTTGTTGTTTACTTTGATGATATTCTAGTGTATAGCAAGGACTTGGATGAGCATGTTAATCACTTGAGATTTGTACTAATCACATTAAGGGCTGAAAATTTGTATGCTAACTTAAAGAAGTGTGATTTTTGTACAAACAAACTTGTCTTTCTTGGTTTTGTGGTAAGCTCACAAGGGATTCAAGTTGATGAAGACAAGGTAAGTGCTATTCGAGATTGACCAACGCCTACTACTGTTGGTCAAGTCCGAAGTTTTCATGGTCTTGCAAGCTTCTATAGGAGGTTTGTAAAGGATTTTAGCACGTTGGCCGCACCAATGACGGCAGTGATCAAGAAGAACGTTCCATTTCATTGGGGCGAGGAGCAAGAGAAGTCCTTTAATATTATCAAGCAAAAATTAATTAATGCTCCTTTACTTGTTTTACCTGATTTTGCTAATACTTTTGAAATTGAATGTGATGCTTCAGGTGTAGGTATTGGTGGAGTGTTGATGCAAGGAGGGCGGCCGGTGGCATACTTTAGTGAGAAGCTCAATGGAGCAGCGCTGAACTATCCCACGTATGATAAGGAGTTCTACGCACTTGTGAGGGACCCTAGAGACGTGGCAGCACTACTTGAGGCCTAAGGAGTTTGTGATTCATACGGATCATGAATCCCTAAAGCACCTTAAGGGGCAACAAAAGCTGAACAAGCGGCATGCCAAGTGGGTGGCGTTCATAGAGACATTCCCCTACATCATCAAGTACAAGCAAGGTAAGGAAAATGTAGTGGCCGACGCACTGTCATGAAGGTACGTACTAATCTCTACCTTGGAGTCAAAAGTTTTGGGGTTTGAGCATGTGAAGGAATTGTATGTGCTAGATGAGGACTTTAAGAGTTTGTTTGAAACTTGTATGCATGGTCAACATGATAAATTTTATTTGCATCATGGTTTCTTGCTTAGAGAAGATAGGTTGTGCATCCCTAAATCATCCATTCGTGAGCTACTTGTGAGGGAGGCACATGGGGGTGGCTTAATGGGACATTTTGGTGTGGCTAAAACTTTAAGTGCATTGCATGAACATTTCTATTGGTCACACATGAAACGTGACGTTGAGCGTGTTTGTGATAAGTGCATTACTTGTAGGCAAGCTAAATCTAAAACACAACCACATGGCTTGTATACGCCACTTCCCGTCCCTAGTGAACCTTGGGTTGATATTTCTATGGAATTTGTTTTGGGGTTGCCTAGGACAAAGAAGGGGAGGGATTCTATATTTGTTGTTGTGGATAGGTTTTCTAAGATGGCACATTTTATTTCTTGTCACAAAACTGATGATGCATCTCACATTGCGGACCTATTCTTTAGAGAAGTCGTTAGGTTGCATGGCATGCCTAGGACTATTGTTTCCGATCGCGATGTTAAATTCTTGAGTTACTTTTGGAAGACGTTGTGGGCTAAACTTGGCACAAAATTGTTGTTTTCTACTACATGTCATCCTCAAACGGATGGACAAACTGAAGTTGTCAATAGAACTTTAGGAGCACTTTTGCGTGCTATTCTTAAAAAGAACTTAAAGAATTGGGAAGATTGTTTACCATTTGTTGAGTTTGCGTATAATCGTTGCATGCATTCAACTACACGTTATTCGCCATTTGAGATTGTTTATGGTTTTAATCCTTTGACTCCGTTGGATTTGATGTCTTTACCTGTGAGTGAAAGGTTAAATATGGATGGCAAAAAGAAAGCTGAATTTGTTAGGGGTTTGCATGAAAAGGTCAAGGCCAATATTGAAAAGAAGAATGAGAAAAATGCCAAGCAAGCCAACAAGGGAAAGAAGAAGGTGGTATTTGAGAAGGGAGATTGGGTGTGGTTACACTTGAGGAAGGAAAGGTTCCCCGAGAAGAGACGTTCAAAGCTATTACCTAGGGGTGATGGACCATTTCAAGTCCTTGACAGGATCAATGACAATGCCTACAAACTCGACCTACCAGGTGAGTATAACGTGAGTTGTACTTTTAATGTTAATGACTTGTCGTTGTTTGATGTAGGTGACGAGCTGGATTTGAGGACAAATCCTTTCCAAGAAGGGGAGGATAATGCGAACACGGATGGTCTGGCGCCAAGGAAAGCATGGGACCCTTTGGAGTTGCCGGAGGGACCAATCACGAGGGGACGATTGAAGAAGTTTAAGGAAGCGTTGCACGGACTTATGAGCAATGAAAAAGGTCTTACAAGCAAGGTGCAAAGTGCTGGAGGGTTTTTGATGCATGAAAGTGAGTTTGGAAGTCACAAGAACATTATTCAAGTGATAGATGAAGTTGAGTCCAGCAGCATCGGCGCCCGAGCGGTCAAATATTACCGTCCCGAGCGCCATACTTACTGTCCGAGCGCGAGTAGTACAGAAGCCTTGGCGCTCGAGCGGTAATATTCTACCGCCCGAGCGCGAGTCAGTTTCGGGAAGAATCCTTGTTTCCTATTTAGAGTTTTAATTATTATGGAAACTAAATTTTTTTTGTTATCTTTTGATATAAACATATGTTGCACAAAATTTTGGAGAACTTTTTAGATTCATTATTTGATATTTTATCAAAGTTTAGAGTTTTCTCTCAAACTTTTCAAAGCTTCGCTTTGTTATTCAAAAATCAAACTTATCAAAGTTTTTAACTTTGTGGCGTTTGTCGATCGTGCTTGTGCGGATTGTCGTCGACTTGTTCTTCGAAGGTTCGTTATAATCTCGGTTGTTTATCTCGTGATTATTTGTTGCTAGACTTTTCATAGTTTAGAGGTGAAAATCACAACACACACGCTTGATTCAAAAGATCGGGACAACAACGATTCTTTGTTCGTCAGTGAAGTGAGGGCGCGATTTGATTTTAATCGTGTTTGCTATTCGTTCGTACAAAGATTCACATCAGAGAATCTCTAGGGAAAAAGCTTTCTTGTTTTTGTAGGTTAAATTGTGAATTGTGAGAAATCCGTCCGTCCGATTTTGAATCCGACTTCAATTCTGAGTTCCTCTCGACACGAGCTACACAAGGACGTAAGTTTTATTACGTGTTGAGATGATTTGAAAATATGATGTTGATGGAATTGAATATGATTCATATATGTTGTTCTCGAGACAATATACATCGTATAATCGAAACCGGATTAAAGAACAGACTGTTTATGCAATTGTTATGAATTTTTCAGAGTTGATTCAATTGTGGTTATACCGATTTGATATCAAAATTATGTTGTTATCGATTATGAGGTTATGGAATTGATATCTTATTTATACTGTATCGCTGGGTATATTGATATTATTCGGATTTGGATCAGATGAGTTGTTGATTCGAATATACTGATATTGTATTGCCGGTATTGCGAGACTGTACAGAATTGAGATTATGATTCGTATTGATAGCGATTATGAGTTGTATGATTATATATGTGATGTTGAGATTGACGGGGCTATCAAGACCGTATTATTATGTCGTAGAGACATCAGTAGATTGATTTTGATCAGATTCAGTAGTGATTGAGATTGCATTGTATGTCGTTGACATTGATCAGATTATGTATTGATTTGAGTATTAATCAGTACAGGTTTTGAATTGAGTGATACATTGACACAGTCTATCGATATTGTCATTTCATATTTGATATGGACAGATTTGACTCCGAGACTTCGACTTCGTCAGATCAAGAAGACAAAGGTATAAGTCATTGTGGAATTTGGAGATCGACTCGAGTAGGATATACTTGAGTTTCCCTAAATCACATACTTATTGTTGTTATATGCATTGATTTGATTTTATATGTTGTTCGATTGATTCATAGGAAGCATGTATTAGACGAGTATTAGACGAGTGATCTTGTGACAGAAGTGCCTGATAGTGGTGGGATCGCCACGGGCACATTGCACGATATCACAAGATAGTGTATTGGTGATAGTGCCACAGTCTGTAACGGATAGGTCAAGACAATGGATGTTTGGTTATATCGACGTGGATAGAATCGGAGTTTCTTCTATTACTGTTGGTCGATATAGGAATACCAACTTCTTGAAACCGGGATCACTAGACTAGGATTGAGTCTAATCTGAGATGTGGAGTCACAAGTATGATTGGCAGTTTATATTGATTATGTTTCTGATTTTGTTGCATGTTACTGATATATGTTACATGTTTTACATGCTTTTACATTGTTTATATAACTGCATGTTTCGTTGGTTTATACTGGGATTTATTTCTCACCGGAGTTATCCGGCTGTTGTCTTGTTTGTATGTGTGCATGTCAACATGTGGGATAGAATCAGGGTCAAAAAAGAATGAAGTTGGACTAGATAGCGTGGAGATCCGGGCTCAGAAGTAAACTATGAATCATCACTTGATATATAGTAGTGGGAACCTAGTTGAATCATTGTAGGAAATACAAGACTTGTACTTTTATGTATAATAAGTATTTCAGATTGATTTATCTTACGTTTCCGCATTGTATTTAAAAAAAAATTTTAGACCCTGTTTATTATAATTGATTGAATAATTCCTAATAATGATTAAAATTAGAATTAGCGTCCGGGTCCCCACAAAATGTGGTATCAGAGCATTAGGTTTTGTAGACTGAGATAGAAGTTAGTGAGCAGGGTAGAATGGGTTTTCTTTCCTTGCATGTGAGTGCTAGCATGTGATTTATTATGATGTTGAATTACATTGTGTATGCTAGCATGATATTATGTTTTACTGCCTTTAATACATGTTACCTGAATATCTGAGATGATTTGGTAATATGTATTATTTGAAAAGGGATCAGAACCAATTCTTGATCAGAGGTAAGCTGATCAGGAAGGGACTGAGACGGATTTGTCTCATGTGATTGCTAACTCTTGTGATTATCAGATATACCTCCCCGCAGGATTCCTGAACGAGGTAGTACTTCGACTGATCAGGTGGATGTGTCAGAAACTCTGATGAAAACACAGTTAAAGAGGTTTCAGTCATTTCAACCGTAGATTCTAACGGGTACTGAGACGCCAGTGGATTGTGAGAATTGGCTAGATGACATAGAAATGCTATTTGAATTTCTTGGTTTCACAGATGATTGTAGAGTTAAACTGATTGGGAACCAGTTACGGGAAGTCGCAAGGAGTTGGTGGCTGGTAACCAAAGAAGCCTTAGAACAGCGTGGTCCAGTGATTACATGTAAAATTTTTAAAGTCGAATTCTATCAAAGATTTTTTCCCGTATCATACAGATAGGATAAAGGTGCAGAGTTTGCAAATCTGAGACAGGGTCAGTTGAATGTTGACGAGTATTTGGCCCAGTTCTTTACCTTGCTACGTTTTGCTCCTCAAGTGGCCAGGAACGATGCAGCTGTGTTTGATCAGTTTATCCAGGGATTGAATCCGGAGATACGTACATTGGTAAATGTGAAACAACCGAATAACCTTGCTGATACTCTGAATAGAGCCAGAAGAGCAGAAACAGTTCTGATGAGACAAAAGGAAGCCTCGTATGTTCTTCCAACACCGAAACCACTGCGACTACCTCCCCGAATCGAGATTGGTAGCAGCAGTAGTGAAAAGAAAGAACAGTTGAAAGCTCGAAAGAAGCAGTTCAAGAAGTTAGGGAGCGGTTCATCTAGCTCCATTGGTTCTAGCCCGAGTTATACTGGAGTTTATTGCAGAACTTGCGGAGGAAGACATCCCACGGAGCAATGCCAGGGATTGACTGGTAGATGCAATGTCTGTAAACAGCAGGGACATTTTGCTAGAGTTTGTCCACAGAAAGGTTCCCGAAGCTTCCAGGGAGCAGAGGCATCTGGTTATGGTGACCGAGGAACAGAACTGGGATGCACTTGATGATATAGTGATAGGTAACTGTTCTTTTGCGATTAGTTTGCATATGTATTGATAGATGCTAATGCATGCCCTATGATTTTTTTTGAATGAATTGTATTGATAGATGCTTGATTTGTTGGGTCCGTATATACTGTAGTATTGATTTCTTTATCTTTTGGGGGAAAGATTGATATCAGTGAATTCTGTAAATATCGTATACTGCAGTGACATGAGAATGAGATGGAGTTACACTATGTTGTACTTGTGTTGCTTGATTTTGACTGCATTATGGATATTGATGTGTTGACAAATACAGAACTCAGGTAGATTCTTGACAAAAGATGGTAAGATTCGGACCTGAAATAGTCGAAGAATGAATAATATACGGTAAGGATTTTCGATTTAAAATTCCTTTGATATCTGTATTGATTATGATTCGATGATTATCGAAAGGAATGAAGTAATTCCTTATGTATTCAGTGGATTACTGAAACTGAACGTATCATGAACTGATTTGCCAGTAGCAGGAGAATTGCTAAAGTCTTCCTAGATGAGATTCCGGGTTTGCCTTATATTAGGGAAAGTGATCTTAGCCTTGATCTGATATCAGGTACTGTTCCTACTGTTAGAATTCCATACAGAATGATGTTGATTATATCGGAAGAATTGAAATATCAGTTAGAAGATTTACTGCCTGAGAGTTAGAATTACTTCTGATTGAGTGTTTCACTTTGAGATACTTCAGTTCTGATTATGAGTTGATGAATCCTGTGTTCAGAGGTATTCTGATAATGTAATGCCGTTTATCTATGATATTTTGATATATTCGTGGCATATGACTGACTGAATTTAATACCTTGTATTGAATGATCTGAGAACTGAAATTGTTGTATACAGAAATTGTTCAGATATGAGTTTTGACTGAAACAGATTGTATTTGTGGTATGTAATATCCGATTATAGTATACTGATTGATCTTGACACAGTTGAGGCCGTATCCTCTTCCCTTGCTTCACGGTTAACCATATGTCTAGGAGGTATACTGTTCCAATATTTACTCAACACGTAAACCCAACGTGCACGAATATACTACAAATGTCATAAGATGCACGTAATTTGAATTTAAATATGCACATGCTGAAATCATGACTGGATGCTCAATACATGAAATAATGTAAAACTTACAAACTTCAGGTGTGACTTCGTGAGCTTCTCGCAACTGGCAGTAGGCGTAACCCTTTACTAGAACACCGCTCTGATACCAACTGTAACGTACCATACTTTTAAACTATTTTAAAATTTGCGAAAAATAAAAATTTTCTTAAATACAAAATGAACTTTCAATTCTCAGTCAACCATCAATTATTCATCCAAAGTATTTGTAATGAAAGAAATCACCAATAAGGTTTGCTAAAGAACAAGACTTGTTTAAACGTTGTAAAAAAAAAAAAACGTGAAATCAGAGTAGTTGAAGCATTGCATAAAAACTTAAAACATGGACGGTCCTCGGGTTTAGTGTAATGCCCGAGATTTTAGTTTGATACTTTTGAATTGTTATATATTATGAATAAGGCGATGGAAGAACAGACGTTGAGAAGCGACGTTGCAAAGTGAGTTTGTTGACAAAGAGAGAGACCGCACCCGCGCCAAGAAGTAGACCGCACCCGCGGTGTAAGGGCAGAAAGTTGGATTTTTTTGATTTCAATAGCCACCGCACCCGCGCTTAAGCTTCTACCTCGCCCGCGCTTGGAGGGCAGTAGGGTACGTTTTTGGGGCAGAACGTGCACCGCACCTGCGGTACCAAAGAGAGTGCACCCGCGGTCCAAGTTTCTGGAAAATTTGATGTATATCAGTACACTGAGTGCACCCGCGGTGCAAAAGTGAGCGCACCCGCGGTGTGACGTGCAGCATGAAAAATAAGCCACGTTTCCTGGTGTTGCATGCAGTATATATATGATGTCATCTTTCGAAATTCATAGAGAAAAGAGCCGAGAATCTCTAGGGAAAAAGCTTTCTTGTTTTTGTAGGTTAAATTGTGAATTGTGAGAAATCCGTCCGTCCGATTTTGAATCCGACTTCAATTCTGAGTTCTTCTCGACACGAGCTACACAAGGACGTAAGTTTTATTACGTTTTAAGATGATTTGAAAATATGATGTTGATGGAATTGAATATGATTCATATATGTTGTTCTCGAGACAATAGACATCGTATAATCGAAACCGGATTAAAGAACAGACTGTTTATGCAATTGTTATGAATTTTTAGAGTTGATTCAATTGTGGTTATACCGATTTGATATCAAAATTATGTTGTTATCGATTATGAGGTGTTGGAATTGATATCTGATTTATACTGTATCGCTGGGTATATTGATATTATTCAGATTTGGATCAGATGAGTTGTTGATTCGAATATACTGATATTGTATTGCCGGTATTGCGAGACTGTACAGAATTGAGATTATGATTCGTATTGATAGCGATTATGAGTTGTATGATTATATCTGTGATGTTGAGATTGACGGGGCTATCAAGACCGTATTATTATGTCGTCGAGACATCAGTAGATTGATTTTGATCAGATTCAGTAGTGATTGAGATTGCATTGTATGTCGTTGACATTGATCAGATTATGTATTGATTTGAGTATTGATCAGTACAGGTTTTGAATTGAGTGACACATTGACACAGTCTATTCGATATTGTCATTTCAGATTTGATATGGACAGATTTGACTCCGAGACTTCGACTTCGTCAGATCAAGAAGACAAAGGTATAAGTCATTGTGGTATTGGGAGATCGACTCGAGTAGGATATACTTGAGTTTCCCTAAATCACATACTTATTGTTGTTATATGCATTGATTTGATTTTATATGTTGTTCGATTGATTCATAGGAAGCATGTATTAGACGAGTATTAGACGAGTGATCTTGTGACAGAAGTGCCTGATAGTGGTGGGATCGCCACAAGCAGCACATTGCACGATGTCACAAGATAGTGTATTGGTGATAGTGCCACAGTCTGTGACGGATAGGTCAAGACACTGGATGTTTGGTTATATCGACGTGGATAGAATCGGAGTTTCTTCTATTACTGTTGGTCGATATAGGAATACAAACGTCTGGAAACCGGGATCCCTAGACTAGGATTGAGTCTAGTCTGAGATGTGGAGTCACAAGTATGATTGGCAGTTTATATTGATTATGTTTCTGATTTTGTTGCATGTTACTGATATCTGTTACATGTTTTACATGCTTTTACATTGTTTATATAACTGTATGTTTCGTTGGTTTATACTGGGATTTATTTCTCACCGGAGTTATCCTGCTGTTGTCTTGTTTGTATGTGTGCATGGCAACAGGTGAGATAGAATCAGGGTCAAAAAAAGAATGAAGCTGGACTAGATAGCGTGGAGATCCGGGCTCAGAAGTAAACTAGGAATCATCACTTGATATATAGTAGTGGAACCTAGTTGAATCATTGTAGGAAATACAAGACTTGTACTTTTATGTATAATAAGTATTTCAGATTGATTTATCTTACGTTTCCGCATTGTATTTTAAAAAAAAATTGTAGACCCTGTTTATTATAATTGATTGAATAATTCCTAATAATGATTAAAATTAGAATTAGCGTCCGGGTCCCCACAAAAGGTGGTATCAGAGCATTAGGTTTTGTAGACTGAGATAGAAGTTAGTGAGCAGGGTAGAATGAGTTTTCTTTCCTTGCATGTGAGTGCTAGCATGTGATTTATTATGATGTTGAATTACATTGTGTATGCTAGCATGATATTATGTTTTACTGCCTTTAAATACATGTTACCTGAATATCTGAGATGATTTGGTAATATGTATTATTTGAAAAGGGATCAGAACCAATTCTTGATCAGAGATAAGCTGATCAGGAAGGGACTGAGACGGATTTGTCTCATGTGATTGCTAACTCTTGTGATTATCAGATATACCTCCCCGCAGGATTCCTGAACGAGGTAGTACTTCGACTGATCAGGTGGATGTGTCAGAAACTCTGATGAAAACACAGTTAAAGAGGTTTCAGTCATTTCAACCGCAGATTCTAACGGGTACTGAGACGCCAGTGGATTGTGAGAATTGGCTAGATGACATAGAAATGCTATTTGAATTTCTTGGTTTCACAGATGATTGTAGAGTTAAACTGATTGGGAACCAGTTACGGGAAGTCGCAAGGAGTTGGTGGCTGGTAACCAAAGAAGCCTTAGAACAGCGTGGTCCAGTGATTACATGTAAATTTTTTAAAGTCGAATTCTATCAAAGATTTTTTCCCGTATCATACAGATAGGATAAAGGTGCAGAGTTTGCAAATCTGAGACAGGGTCAGTTGAATGTTGACGAGTATTTGGCCCAGTTCTTTACCTTGCTACGTTTTGCTCCTCAAGTGGCCAGGAACGATGCAGCTGTGTTTGATCAGTTTATCCAGGGATTGAATCCGGAGATACGTACATTGGTAAATGTGAAACAACCGAATAACCTTGCTGATACTCTGAATAGAGCCAGAAGAGCAGAAACAGTTCTGATGAGACAAAAGGAAGCCTCGTATGTTCTTCCAACACCGAAACCACTGCGACTACCTCCCCGAATCGATACTTGGTTAACATATCGATCCCAACAATACAGTCAAAATCAGCCAACCCAAACACAATGCAATCTAAGTCAATCTCATGACCCTCGAATTTTAATATACAATGTCTAACCGAAGTCACGGATATAAGACCACATCCCAACGGAGAAAATACAGACACTACAACAGATAATGACTCGACAAGTAAAGCATGCATCAATGCAAAGCGCTCAGAAATGAAGGTATGATATGCACCCGTATCTATCACTATATAAGCAGGATAACCGCAAAAAAACAGTTACCTGCTATCACATCGTCTGGTGCATCGTGGGCTTGCTCTTCTGTCAGTGCAAATACTCGAGCTTGCTGTCTGGGAGGTTGGCTCACAGTCTGGCTCCCTCCTGGCCTCGACTGGGACTGTGCAGGTGGCGGCTGGAAGGAATGGACAGATGATGCTTGTCTCTCAGGCTGAGGTACTGATGCAGATGATCCTGCACCTTGAGATCGCTGTGACCCTCTCTGTGGACAGACTCTAGCGAAATGTCCCAACTGTCTCCAGATATTGCATCGCCCATCCACTCCCTGACACTGATCTGTAGGATGTCTGCCTCCACAAGTACTGCAATACACTCCCGCATAATCTGAACTCTGGCCAGGATGTTAGAGTAGGTGCCCGTCGAGCCAAGTGTTGGCCGAGTGTTCACAATGAAACTCTACAGTATAAGCAATCTTTATTTTAATAATATTTGAAATTATTGTTTTGGCACATCTTTATCTGTATACCCATGCTAGTTGCATAGATAAAGCCCTTGAATATACAAATAGTATAAAGAGTATGAGATGCTAATATGAAGAGTATCATGAAACTCATATTTGGAATACTGTATATTCTAAACAGTTCCTAGTCGATTCAGCCGCCGCTAAGAAGGATATAGGCCGCTCGAGTTCGAGACTAGTATCTGCGATGTGAGTACCATGATTCATTGGTAGAGGACATTGTGATGTCCGAGCATGCAGATAGGTGCTCCTGGTAGAGTGCACTGAACAACCCTCCATAAAGAACTTTCCAAGTAGTTCTCACTTATCGAGTGGAAACGTCCTAGTTTATGGTTGTACACCATTAGTCCTTATGACCCGGGACAACATTGAGACTCTATGTGCTAGAATTACACTTTGACTTGTTTACCGACTCTCATGGGGTCATAAGGTGGCAAGGTTGGGTGTTCTGTCGAAACATATAGGAGTTGATGCATTGTAGTCGGGATTTACTGCTTACCTTCGGGTGTGGATATCCTATGTGTTCTCATGTGTATGTAGGTTGAAATCTCTAATCAGAATATGGTGGTAATTATGAAAGTTGTTTCATAGATTACACCATCGATGCAACTACGACATGACACATAGTATCGATTCATTGACAACTGTCGATATACCAAGGGTTGTCGAATCGGTCGGGATATATGAGTTGAAGGGACCGTACTGTACGCTAACCATAATTAAATGGTTCTTGCAAGCACTATCATTTGATATCTAGGGAATTATGTAAGCGATGCTGCTAGGCGTTTAACATGATTGGTTGGGTACTATCAGACTTGAGTTCTGACGTTCTTGTTATCAAGGAGTTGATAAGTAAGAATGGAGCAATTGGGGTATGTTTATATAAGGACATGTTTAGTCCGAATCACATGGAGATGTGAAGCCACGGCTAGTTGTATCAATGAACCATTGAGGGCCACACAAGTACTAGCTTTCTAGATCCCGTTGAGAAGTAAAATAGTTCAATGTGTTGAACGGCTTATAAATGAGTTTATAAGCGTAAGAAAAATAGAAGTATGACTTCTATGAGAGAAATGTAATTTTTAATTTATGGAAGTGTTCCTAAATTAAAAGTTGGCCAAATAAATAATTTATTTGAAAATTGTGATTTTCATAAACATTATTATGGACTAAATTAAATTAATTCAAGTGTTGAATTAATTAAACACTAGTGGGCCTAGTAGAGTCCAAATAATTAAATTAATTCAAGTGTTGAATTAATTAAATCATATTGGGTCTTGTAGAGCCCAATAGTAAAATAATTATTCAACTAGTGACTTGAGTAAATTCAAGTAATGTTTAATTAGTCTCAAATTTGTTTGAGATAATTAAATTAAGTCCATGGATTTTTAATTGTTAAAAATCAAATAAAAATGCATGCATGGGAGGTGAAGAGTTGGGAGACAACTTTTTTTTTAACCAAGGCATGGCATGCAAAAGTTGGACACTACTTTTTCACATACCAAGACAAGTCTCCCTACCCTTCAATCCATCATGCAATGGCCGAAATTTTGTGGCTACTCTCCCTCATTTTTCTTTCCATTTTGTTCTTCAATTGTTGAAGAAGGAAAATACTTTTCAAAGAAAAATCCTCATATTTTTCTAAGTGCAAGATATGAGGGGATCTACGTAGTTGGTAGTGGGCTTTATTTTAGAGCAAGGAGTGCTCTTTGGAAGCTTGTAGAAGTTCTTGCCATACAAGAGCTAAGGTGTTTACACCTTAGTTGGAGCCATCATCAACCTCAAGAGGTTGATATGTATGATTTCTTTACACCCTATGAATGTCATAGTTGTGTTTTTGTATATGCTACATCCTAGTACATGAGAGGTGCGAAAATTTCTCTTCAAATTTCGGTTTTCTTGTTTTGAAAACATTTTGTTGCTTCCGTTGCGCATTTGAGCACCTAAAATCGATCCCTTTCAAGTGGTATCAGAGCTAAGGGTACTAGTTTTTGTAGCATATACATAATATTATATTGAGGTCGATTTCTATACATAATATTGTATTGAGGTCGATTTCTAACCGCATAAGATGAAATTTTTGCAACAAAATCAAGGCCAAAACAAAAGGGTTTTCGAGCAGCATGTTGCTGCCCATTTCGGGCAGCTTGGGATGCCTGAGGGGCTGCCCATTTCGGGCAGCAAGAGCAGCCCGAGGGGCTGCCCGAATCCCCTCCCTTAAAAATAAAAAAAAATAAAAATTTTGTAAGTTGGCCGGAGCTCCGGCGACGGCAATGACGACTAGGGTTTTCAAAAGATGTTTTGAAATATCAAAGTGTCATGGGCCTTGATGTTTTTGGGCCATTAGATGGCAACATATTTGTAATGCCCAGAAATTTAATCCTAGTAATCTGTAATTATTGATTTATAATTTGATATGATTATAAAAGGATTAGTACCGTCGCGCATGTGCACGTCATCCCCTAAATCACAGGCAATCCATCATATCAATAAGAAGGTATGTAATAAAACTGAACAGATATTTACATTAGTGAAATAATGCTGGGAATTCTTGTCTCATATCTGATTCAGTCTCCCAAGTGGCTTCTTCAATGCCATGACGAGTCCATTGCACTTCCACCAACGGAATCATCTTCGTTCTGAGCTGTTTTTCCTTACGATCGATAATCCGGATCGGTTTCTCGACATAACTCAATGTCTCAACCAGCTCGGTCTCGTCGGGTTGAATAACATGTGAATCATCAGGGAGATACTTCCGCAGCATTGATACATGAAAGACATCATGTATTCCAGATAATGAAGGCGGAAATGCTAGTCGATAGGCACGATCTCCTATCTTTTCAAGAATCTCATAAGGACCGACATATCGTGGAGACAACTTCCCTTTCTTCCCAAATCGGACAATACCCCTGAAAGGAGAAATCTTCAGGAACACTCGGTCTCCTGCCTCAAATACCAACGGTCGTCGTTGAAGGTTGGCATATTTGGCTTGTCTTTCCTGTGCTGCCTTCATTTTCTTCTGGATCAACTTCACTTTTTCTGTCATATCTCTGATCATATCAGGTCCAGTCTCAGGAACTTCAGAGATATCATCCCAATAAAGAGGGGATCGACATTTCTTTCTGTACAACGCTTCGAATGGTGCCATCTCAATACTCGTTTGATAGCTGTTGTTGTACGAAAATTCACAAAGTGGCAATGCATCTTGCCAATTAGTGCTAAAATCAAGCATCACAGCTCTCAGCATATCTTCCAATGTCTGAATCGTTCGTTCTGACTGTCCGTCAGTCTGAGGATGATATGCGGTACTCAGATGTAACTTTGTACCAAGAGCTTGCTGCAAGCTCTGCCAGAAGTGCGAAGTAAACCGAGGATCACGGTCTGAAACAATCGACTTCGGCACTCCGTGCAGTCTAACCACTTCCTTGACGTGGATATCGGCCATCTGATCATATCTATAGGTCATCTTGTATGGAATAAAGCATGCAGATTTGGTCAATCGATCAATCACGACCCAAATCGCATTACAACCTCGGGAGGATCTCGGTAACTGTGTCACAAAATCCATGGAAATGTGATCCCATTTCCATTCAGGAATCGACAAACTTTGCAACAATCCTCCGGGTTTCTTCCTTTCAGCCTTCACCTGTTGGCAATTCAGACACTTGGCTACAAATTCAGTAACATCAGATTTCATTTGCTTCCACCAATACTGTGTCTTTAAATCATTATACATTTTCCTGCCACCAGGATGAATGCTAAAACGACTGTTGTGCGCTTCTGTCAGTATTCGCTGTCTCAATTCCGAAACATTCGGCACAACAAGACCATTATTCACATACAAAACACTATCTCGAACCTGATATTCCGATTGATGACCGGCTTTGACCATTGCAATCGAATTCTGTACGTTCTGATCAACTTTTTGTGCCTCTTTGATTCTCAATATCAATTTTGGTTCAGCTCGAATTGCATAATCTCAGAGGCTGACAATCTGTTTCAAAAGCTAATCCAGACATACAGCAGTCTTCTATTAAATTCGAGACACCTATCGTCGATAAGGATAAAGAACATATCTTTCGACTCAGTGCATCGGCTGCTGCATTGGACTTTCCTGGGTAGTATTTGATTTCACAATCGAAATCCTTTAGCAAATCAAGCCATCTCCTCTGTCTCATATTCAACTCGGATTGTGAAAACAAATACTTCAAGCTCTTATGATAAGAATAGATTTCGAATTTCTCACCGTAGAGGTAATGTCGCCATATCTTCAAAGCAAAGACTATGGCTGCCAATTCAAGATCATGAATTGGGTAACGGGATTCATGGGGTTTCAGCTGTCTCGAGGCATAAGCAATCACATGCCCCCGCTGCATCAACACATAGCCCAATCCTCGGTGAGATGCATCACAATAAACCACAAAGTCACCAGTACCTGAAGGAATTGTCAACACAGGCGCACTGGTTAATCTCTTCTTCAATTCGAGAAAACTGGTCTCACATTCCTCAGACCAAACAAACGGAGCATTCTTCTGAGTCACCTGTGTAATCGGTTTGGCAATACTCGAAAAATCTTTAATAAATCGACGATAATATCTTGCGAAACCCATAAAGCTGCGTATCTCTGGTACAGAGGTCGGTCTCGGCCAAGATATCACTGCCTGAACCTTACTGGAATCAACTGATATACCGTCTCCGGATATAATATGCCCCAGAAATACCACCTTTTTCAACCAGAACTCGCATTTCGATAGTTTAGCATATAATTTCTCCGCCCTAAAAATTCACAACACAGTTCTTAAATGTTCAGCATGCTCCATCACATTCTTTGAATAAATCATAATATCATCGATGAAGATAATCACGAAATCATCGAGGTATTTCTGAAAGACTCGATTCATCAATCCCATAAATACTGCCGGTGCATTCGTCAAACCAAATGGCATGACAATAAATTCATAGTGTCCATACCTGGTTCTGAATGCTGTCTTTGAGATATCAGAATCCCTAACTCTCAGTTGATGTTATCCAGATCTCAGATCGATCTTGGAATACACTGAAGAACCTTGCAACTGATCAAATAAATCATCAATATGAGGCAATGGATATTTATTCTTTATCGTTGCCTTATTCAGTTGCCGGTAGTCGATACAAAGTCTCATCGACCCATCCTTCTTCCTCAGAAACAGTACTGGAGCACCCCAAGGAGATACACTCGGGCGAAGTGTCCCTGCTGCTTACAAATGCGGAAGTTGCCGAACACTCCTCAGCACTGTTCTGTGGAATGCTTCCCTCCACAAGTGCTACAGTGAGGTCCTGCATAACTCTGGCCCTGACCAGTTTGTCTAGAGCCACTCGAACTTGATGAGCTACTTCCAGGTTTCTTGAATTGCTTTCTCTTAGCTTTCAGGAAATATTTCTTCCCACTACCACTGCCGCTTTCATATCGAGGAGCTGGTGGAGGCATCTGTGATCTTGGTGCTGAAGACACAAACGAAGCCTCTTTCTGTCTCATCAGACCAGCTTCAGCTCCCTTGGCTCGGTTCAAGGCATCAGTAAAGTTGTTTGGCCTCCCGGTATTCACCAAGGTAAGATTTCAGGATTTAGGCCATTTATGAACTGGTCCGCAACGGCCTCATCATGTTCAGATACGTGGGGAGCAAATCGGAGCAGTGTAGAGAATTTGGCCACATATTCCTCAATGTTTAGCTGGCCCTGCCTCAAGTTGGCAAACTCGGTTCCCTTGTCCTTTCTATACGACACTGGAAAGAACCTTTGATAAAATTCATTTCTAAAGACATTCCAGGTGATAGTCGTACTTCGTTGTTCCAAGGCCCGTTTTGTTGTGATCCACCAGTTTTTGGCAACGTCGTGTAACTGGTGTCCTATCAATTTCACCCTCTTCTCATCAGTATAATCCAAGGACTCAAACAACATCTCGATATCATCTAACCAACTCTCGCATTCCACTGAATTCTCCGTACCCTTCAGAGTTGGTGGATGGAATGACTGAAATATCTTTAACAAGGTCTCCATTGGAGTGGCTGTAACGTCCATTGGAGGATTTGAAGTACTACCCTGTTCAGGTACTCTTCTCGGAGGCATATCTGATAATCAAAAGGATTAGTAATCCCAATACACAAATATATTTCAGTCCTCCTCCGATCATCTTACTGCTGATCCAGAATCGGTCCTGATCCATTCTCAATAACACATGTTTTCAAATCAAGTCAGATAAACAGATAAACATGCATTATAAAGCAGTAAATCATGCTAGCAATCAAAAGCAGGAAAGAAAACTATAATCTACCTCGCTCACTCGCTCCTATCTCAGTCTCAAGGATCTATTGCTCTGATACCACCTGTTGTGGGAACCCGGACGCTAATCATGTTCTTAATCATCAATGGGACTAATTAATCAATTATAATAACTAGGGTCTAATTTTTTTTTTTTTAAATAATGCGGAACGTAGTGACATAAAAACATATATACATCTCAGTATAAAAAAGTACCAATTCTGTACCACATACATTTATTTAATTAAGGTTTAACATCTAATATCAAGTGTCCAACCCTATCTCTAATCCAAGTCCGGAGCCGCCACTCTAATCACGATCTCTCTCTTTATCTCCGTGACCCTGAACCTGTCCCACCTGTTGTCATGTACACATACAGACAAGACAACGGCCGGATAATTCCGGTGAGAATATAATCCCAGTATAAATCAACGAAACATGCAATCATATAAACAAATATAAAGCATGTAACAGGTAACAGCAATATGTATCAAAATCTGAAACATAACTAATATCAAACTGTCGACAATACTCGTAGCTACACAATTCAGACTAGACTCAATCCTAGTCTAGGGATCCCGGTTTCCAGAAGTTGGCATTCTTATATCGACCAACAGTAATAGAAAAGACTCCAGTTCTATCAACGTCGATAAGGTATCGATCACCAGAAATAGAAAAAGGTCTGATTCTATTCACACCGATATGGTATCGATCACCAGTAATAGAAGGAACTCTAATTCTATCCACACCGATATAATATCGATCACCAGTAAGAGAAGAAGCTCCAATTCTATCCACACCGATATGACATCGATCAACAGTAATAGAAGAAACCCAAATTCTATCCACATCGATAGCCAATCATCCGGTGACAGACTTTGGCACTATCGCCAATACACTATCTTGTGACATCGTGTAATGTGCCTGTGGCGATCCCGCCACTATCAGGTACTTCTGTCACAAGATTACTCGTCTAATACCTGCTATCTATAAATCAAGAGAACAAGTACCTCAATCAAATCAATGCAAATATCGATGCAATAAAGTAAAGTATGTGATTTAGGGAAACTCAAGTCAAAACCGACTCAAGTCGATCTCCCAATACCACATTGACTTTTACCTTTCGTTTGTAGTCTCGGTCTGAAGCAATATCAGTTCTGAACTCAAGACTGTCTCTGTAAATCTGAAACGACATATTGAGAATCATAATATCAATATTCCATTCTCAATTCAACACTGAATCTGATTAATCCGGATTTAATTCAAATAACAGCATAACGGCACAATCTCAGTATCTCCGTCAATACCATATCAACAGACATCAATTACAAATCATAACCCATATCCAATACAATTTGTAATCCATCCATAATCCAAATCTGTCCGATTTCAAATCAATATAATCAGAAATTCATAACAATTCCATAATCAGTCCGTTTCTTAATCTGACTTCGATTCTACGATGTATAACATATCAAGAACATCATATATGAATCCTATTCAATTATGAAAATGACATAATTTCAAAGCATGTCAAAACGTAGCAAAACTTACGTCCAGTTGTAGTCTACGTTGCTAGGAACTCGGTACCGAAGTCGGATTCAAAATCAGACGGACGGATTTTGCACAATCGCGATCCTAAGATTCATTGACTATTTTCTCCAAAGTTCTTTCGACTTTTTCGTTTTTGAAGGATTAAACGTTTGTGTATATATATATATATATATATATATATATATATATACAATCATGCATGCATCAAGCAAATGGCGAACTCTACGCGCAACACGTCTCGCGCATATGCGCGACCTAAATCGGCACATATGCGCGAGACCTTCTGGTCTTCGCACATTTCTTTTCGGCAGCTCGCGCATATGCGCGACACCTTCCGCGCATATGCGCGAGACTCTCTGGAGTTGTGATCGAACCTTCACACAGCTCGCGCATATGCGCGCCTTCCTGTCGCGCATATGCGCGAGACCTTCTGTCCAATTCGCGCATGTGCGCCGATGGTACTGTCCTCGCACATACATTTTCACACGTTACTTCAAATCGTGTCTCGGTTAATCCTTTCATAATCATATCAAATTATAAATCAATAATTATAGATTACTAGGATTAAATTTCTGGGCATTACAATATTTCTGAAATTAAATGGGCCAAAATTTTTCTGGTGAAAAATGCTTTTTTGGGTCCTTAAGTTTAAATTTAGAAAAGTTGCAAATATTTTCTCATGAAATAAATAATTGAAGTTGGACTTTAATTATTTATAGTAAATGGTGATTTACAAAAATTCAGTTATAAATAAATTAATTGGAAAGTAGACAAAGGTGTTTGTATACTTTGTTAATTTAGTTTATAATCGTTGCGCTTAGTGATTGGATCAAGATATATAATATTAGATCAATTAATTATTGTGATAATTAATTGATGGTGTATGTATGATATGTGATATTATGCATGAAGCATGATCAAAAGCCCAAGCCCAATTTGCTAGGTGTATGCTAGGATATTCTGTGTTGAATGATTGTAATAATTATCAAATTTCAAGTGGGCTTGGTTTATGGCCCGTTCCCACCCCATGAGATGTATCCCTATTTTCCATGGATATTTATTTGTAAATATTAGTATAGTGGAAGATCAAGATTGGAAGATGGTGGCCTTGATGATTATGAAGATCGAAGACATGTAAATATTGGAAGCATATGTAATAGTTGCATTTGCAGCTCATGCATTTCCCTAGGATTGGACCTAGGCCCGTGCTTAGCTCACACGGGCCGTTAGTTTTGTGGCGATTGATCATCCTTATTTTGTTTACTGTTTATAAAATATGCATGATATGTTACAAATAATAAGTATGTGCGTTATTATTATGATAATAACAAAGTTGCATGAATCCGGCAAACATACGATCAAACATGGCGAGCTTTTAAATAAAATTAATGATGAGACCTTTGAAAATTAAAAACCCTCATTTTGAATAAGATTCAAAATTAATATCAAGCCCCAAAAGGGGAATTATAAATTTGTTTATAATTTCCATGTCTCCCATCGACAATGGGTGCATGATGAACGCTACCCGTACTCGGGCCTCGGCTCATATTATTGGGGGGCCCTAGGTGCCAGAAAGCTGTGACATCCATTGACATGGTGATGTGAACTACGTGGAACTCCCATGATTTCGGCTCATATTATTGGGGGAACTCATGGCGACTGTCCATTAAGGTTCAACATCGATGGGTAAGGCTTGACACGTGAAGATGAACGACGTCATATTATTGGGTCCTAATCAAACGTGAGACAAAAGTTTACGTAGAGGGTTGCTTAGAGATGCAATTGGAAACTACCTTTTAGGAATTGTGATTGGCTGATATTATTCGGGATCATAATTCGCTAATTGGATCATGCCTACCTACTGAGGAAAGGAGTTTCCCGTTTTCACTAGAGGGTAGTGAAAGATGTCAAAACAGTGGGAGTAAACATTTATAAAGTAAAAGTCCATACTTTTAAATATTTTAAAATAGTCATTAACATTTATCTGTTTTACTTTTCAATACTTTTTGACAATGTCTTCGATTCGTAATTTGCTATATGTAATACTCGACAAATACGTATAAACCAGACCTAATTACCTCAATTGGCTAGGAAATCTGAAAATCGTCTTGAATTCGAAAATGATAGCATATACACTTACTAAGTCGTCCCCTGTTGAGGCTCTGACTTACTGCACTCCTGAGGAATTGCAGACTTACAAGAAATGGTGTGACCATGAATTGAAAGCCAAGTGTTATATGCAGGCTTCTATGAAAGATGAGAAGTCGGTTCTTTATGTGGGCTCTTCATCTGGTACGAAGACTGGTCCACCTGGGAAGGGATAGAAACGTTCTTTCCAGCGTCCCAAGAAGAACGTGCCCTTGAAGAGGCAATCTCCCAGTCCCGTTGTGGCAGCCATACCAGTGAAGGGTGACAAGACTGTTGATATTTGTCATCACTGCAAGAAGCCTGGACATTGGAGGCGTAATTGCAGGGAATATCTTGCCCAGAAGAGTTCTGGAAACGGTATGTTCTATATTGAAGTAAAAATTTCAATTAACTCTACTTCTTGGGTATTGGATACCGGCTGTAGCTCACATTTCTGTAATGAGTTACAGGTGATGGGAAGAAGTAGAAGTCTTAGGGAAGGTGAGACCTTCTTGAGGTTGGGCAATGGAGCAAGAGTTGCTGCAAAGGCCGTAGGACATGTTTACTTATTGTTGAACAATGATTTTAAGTTGATTTTAAGAGATGTTTTGTTTGTACCTGACTTGGTGAAAAACATCGTTTCCATTTCTATGCTTGATAAAAATGGATATTCTTGTTTATTTAGCAAAGTTGTTTGCAACATTTACAAGAATGAATGTTTAATTGGTACTGGAGAACTTGAAAACGATCTCTATAACTCAAAATTGAAAGATATTCCACTAAACAATGTCCAAGCTATAACAACAACAAACAAGCGAAAACAAGATACTCTAAATTCGGCACAATTGTTGCATGCTCGATTAAGAAAATATTTCCCTAAGAAGGATGAACAAGCTAGTGGGAGTGGGCATATTTGATATGTCTGATATTAATGCTCTCACGTCTTGTGAATCCTGTCTGAAAGGAAAGATGACCAAAATTCCCTTTAAGGGCCATGTGGAGCGAGCCAAAGGGTTATTGGATTTGATCCATACCGATGTGTGCGGTCCGCTTAGCATCACCACTAAGCATGGACATGCCTACTTCATCACCTTTACCGATGACTTTTCGAGGTACGGGTATGTGTATTTGATGAAATACAAGTCTGAAGTCTTTGAAAGGTTCAAAGAATTCAGAAGTGAAGTAGAGAAACAGCTGAGACGAAGCATCAAGACACTTCGATCGAATCGAGGTGGTGAGTACTTGAGTGCTGAGTTCCAAGAGTATCTTGGGGAGAATGGGATTCTCTCGCAGTGGACTCCGCACGCTACACCACAGTTGAATGGTGTTTCAGAGCGTCGTAACGGACTTTGATGGACATGGTTCGGTCTATGATGGGGTTCACGGAGTTGCCGCCATCTTTTTGGGGATATGCGCTTGAGACAGCGGCACTGTTGTTGATCAATGTCCATTCAAAGGCAGTTGACAAGACACCATATGAGATATGGATGGGTAAGCCTCCCAAGTATTCTTATCTTAGAATATGGGGGTGCCCTGCTTATGTGAAGCAGGTAGTAGAAGATAAATTGGATAGTCGATCCATTTTATGTTACTTTGTGGGATATCCAAAGAATTCGGTTGGATACTACTTCTATCATCCCTAAGAAACAAAAGTGTTTGTTTCTAGGAATGCATCATTTTTGGAAAAGAAAATTTCAATTGGATACAAAAAGGCGAGATGATAGAACTCGAAGAGGTTCGAGAGACACCCACCATTATAGAACCCACACCCGAAGAGCCAAGAGAGGAGATACAAGCTCCTAGAAGATCCGAGAGAGTCTCGAGACCACCTATGAGGTATGATCTGCTTCTTGAAGAGGGCCATGATGAGCCTAACCATGGATTTGATCCAACGACCGTCAAGGAAGCGTTATCTGATGCCGATTCATCCAAATGGCTTGAAGCGATGGAATCTGAGATGAATTCCATGCATTCAAACCAAGTGTGGAATCTCGTGGATCCACCTGAGGGAATTGTTCCCATAGGGTGTAAATGGATTTACAAGAGGAAACTTGGGGCGGATAGGAAGGTATTAACCTTCAAGGCGCGATTGGTGGCAAAAGGATATACTCAAAGACAAGGAGTTGACTTTGAGGAAACCTTTTCTCCAGTTGCAATGTTCAAGTCCGTAATGATATTGCTAGCCATAGCTGCATGGTATGACTATGAGATATGGCAGATGGATGTCAAGAAAGCCTTTCTTAATGGGGATATTAAGGAAGAGATTTACATGTCTCAACCTGAAGGGTTTACATCTATCGGAAGTGAGCATATGGTATGCAAACTTCAAAGATCTATTTATGGTCTAAAGCAGGCATCTAGGAGTTGGAACCTCATATTCGACAGTACAATCAAAGAGTTTGGTTTTACTAAGAATCCTGAGGAACCCTTTGTATATAAGAAGGTCAGTGGGAGTGCTGTGACATTCCTGGTGTTGTATGTTGATGACATTCTACTCATTGGGAATGATGTAGGAATGTTGCAATCAACTAAGATATGGTTAGCGAGTAAGTTCTCGATGCAGGACTTGGGTGAAGCATCTTTTGTATTGGGAATACAGATCTATAGAGATAGATCAAGAAGATTGCTTGGTATCACCCAGTCCACATACATTGATACCATCGTGAAGAGGTTCTCGATTGATGAGTCCAAGAGAGGACATCTACCAATGTGTCATGGCGTGTCCCTATCCAAGTCTATGTCTCCCAAGACTGATGTAGAGATAGCGGCGATGACAAGCATTCCTTATGCATCTGCGATTGGTAGCATCATGTATGGGATGATATCTACACGTCCTGACGTGGCTTTCGCACTAAGTGTAATGAGTAGATATCAATCGAACCTTGGTCTTCCACATTGGAAAGCTGTGAAAGACATCCTCAAGTATTTGAGAAGGACCAATAAGTTGTTCTTGGTCTATGGGGGTGGAGAACTGAAATTGGAAGGCTATACCGACTCTAGTTTCCAAAGCGATATCGATGACTCGAAGTCAACCTCTGGGTTCGTATTCATGCTCAATGGTGCTGCTGTCTCCTGGAAGAGTTCCAAGCAAGACAGTACTGCGGATTCCACCACTGAGGCCGAATACATTGCTGCATCAGATGCAGAAAAAGGAGGCTGTTTGGATAAGGAATTTCTTCCAAGAGTTGGGCGTCATTATTAATAGAGTTGCTCTTGTCCCGGTGTTGTATGACAACACGGGAACTATAGCTCAAGCAAAGGAGCCAAGGTCTCATCAGAAATCCAAACACGTATTGAGAAAGTACCACATCCTCTGAGAGATTGTGGAAAGAGGAGAAGTGTCGATTGACAAAGTCGGCACCGCAGATTATGTTGTTGATCCACTAGCTAAGCCTTTACCAAGACCATTATTCGAGATGCATCGCGAATCAATGGGTTTGAAGCATTTGGGTAGTTGGCTCTAGTGCAAGTGGGAGATTGTTAGAGTAGGTTCCCGTCGAGCCAAGTGTTGGCCGAGTGTTCACAATGAAACTCTATGTATAAGCAATCTTTATTTTAATAATATTTGAAATTATTTTTTTGGCACATCTTTATCTGTATACCAATGCTAGTTGCATAGATAAAGCCCGTGAATATACAAATAGTAGAAAGAATATGAGATGCTCATATGATGAGTATCAAGAAACTCATATTTGGAATACTGTGTATTCTAAACAGTTCCTAGTCGATTCAGCCGCCGCTAAGAAGGATAGAGGCCGCTCGAGTTCGAGACTAGTATCTGCGATGTGAGTACCATGTTTCATTGGTAGGGGACATTGTAATGTCCGAGCATGCAGATAGGTGCTCCTGGTAGAGTGCACTGAACAACCCTCCATAAAGGACTTTCCAAGTGGTTCTCACTTATCGAGTGGAAACGTCCTAGTTTATGGTTGTACACCATTAGTCCTTATGACCCGGGACAACATTGAGACTTTATGTGCTAGAATTACACTTTTACTTGTTTACCGACTCTCATGGGGTCATCAGGTGGCAAGGTTGGGTGTTCTGTCGAAACATATAGGAGTCGATGCATTGTAGTCGGGGATTCACCGCTTACCTTCGGGTATGGATATCCTCTGTGTTCTCATGTGTATGTAGGTTGAAATCTTTGATCAGACTATGGTGGTAATTATGAAAGGGGTTTCATAGATTACACCATCGATACAACTACGACATGACACATACTATCGATTCATTGACAACTCTCGATATACCAATGGTTGTCGAATCGGTCGGGATATATGAGTTGAAGGGAGCGTACTGTACGCTAACCATAATTGAATGGTTCTTGCAGGCACTATCATTTGATACCTAGGGAATCATGTAAGCGATGCTGCTAGGCGTTTAACATGATTGGTTGGGCACTATCAGACTTGAGTTTTGACGTTCTTGTTATCAAGGAGCTGATAAGTAAGAATGGAGCAATTGGGGTATGCTCATATAAGGACATGTTTAGTCCGAATCACATGGAGATGTGAAGCCACGGCTAGTTGTATCAATGAACCATTGAGGGCCACACAAGTACTAGCTTTCTAGATCCCGTTGAGAAGTAAAATAGTTCAATGTGTTGAACGGCTTATAAATGAGTTTATAAGCGTAAGAAAAATAGAAGTATGACTTCTATGAGAGAAATGTAATTTTTAATTTATGGAAGTGTTCCTAAATTAAAAGTTGGCCAAATAAATAATTTATTTGAAAATTGTGATTTTCATAAACATTATTATGGACTAAATTAAATTAATTCAAGTGTTGAATTAATTAAACACTAGTGGGCCTAGTAGAGTCCATATAATTAAATTAATCCAAGTGTTAAATTAATTAAATCATATTGGGTCTTGTGGAGCCCAATAGTAAAATAATTATTCAACTAGTGACTTGAGTAAATTCAAGTAATGTTTAATTAGTCTCAAATTTGTTTGAGATGATTAAATTAAGTCCATGGATTTTTAATTGTTAAAAATCTATTAAAAATGCATGCATGGGATGTGAAGAGTTGGGAGACAACTTTTTGTTTAACCAAGGCATGGCATGCAAAAGTTGGACACTACTTTTTCACATACCAAGACAAGTCTCCCTCCCCTTCAATCCATAATGCAATGGCCAAAATTTTGTGGCTACTCTCCCTCATTTTTCTCTCCATTTTGTTCTTCAATTGTTGAAGAAATAAAATACTTCTCAAAGAAAAATCCTCATATTTTTCTAGTGCAAGATATGAGGGGATCTACCTAGTTGGTGGTGGGCTATAATTTAGAGCAAGGAGTGCTCTTTGGAAGCTTGTAGAAGTTCTTGCCATACAAGAGCTAAGGTGTTTACACCTTAGTTGGAGCCATCATCAACCTCAAGAGGTTGATATGTATGATTTCTTTACACCCTATGAATGTCATAGTTGTGTTTTTGTATATGCTACATCCTAGTACATGAGAGGTGCGAAAATTTCTCTTCAAATTTCGGTTTTCTTGTTTTGAAAACATATTGTTGCTTCCGTTGTGCATTTGAGCACCTAAAATCGATCCCTTTCACAGGACCCCTCTGTCGTGACCCACTAGAGCTCGATGAACTGCCACCCTACTTCTTGAACTTTCTTACTCGGGCTTTCAGTTGATCTTTCTTGCCACTGATACTACCACCACTCTCGAATTTGGGAGGTGGTTGAAAAGAGGGCTGTGGTGGTCTTGGAATCGGATCAGCATACGAAAGTCCTCGTTGCTTAATCAAGCCCGCTTCCGCTCCCTTGGCTCGATTCAAGGCATCTGCTAAGTTGTTCGGTCTGCCGGTATTCACCAAGGTAAAGATATCAGGATTCAAGCCATTGATAAACTGATCTGCAACGGCCTCGTCATTCCCTGCAACGTGAGGAGCAAATCTGAGCAATGTCGAGAACTTAGCAACATACTCTTCGATGTTCAGCGGTCCCTGTTTCAGATTAGCAAACTCGGCAACTTTATCTTTTCGGTATGATACGGGAAAAAAGCGTTGATAGAACTCTGCTTTAAAGACTTTCCAAGTGATCTCTGTGCCACGATGCTCCAACGCTCTCTTTGTGGTAAACCACCAATTCTTTGCGACTTCATGCAGTTGATGCCCAATTAACTTCACTCGACGCTCATCGGTATAGTCAAGGGACTCAAATAACATCTCGATGTCATCTAACCAGCTCTCGTAATCAATAGCACTCTCAGTACCTTTCAGGTTCGGCGGTTTGAAGGATTGAAATCATTTCAGTATGTCTCCATCGGTGTTGCAGTAACATCCATCGGATCGTTGGAAGTACTGCCATGTTCTGTACCGGACGCACAGGCACTGCTGCTCTTCGAAGAGGCATATCTGATTATCAAATGGATTAGTACAAAATCTTTACAATCTATCTCAGTCTTCCTCTGATCATATACCTCTGATCCAGAATCGGGTCTGATTCATTTTATTCTTAATACATGTCGCAATCAATCAGATAGGCAGGTAAACATGTATTACCACAAGAAACATGCTTTCATATAGAACATATTTAAATCAACATACAATTAATAGCATGCTAGCATCGTCAAAGCAAGGAAGACGACTCGATCTATACTGTTCATTCGCTTCTAGTTCAGTCTAAAGGATCTAACGCTCTCATACCACCTGTTGTGGAGACCCGAGCTCTAATTCAATTATCTTTGGGATTAAGTGGATCTTTGCTAGAAAATGGGTCATAAAAAAAATTTCTTTTAAACATTAGAAACTATTGTATATAATCATACACATGTAATAACTTTACTTAGGTCATTAAAAGTAAGTACATGTCTTGTTCCATTTCATTTATACAAACTAGTGTTGGTAACAAACTACATATCACATGTAGAACATCTAGTTTATCTTCTACGCCCAAAATCACCACGCTATCCAATCTCATTCACGCTCTCCTTGACCCTGATCTTGATCCTGTTCCACCTGTTGTCATGCGCACATATAAACACAACAACAGCCGGATACTCCGGTGAGAACAAATCCCAGTATAACACAATGTATCTTGCATATCATGCAAGCATATGTAAGATATAAAGCATAAATCAAGAACATGTATCTAATCTAGAACATAGCTCAAAAGAATGCTATACATCAAATCTTGAACTTCAAATCTTTGACTCGACTCCAATCTAAGTCTAGGGATCCCGGTGTGAATAAGACGTAACAATCTCCCACATACTCTCCCAATCGTGGTGGCGGTACGTCTTATTCCCGGACTTCAGCCCTCTCTGTATCGATTATCTACAATAGGAGTCGATCTTCTCCTACATACATCGACACCACCGAACATTCGGTATCTTGGCATATCTGCCAATCACCTATCTCATGTGCATTGCTATAACTCAATAGACAAGGCATAACCATATCAAGAAGGCATAACCATATAAAATAATAAACAATCTAGTATGTGATTTTGGGAAACTCAAATCGGATATAATTCGAGTTGTGTCTTCCCGAATCAACATTGAATTATACTTTTCGTTGTTCAGTCTTTATCGAGGTCGAAGTCTAGATGTTGAAGCTTGCCGATATCAATCTGAAATGGCAATGTCGAAATAGCACCATATCAATCAATAACTCAACCAATACATGTACGTATCAATATTCCATCTCGGTACATTTTAGTGGCATAACGGTATCTTATCGGTATACCGGCAACTCAAATAGCATATGTGATATCAACAAGTCACAATTCTTAATAACCATCAACCATAAGACTCAAAATATGCATAATCTCATACACATATATGCTGGAAAATCGCAATAATCGCATACGGTATCATTACTTCGATCCGGTTTCGAATATACTATCACCGACATCACAATAACAAATAATAGGAATCAAAATCTGATTTCCCCAATCATCTCAACTTCAAAACATGCTGAAATGTAGTAATACTTACATCCTTTGGTAGCTTGTAACAAGTGGAACACGAATATAAATTCGGATCGAAAACCGGGCGGTTGGATTTTGCATAATTACTTTTCAAGTATAACTTGAAGCTTGAGGAATTATTCTTTCATGGATTCTCGGGAGGTTTCTTGGCTGCTGAAGTCTGAAAGAATGAATCAAGATACATATTAAATGGTTCCCAAGACATTTGTCAACTTCGTATGCATGCTGGACTTCTCGCGCATATGCGCACCCTTCCTTCGCGCATATGCGCGAGACATTCTGTCTCGGCGCGTCTGTCTCACGAGAGCTCGCGCATATGCGCGCCCTCTTTCGGCGCATATGCGCGAGGTCCTTCACAATTCTTCACAACTCTCGGGTACCCTCGCGCACATGCGCGGATTCATGTCACGCATATGCGCGAGGTTCACTGCCTTCCTCGTGCATATGCGCCCGGCTGGGTCGCGCATATGCGCGAGGCTCATCCTCACGCATATCTTAATTCTTCTTCCCGGCTTTCCCGGTCTGATCCGTTTCGTCTATAATCACCTCAATCTATCCATAATTCATATCAGATTACAATAATAAAATTCTTGGGCCTTACAGAATATCTTTCAAACAAGAATATCCATCTTTATCAAGCATAGAAATGGAAACAATGTTTTTCACCAAATCAGGTACAAACAAAACATCTCTTAAAATCATTGTTCAACAATAAGTAAACATCTCTTACGGCCTTGGCAGCAACTCTTGCTCCATTGCCCATCCTCAAAAAGGTCTCACCTTCCCTTAGCCTCCTACTTCTTCCCATCACCTGCAAATCATTACAGAGATGTGAGCCACAGTCGGTATCCAATACCCAAGAAGTAGTGTTAATTGAGATGTTTACTTCAATATAGAACTTACCGTTTCTAGAACTCTTCTGGACAAGATATTCTCTGCAGTTACACCTCTTGTGTCCAGGCTTCTTAATAAAGATATAAAATTGTATATTAATTAAATATTTTATAATATAAATTTATAATTTTTGTTTTATTAAATGTTTAAATATTATATGTTTTATAATAAATTGTATAAAATATAAATTGTGTGTAATTATAATTTTTTACTATTTTTACAGGTTCGATAAAACAAGAATAACTTTGGCGTTGCAAATGGGATTAAGATGATTTTTAGACCTGTAGAAAGTTGATGTTAATATCTACAATATTGGTGGCAAGCATGAGATAAAAATCTTCTCACAAGTGGGATCAAATTAAGCAACAAATAAAGTTATCAAAGAAGTGACAGTTTTACCATGCTCTAGCATTTTGACCATATCTCTCAAATTACTTGGTCAAATGGTTAAAAAAAATACCACAGTTCAAACAGCTCAATTATCTACATGTTTTGTTTTATGTGGAGAAGAAAATTCGGATAGTAAGATTTTCAAAAGTTATGTGTATTAAAATATAATTTCTTGTAACACTATGAAAAGTTATGTGTAAAAAATTAATATTTTATATGTGGTTGTCTCCCCAAATTTGGCTATAAATAGGGGCGAATTGTAATGTATGGAGATATCCCTCATTCTATGAACAAATCTTTGAGTTCATAATATTTCTCTCTTTATTTTTTCTTTATTTCTTCATTTAAATATAATTAGCATGTTAATTTCATATTCAAAGTTTTATACTTTGAATAATGAGTAGCTAACTTCCCAAGGTTGAGATGAAAAGTTGTGAAGCTCTTGGTATGATAATAAGGTTATTAAAAGGTAATAATCTATGTTTTATATTATTTAATCATTATTTATTATTTATGTTATATTTATTTTTTTAAGCATTTTTATACCCTACTTATAAGTGGGAGTTTTGATATATTGTTGCTATATCTTACACTAAATTCCTGGCACCATTTAAATGTTAGTTTGGTATTCCGACCATTTAAAGTGGATGTCTTGATTTATTATATATGAATAAATCATAATATTAATTTCTTGGAACCATTTAAATATTAGTTTGGTATTACCAACCATTTAAAGTGGATGCCTTCATTTATTATATATTAATATATCATAATATTAATTTCTTGGTATCATTTAAATATTTGTTTGGTTTTACCAACCATTTAAAGTGGGAACCTTGACTTAGTGTTTACAAATATATATATAGCACAATAAATACATGATAACATTTATAAGTTTTGGTATATATTATATACTTATAAGATAATAATATAAAACATAATATAAATATGATTATTTAATATATTGGAACCATTTTATTAAGTGGATTTCAATAGTGTTCATTAATGTTAACTTTAATAAAATACCAAGAGTGAATCCTGTTAGAGTAGGTGCCCGTCGAGCCAAATGTTGGCCGAGTGTTCACAATGAAACTCTATGTATAAACGATCTTTATTTTAATAATATTTGAAATTATTATTTTGGCACAACTTTATCTGTATACCCATGCTAGTTGCATAGATAAAGCCCTTGAATATACAAATAGTAGAAAGAATATGAGATGCTCATATGATGAGTATCATGAAACTCATATTTGGAATACTGTATATTCTAAACAGTTACTAGTCGATTCAGCCGCCGCTAAGAAGGATATAGGCCGCTCGAGTTCGAGACTAGTATATGCGATGTGAGTACCATGTTTCATTGGTAGGGGAAATTGTGATGTCCGAGCATGCAGATAGGTGCTCCTGGTAGAGTGCACTGAACAACCCTCCATAAAGGACTTTCCAAGTGGTTCTCACTTATCGAGTGGAAACGTCCTAGTTTATGGTTGTACACCATTAGTCCTTATGACCCGGGACAACATTGAGACTCTATGTGCTAGAATTACACTTTGACTTGTTTAGCGACTCTCATGAGGTCATCAGGTGGCAAGGTTGGGTGTTCTGTCGAAACTTATAGGAGTCGATGCATAGTAGTCGGGGATTCACCGCTTACCTTCGGGTATGGATATTCTATGTGTTCTCATGTGTATGTAGGTTGAAATCTCTGATCAGAGTATGGTGGTAATTATGAAAGGGGTTTCATAGATTACACCATCGATGCAACTACGACATGACACATAGTATCGATTCATTGACAACTCACGATAAACCAATGGTTGTCGAATCGGTCGGGATATATAAAGATTCAAACAATTAAAAGAAAAAAACAAAAACAAAACAAAAGAAGATTGTAGTGGACCTGTAATTACCTTAGCTTTCATGTGGATACTACTTGTGGACAACCTGCTCTTAGAAGTGCAACAATCAAAGTCGCATCAAGTTTTTGGCGCCGTTGCCGGGGAAGTATAATTTAATTTCAAGTCTATTTAATTTTGTTTATAATTTGTTTTTCCTTCTTTGAATTTTTATTGCTTTTTGTGTGTTTTTCTTTTGCATTTGCATGACCATTTGGTCACGTACACTTAGTGGTCGACTCATTCGAAGTAACCCTTTATTCTCACAAAACATGGCAGAAAAACTCATCCAAGAAATGAAGATGAAATTCAATCTCAACATGATCATGATAGACGAAGAACGCTTAGAGATCACATGAATCCTACATGTACTAGTGCACCTTCATGTCTAGTTTTTCCCCTGATGCATCTCATTTCAATTTTAAGCCTGATATTGTCCAACTTTTACCCAACATTCATGGCTTAGATTTTGAAAATCCATACATGATTTTACGAGAATTTGAAGAAGTGTGCAACACATATAATGATCTAAATTGTAGCATGAACACCATTCGGACTTAAGCTTTTTCCTTTTTCTTTAAAAGATAAAGCTAAAACTTGGTTACCAAATCTTATATCGGGATCCATTCGAACTTCGGATTAATTGCAACGACAATTTTTGAAAAAAAAATTTCCATCTCATAGAAAAAATTCTCTCAAAAGACAAATCATCACTTTAACTCAAAAACAAGGAGAAAATTTTTATCAGTGTTGGGATAGATATAAATAATTGCTTAATCTTTGTTCACATCATGGTTTTGAAATTTGAAGAGTCGTTTCTCAATTTTATGAAGGCTTAACACCTAAAGATAGGAAAATGGTTGAATTTATGTATAATGGAACATTTGAAGATAAAGATCCAAACGAGGCAATTGAGTATCTCGATTCATTAGCTGAAAATGCTCAAAATTGGGACACTATAGGTACAATCGAACCATCAAACAAGATTCAATCTCCCACATCTGGTGGAGGCGTGCACACCCTCAAAGATTAACATGATCTCCAAGCTAGATTTATCTCTTTGGCAAGAAAAGTTGAGGCACTTGAATTGAAAAAAAATGGTCAATTAAAATCTGTTCAAGAAATTGCGTGTCACATCTGTGATACAAGTGATCATTCTACAAAAGATTGTCCCACTTTGCATGATATAAGGCTTTTAGCAGTATTTCACACTCGAACGAGGAACAGAGACATGGTGCAATTTAGGAAAAATATTTTTTATTAAATATTTTTAATTATTTAATTTATGGTGTTAATAAGTGATATTTTCGAAAATGGATCTTGGTTAGGTATTTTTACTCGCCGGGTCATATTTTTAACCAGTACACAAATTTTAGCGAGTCGATAGACTTTTTGAGGGTTTGGACAATATTTTCAAATATGTACCTAAAGGAAATATTTTTTGGGAGTTTTATTGGGCTTGATGAGATTATTTTATTGCTTAACAGGCCTAAAATCCTTTTAACCCCTTTTAATTTTTATTAAGGGCCCATTAGTTCGTTATTTTACCACTTAAACACCATTATCCAACCCTAAACCTACCTCTCAATCCCACAGCTGCCCCTTCCCTCAGCAGTAGTAGCTTTTTGAAAGATTCATCAGGTCCCCCTTCGATTTTATCTCAAAATTTTCAAGAAAACTATATCCTAGCCTTTCTAGTGCAAGTTCTACGTGCATATCTCAAGGTTTTCGAGCGTTTAAACGCAAACGCACACCGTTATTTCACATTAAGATATGTTTCTTTGTGTGTTCATGAATGGAAAACATCAGATTTAATTTGTTATGTGCATGAGGACGGAAATTTCATGGCAAAACTTCACCTTTTCTTCATGAAACTCACGTTTTTGTTGACATGGTCATACGGGCTGCCGGGTTTGAAGTTAAGAGACGATTTACAGCAGGATTAGGGAAGGTTTAAGGGTCGAGAATAGCTCTGAAGCATGCGGCTTATGGGTCGACCGTATCTTGTGTTCTTGGCAATTGTTATGGCTAGATCGGGTAAAGGGGGAGAGCAGCGTGTATGGGCTCGGTCCACGCCATGGTCCAGAGCCTTCTTTGTCCGTGTCAAAGGCTTGAAATGGTGCATGAGCTGCTGGACGCAAGGTTGGGGTGGTTCGAAAGTTATGTGTCAAGTTGCGTTGTTTCATGGGTGAGCCGAGTGATCCAACATGTAGAGGCTGTAGGCGTGGGTTTGGTTGTTTTAAGAGGGAGTTCATGGCTTGGTCTTGGTCTTGGTCTTTGGATTGTTGGTTCAGGGCTGGTCACGTTGGTTTCGGGCCTAGGGTCGAGTTGTGGGAGCTAGGTGCACTAGGGTTCGGAAGTTCTCACGTGCAGAAAATTCCAGCAGCTGGTCGAGGGTTTTCGAGGGATTTAAGGGGTCTGAAATGTGTGATTTAGGGACTGGTTAGGTGTGATTTAGTTGTTGTTAAAATTTGGGAAAGTTTGGTCAAGTTTTGGGTTGATTCGAGTTAAAAACAGGACTCCGGTCCAAGTTTTAAGAAAATCATATAAGTTATGAAATGTTCTTCAGTTTACGTCTAAGAAACGATTATAAATATATTTTGAGGTGTTTTAAAGTGTTTGGTTGGCTTCGGGTTGAAATATTGAGGTTCAGGGGTAAGGTCAATCAAGGTTTCCAGGGGCAAAATGGTCATTTTGCACCCAGGTTGAGTTAGCAATCCTAGCAATGCCCTGATCACAAAAATTTCATTTTTAAATGTTTAGGATATCACGAACATGAATTGTTGGGGAAAAATGAAAAATACGTTGCATACTTGATTTTAAAGAAATTTAAGAATATGCATGATTTTTATAAATGATGAATATGATGACATGTTTTTAGAGGAAGGGAGTTGGTTGTGACTATTATGATGGTACAATAATATGATGACATGTAAGGCCAAGGCTTAGTGGATGGGTAATATTGTCGCTAATTTCCCCACCGCCGGGTAAAGCGGTTATACGTAGATGGATATATCGACTAATATAATGATACGAAAGTCAGAAATAATGAATCAAATTCAAATAAAAAAAATTGGACATGTATATATTGACATCATGAGATATGTTATGGACATGTTTATTCTTTGACACATTATATTTAAGCTCATGCTTTTAAGATCATGAAAGTATTTTAATTATAGTATTTTTCAAGGTTGCATGTTATGTATATGTACATGCTAACCTGGTTCAGGTGTGTTGAGTTTTTAGACTCACTAGAGTGAATGATGCAGGTGAGCATATTGATGAGGAGACTGGAGGCGCCGAATACTGAGTAGGCGGAGTTGGGGGTGCACGTGAAAATCTGAGGACCTTGCATTTCTTCTGCATAATATGATTATGAGACATGGGTTGAAGCAACATTTTTAAATGATTATGAATCTTGTTTCACATTTTCGAGTTGTCAGGGTTTTCGCATTATGCTCGAGTTTGAATTTTAAAATAGAAGACTAGGAGATTGATTACATATTAAGATTTTGTGTTATTCTAGTTATTTTTATTAAGTGACTGAATGAATTTTAAAACGTCTGATTAAATTACTTAAATGTTTATGAGTGTGTATATTTTCATTCATAGCTTTAAAAAAAATATTTCAGCAGTTTTTTTAAGTAGTAGACGTTTCAGTTGGTATCAGAGCAAAGGTCCTGTATAGGGTTGTGCCATCGCCAGCTTCAGAAGCTCGCTCGTCAAGCCTCAAAGTCTGTAAGTTTAAATGTTTTTAATGCTATCACATGCATATTTACATGATATACATTTTAGAGTACAAGTTTATCTGTTTATATGCATGTTACGACATGAAATGAGAAATTATATTATTTTCATGCATGCTGGCTTTGTGGTGGAATTAACATAATTAAGAATTTGGCTAATGGGCGTTAGGAAATGTTGAAAATGATTTGACTATATTGATTTATGGTTAGTAATACTGATATTCTACTTTTTAGTTCATAAGTTAGTCATGAAGATTTTGAATGCTTTTGGGATATGTAGATTTTCTAAGAAAATGATGATTCATGGTTACTTATTGAGTTAATTTTTGAGAATTTTCATATAAGGAATAATGATTCGAAGAATACGACGATCTTTTGAAGTATAAAAATGTATAATTTGGGATTTTAGGTATTGATGAAAATGTAAGATTGGTTATGAGAATTGATTTTGGGTTTAATAAGCTTAAGATGATTGAACTTTATGTTACGAAAAACCTATAAAATGAAATTAGGAACGCCAATAACTTATGGGTAATTGTAGAACTTTCGAAATTTAGGACCAACTGGATACTTTTCGAGGAAATTAGGAATTTATCTTGCAATGGTAAAGAAATTTGGGGACTAGTTTAGCAATAAGTGAAAATTGAATGGTTTAAATGATATGAATTTTAGTTGATTTAGACTTGAAGAGATATTTAAAACCTTGAAATATCTTGGTTATAATGTTATAAGGAATTGTGATCAAGGACATTGTAGGATGAATCAATATTGGGCTTGAAAATCTAAGCGTTAGTGGAATATTGTTGTGGAAAATTAAAAATTTAAAGTTATTATAATTTAAGGTAAAGTTGATCAATTAGTTAAGTTATAGGATTAGACAATAAGTTAACATATTTTTGAGAGCTTAAGGTTTGATTTACATGTATCATAAGTTCTTGTAATGATCGTAAGAGTTAAAATTATACCTTTGTTAGGGTTAAATTTTTTTAGAAAGTTCGGTATGATTGATGGTTAGGTTACTTGAGAGGCGTATGTCTGAAGTGAGATAGACACCATGTCTTGAGGAATTTTTGAAAGTCATTAAGAAACTTGAAATTAAGTTGATATGTATATTGAAATTATGTTATCTAAGACTATTTGGGTTGGGTAATTTGAATTCCCAGTTTATTAGATAGGTGTTCATATAAAATTTTTGGGTCAAATAAAAAAAAAAGAAATTAATTGTGTTCAACATAGGTTACCAATGAACGAATATAAAGATTTTTATCAAGTTAGAAATCAAAAATCTTGATATGTGGATTCTAGAATTCTACGGATTTTAAGTGAAGTTAAATTATTAGAGTTAGTCTAACGCTAACATGGGATAACTTACTAAGTTTTATACGATAGTATTAATTAAGAATTAATGATACGTCAGAATGCGACATACGTTCTAATGAGGAAAGTCCAAGAGTCTTAAACATCAACTATATTGTAATTTGGAAGAAAATAGTTTAAGCATGTAATTGATGCTAGAAGAATTTTATTATATAGGTAGAAGATCGATATTGTATATTTGGGTTTTATAGATTAACGTTACTCGAAATTTAAGATTTGCAACAAGTTTATATTTGAGATGTACTTGTAAATAGTTAAGTTATGTTAGTTTGGTGTCGTAAGATAGATGTCCGATTCAAGGATCTTAGAGTAATATTATTATGGGGTTGAGATAAGGTTTAAAAATTAAATGTATTACCTAGGATAGAAGTCTATTAATAAATCTTGGTGCTAAGATCTCCTAAATTGAATTGCATAAATGCTAATATCTGGATTTAAAGCCTTAGCATACCTTGAGTTCAATAAAATTAAGAAATATTCTTTTGAGATTTTAATGTTGAAAAATAATAGTTCGATGAACATTTTGGGCATAGTATAAAAAAGTTAGGTGCGATAAGTTTGGACCTCCATTTCTAGTATTAGGAATTGCGAGAAAAGTCAAAATTCGAGTTCATTGTAAAATAGAACTAAGTCATCATAGGTCATTTTAAGTTGAGTTTCGCAAACGAGGATGTTTGTAATGTCCGAAAATTAGTCCACGCAGACCGCATGCATGAAAATTATTAAATTGCAAAAATATTTTAATTAAATTATTTTGGATGCATGAATGATATATTTTGAGTGACTAAATGATTAATTGTGTAATTTTATTTGATTCATGATTTAAAGATTTTTAGACGAATATCGGTGGTTAGCCGAAACAGAGGACCGGAGACGACTAAGTTGTTAAAATTTCAAAAGCTAAATTTTTATTTTACTTAAGAAAATATTTATTGTGAAGGGCCTAAAACTCCTTTCTTGAAAATTTGCGAAAAATTAAAAATTTTCTTTTTAAAAGAACTTAAATAGCCTCATTCATAAAATCACTGGTGAATCAAGTTCAATATTTCAAAATATTGCAGCGGAAGAAAATTAAAGTTTTGCCAACAACAACGATTTAAAAATATCCAACGACTGATAAAATTGTTTGCGGAAAAAAATAACAACTGCTGCTCTGAGGTCCTCGGGTGCCACTACTGCCGACCCAAGCTGGCTCACTGGTCCCCACCCTCGGCCCTGGCCTCATCAGTACCTACAACAATCAAGTCTAGTGAGCCTAAAGACTCAGCATGCATATATCGCAGGTAACGAGTAAAAATCTGAATTTAAAATATGCATGAGTTAACATATCATGTCCTGAGGCGTACTGAAAATAATTTGTACTGAGCAATTATAATACGTGCATAACTGAACTGGAAATTACTGTAAAAATATTTGCTCCTTGGAGCCTGTACTGAAATATCTGGTAAAATTTTCTGTTGAGATTATGTTTTACGCCTGTGGCCACTGCACTAAGCTGAACTGATCGGTAACTGGCTACCGGGGAGGCTGAAACTGAACTGAGCTGGCCGGTCACTGGCGACCGGGTGGTACCATACTGAACTGATCGGTCACTGGCGACCGTATAAAATAACACTCCCACATAGTGAATGAACCACAAGCCATATCGCATAAATCTCAAAAATAATCATTTTCTATTTAATGCACGTAAAATAATTAACTGGCATAATGAAAATTCCTGTAATTTTACCAACTGGATTGGATTGGATCGTTCCCAGGCTCGCTTCAACCTAACTGTGCCATGAAAAATATGCAATAGCTTAAACTTGACCAACTACGCAATTTACGTTCAAAAGATGCGACTATGACGCCTAATGACTTCGCATTTAATCATGACTCCGAGCCAACTTGAACCGACACTGAACCGACGTATAGTCATGATTAAAATACGCTGAAAAATCATAAAATAATGCTCCTAAAATGATAGGGTCGAAATCTAGGTGGAATGGAGGCCAAAACACGAAACGCTCTTTCGAGAGTCAACTTGGCACATTGCACCGTAAATTCTCGTACGACCTCAAAAATGATCCAAATGACAAACGGTCGAAAACATGACCTTCCTAACTCAATGAGGGACTGTCCAGTCCAAGGCCATGGGCTAAAAGCCAACCAAGAACTCGAACGAGCCTCTGAACCGACACAGCAACTTGCTGTAATTTCCAGCAGCTGCGCAACTACAAGACTTGCGTTGGTTTCGAGGCTATCGGCCATTAGGGAAGTGAACCACCAACCAGAGACTCTTACCAACATCCCAAGGAATGATTTGAACCATGGCTAAGGGCCCTAGGCTAGACACAATCCGCATCACACCATAACTCAACCGAAGGGTCCAACCGAGAGCATCTTGAATACGTGTGTAGTGTTTATGCTATGATCGATGTCTTGCGTCATTCCAGTGACCATTTGATTGACCATGGCACGATCTAGAAATCTAGGAGCATGATATGAACCGTGGCTAAGGGCCATAGGCCAACCAAGATCCATACCAAGCAACAAAAGAACGAACCAAAAGCTGAACAAATGAAGAAGCCGAAGGGGTATAGGGGCTGTTGTGACGTTTTGATTAAAAACCGATGAACCATGGACCAAGCCACCAAAAGGGAAACTTAGTCACGTCTTAGACATGCTAGGGAAGTGATCCAACCATGGCTATAGGCCCTTGGGGCAGCCAAGATCAGATCCTTCCTCCATGACAACAAACTGAATTTTTCGAACAACATTTCTGCACCTATGGGGACTTGCTGTCATTCTAAATTTCCAGCAAGCATGGGGCTGGTTTGAATGGACCAACATGGTCCTAATGCATCCTACTACATGTATATAAGCCGCCTTGGGAGCCTGGAGTCGATCCAATACCTGAAACTCACAAACCAAAAGAAATCGTGAAGCTTGCCAAGGAAATCGAAAATTCTGCATGTGTGGTTTCAAAATGTTTTGACATGGATCTCGATTTTTACTTGAATAAACATGATCATGTACTGAAAAATAAATGATAATATGACTTGATTGAGGTTTGAAAGAAATCTAGACATGCCTGGTTTCGTTTCGAAAGAAAACGAACGAAACGACGACGACGCGGCACGGAGGAGGTGGAGCGCTTCTCTTTTCTACCTTACCTTGCTCTCGATTTTTTCTCTCTTCTTTTTGGCTAGGTACCTCATGATTTTTCTACTGAAAATGAGTGTGAATTCACTCTGATTTTACGAAAAGGAGAGGGGGGGAAAAATGGTTATGAGGGGTGAGGAGAAGGGTGCACAATATAAGGAAGAATCAAGACCAAGTCCACTCCCCTTTGAATTTTAAATTTTGAATTGATATCAAATGAGTTGGTGGATGCTTCTAGGAGGTAGTGGCCGAAATTTCTCTTGTTCTAGACTAGGATATGTCCATTTATTTAATTAAATTGTGCTCCCAAAAATCCTAGAATTATCCTACTAATTACATGCAAAGAATTGGTCAAAGTTGATGAGTTGGAAAATGAATCTTCTAGCACTAAGGGTGGCCGAAAAATGCATAATAAAATAAAGGGGAATGTTGATTATCTAGTCAACTAATAATCCTTGAAAGCCTTACTAATCCTTTAAATAATTTAGTGAGCTAACCCCTTAATTTAATAACTTAAATGAGTTCATTTCTTAATCACCTCAAATAATTAAATTAAATCCTCAAACCTCCCTTTCTAACTTAAATGAACTTGATTGCTGGCTAAATTAACTTCTGGAAATATTTCTCGAAATCTTAAATTCTATCTCAAAACTCCAACTCCGGTCCGGCCTCACTGAAAATTCTGAAATGCTAAAAATCAATCTACTGAACTGAAATAATAAAATAATTAACTTCAAACAAATGCATTTAAAATAATCATGCAATGAAGTCAATTAAATTTAAAAATCTAGAATTATGCACGGCTTATACGTCTACTGACTTACGGGTTCTACAATCCTTCCCCCCTTAAATAAATTTCGTCCTCGAAATTAGAACTCACCGAATAACTCAGGGTATCGACTTCTCATCTCCGGCTCAGACTCCCACGTAGCTTCCTTCTCTGAATGGTTGAGCCATTTGACTTTGACTCGCTTAACCAACTTGTTCCGAAGTTTCTTCTCCTGTCTGTCTAGGATCTGCACGGGTCTCTCCTCATAAGATAAGTTCGGAGTAAGCTGCAACGGCTCGAAATTCAGCACATGCGAAGGATTTGCCATATACTTCCTCAGCATGGAGACGTGAAAGACATTGTGTACTCCGGCCAGATTCGACGGAAGAGCCACACGATACGCTAGCGTCCCAACTCTGTCGAGGATCTCAAACGGTCCAATGAATCTCGGACTGAGCTTCCCTTTCTTGCCAAATCTCATGACACCCTTCATAGGTGCCACTTTCACGAAGACATGATCGCCCACTGCAAACTCTAACTCTCTCCTCCGCTGATCGGCATAACTCTTCTGTCGGCTCTGAGCAGTCCTCATTCTATCACGAATCTTGACTACTACATCTGCTGCCTGCTGAACAATCTCTGAACCCAACTCTGCTCTCTCTCCTACTTCATCCCAATGAACAGGGGATCTACACTTGCGGCCATACAACGCCTCATACGGAGCCATACCTATGGACGACTGGAAACTGTTGTTATAGGTGAACTCTACCAATGGTAAGTTCGACTCCCAACTCCCAGAGAAATCAATGACGCAAGCACGGAGAAGATCCTCTAAGATCTGAATAACTCGCTCCGACTGTCCATCTGTCTGCGGATGGAAAGCTGTGCTAAACAGCAACTTCGTACCCAAAGTCGAATGCAAGCTCTTCCAAAACGAGGAAGTGAATCTGGGATCTCTGTCGGATACGATAGAAACTGGAATACCATGGAGTCGGACTATCTCTCGGATATACAGCTCTGCATACTGAACCATGGTGAAAGTCGTCTTAATAGGCAAGAAGTGCGCTGATTTGGTAAGACGATCTACAATCACCCAGATAGCATTCGATCCTCTAGCTGACCTCGGCAATCCGGTCACAAAGTCCATGGTAATGTTCTCCCACTTCCACTCGGGAATAGGAAGAGGCTTGAGCAAACCTGCTGGTCTCTGATGCTCGGCCTTCACTAACTGGCAAGTCAGGCACTCGGATACAAAACGCCTGATGTCTTTCTTCATTCCTGGCCACCAATACAATAGCTGCAGATCTTTGTACATCTTCGTACTCCCAGGGTGAATGGAGTACGGGGACGTATGGGCCTCTGATAAGATGTCTGCTCGGATAGAATCACTGCTAGGAACCCATATCCTTTCTCGGTATCTCACAATACCGTCGCTGACTGTATACAAAACACTGCCCTTGGCTTCATCTCTCTTCTTCCACTGTGCCAACTGCTCATCTGCTGCCTGACCGCTGCGAATACGGTCAATAAGAGAGGACTGGATAGTCAAGGTAGATAAACGAGGAACTCTACCTCGAGGATAAATCTCAAGATCAAACCTCTGCATCTCAATCTGAAGAGGTTTCTGCATCGTCAAATGAGCCATCACTGCGAATTTCCTGCTCAAAGCATCCGCAACTACATTAGCTTTACCCGGGTGGTAACTAATGTCACAATCGTAGTCTTTCACAAGCTCCAACCAACGCCTCTGACGCATGTTCAGCTCCTTCTGCGTAAAGAAATACTTGAGGCTCTTATGGTCGGTAAAGATCTGGCACTTCTCTCCATACAGATAGTGCCTCCAAATCTTCAAAGCAAAAACTACGGCCGCTAACTCCAGATCATGGGTAGGGTAATTCTTCTCATGGATTTTCAGCTGTCGAGAAGCATACGCTATCACTCTCCCATGCTGCATCAAAACTGCACCTAAACCAAGCTTCGAAGCATCGGTATACAGGACAAACTCGCCGGGCCCTGATGGCATGGCCAAAACTGGTGCTGAAATAAGAGCTTGCTTCAAAGTATCGAAGCTCTTCTGACACTCCTCGCTCCACACAAACTTCACATTTTTCTTTGTCAGTGCTGTGAGTGGAACGGCGATAGAGGAGAATCCCTGGATGAATTTTCTGTAATATCCTGCTAGCCCAAGGAAACTGCGGATCTCGGATGCATTCTGAGGCACAACCCAATCTCTGACTGCTACAACTTTTGCGGGGTCTACCTCAATACCACTGCTAGAAACAATGTGGCCCAAGAACGCCACCTTCTCTAACCAGAATTCGCACTTACTGAACTTTGCGAATAATTTGTGCTTCTGCAGCGTCTGCAACACTGTGGTCAGATGCCTGCTGTGCTCCTCCCGACTCTTGGAGTAGACGAGAATGTCATCTATGCACACTATCACAAACTGGTCGAGGTACGGCTGAAATACGCGATTCATGAGATCCATGAAGATTGCTGGCGCATTCGTCAGACCGAACGACATCACAAGGAACTCGTAGTGACCATAACGAGTCCTGAAAGCTGTCTTCGAAACATCAGCACCTCTCACCCTCAACTGGTGATAACCAGAACGCAGATCTATCTTGGAGAAAATCGAAGCTCCCTGCAACTGGTCAAACAGATCCTCAATCCTCGGCAGTGGGTATTTATTCTTCACTGTAACCCTGTTCAACTCCCGGTAGTCAATGCAAAGCCTCATCGTGCCATCCTTCTTTTTCACGAATAAGACTGGCGCGCCCCATAGAGAAAAGCTCGGGCGAATGAACTCCTTGTCGAGAAGTTCCTGGATCTGCTTCTTAAGCTCTGCCATCTCTGTCGGTGCTAGTCGGTACGGCGCTTTGGAAATCGGAGCCGTACCTGGCATAAGCTCAATGGAAAACTCCACCTCTCTCTCTGGTGGCATACCAGAGACGTCTTTGGGAAAAACGTCTAAGAAATCTCTAACTATCGGAACATCTGAGGCTGACTGGCTGGGTTCCTCGGGGACAGATAAAAAGGTTGCTAGAAATGCCCGACACCCTCTATGCATGAGCTTCCTAGCCTGAACATAAGGAATAATGCGCGATAAAGAAAAGTACCTGTCCGGCTCAAATAAGAACTGCTCCATTCCAGGCGGTCGGACAAGAACGGATCTCCGCTGGAAATCTATCAACACTCTGTTCCTCAATAGCCAGTCCATCCCTAGGATGATGTCAAATTCCGACATCGGTAGCACAATCAGATCCGCATAAACAAGATTACCGTGCAGCTCAAGGTCTATATCTCGGATAACATTGGTGGCTGCCATCTCCTCGCCTGACGGCAACACTACTGAAAAGGCTGTATCTAGCCCAATGGTCTGGATCTTGAGAAAGTTAGCAAAGACCTCCGAAATAAACGAGTGAGTGGCCCCTGAATCTATCAAAGCCTTGGTAGCGGAACCAGATATAAAAATTCTCCCTGAAAGAGCGGAGCTCTAAGTTGAATCCCACTACAAGATCTAAACTTATAGACATGCAAAGGTCTAGGTTCCTCTAGCTTAATTTCCCCGAAATAAATCTGAGTAGAGCATGCAATCCTATAACAGTTCTAAGTTCAAAATCTAAATCCCGATTCCCAAAACGATGAAATTCGAAGAATAACTTAAAGTTTAAAGGTACCTGTCAACAACATAGTCTCCGGGTTGGTTTCCGCGGCATGGAGAGCAAAAACTCTGCCTTGGGTAGGCAGATTCCTCTGAGGATACTGCAGCAACATGTGGTCTGGACTGCCACACTTAAAACACTTTCCTGAGCCAGCCATACATGCTCCAGGATGGCGACGTGAGCACCTGGGACAAACTGGGTGCTCCTGAGTCCTCGGGGCTGGGCGTCCCCGCTGCTGCTGCTGCTGCTGCTGGCCTCGGTTCCTGGGCGGTCCATGAAAAGGCCTCTTATTCTGCTGCTGATTCTGATGAGGAGGAGGGCGGTGCGGTGCCTGGACTGGGCGCTTGCCCTGGCGATCCCTCTCGATATCCCGCAGATCCTGCTCTGCGGCTAAGGCCTTGGAGACGGCAATCTCATAAGTAGCAGGGTCAGATACCCTAACATCCCGGCGCAAGATCGGCCGTAAACCCACCAGGAAGTGCATCAGCTTGGCTCTGGCATCATTCGCGATCAGGGGCACAAAGTGACAGCCCCTCTCGAACTTACGGATGAAGTCCGTAACCGTCATATCCCCCTGTCTCAGGCTCATGAACTCGGTGGTCAGCCTGGTGCGAACCTCCTCAGCAAAATACTTGGAGTAGAAAACCTCCGTAAAGCGGGTCCAAGAAAGTGTAGCCAATGTCAGGGCTACCGAAGCTCCTTCCCACCATAAGCGGGCGTCTCCAGTGAACAGGTAGGTGGCACATCGGACTCGGTCTGCGTCCTCCAGCTCCATAAAATCGAAGATAACCTCGAGGGATTTGATCCATCCCTCGGCAACCATGGGGTCAGATGCCCCAGAGAACTCCTTCGGGCGCATCTTCATGAATCGCTCATAAACAGCCTCGGGCCCTGTCGGCCTGGCTGCGGCTGTGGCTACGGCTGCGGCATTGCCCCCCGCAAACTGTGCGAAGAACTGTGCCATCCCAGCTAACATCTGGGCACTCATGTCCGGTGGGGGCGGTGGAGGAGGTGGTAGGTCTCCCTCTGGTCTACGCTCCTCCCTGTCTTCTCGGCGAGGCTCCTCCTCTCTGTTGCGCTCTAAAATGCGTCTAGGGGGCATACTGTTCCAACATAACCCATACGTAACTAACATGCATAATTCCATAATTTATTTTAAATGAACTCTGAAATACTGAAAATCTGGAAGCATGCTGACAAACTAATTCATGCTTTAACTAAAATGCTGAACTGAAAAACTTACAGACCAAAGGCGTGGCTTCGTGAGCTTCTCGCAGTCAGTAGTAGTGAAACCCTATACAGAACCACCGCTCTGATACCAACTGTGAAGGGCCTAAAACTCCTTTCTTGAAAATTTGCGGAAAATTAAAAATTTTCTTTTTAAAAGAACTTAAATAGCCTCATTCATAAAATCACTGGTGAATCAAGTTCAATATTTCAAAATATTGCAGCGGAAGAAAATTAAAGTTTTGCCAACAACAACGATTTAAAAATATCCAACGACTGATAAAATTGTTTGCGGAAAAAAATAACAACTGCTGCTCTGAGGTCCTCGGGTGCCACTACTGCCGACCCAAGCTGGCTCATTGGTCCCCACCCTCGGCCCTGGCCTCATCAGTACCTACAACAATCAAGTCTAGTGAGCCTAAAGACTCAGCATGCATATATCGCAGGTAATGAGTAAAAAATCTGAATTTAAAATATGCATGAGTTAACATATCCTGTCCTGAGGCGTACTGAAAATAATCTGTACTGAGCAATTATAATACGTGCATAACTGAACTGGAAATTACTGTAAAAATATTTGCTCCTTGGAGCCTGTACTGAAATATCTGGTAAAATTTTCTGTTGAGATTATGTTTTACGCCTGTGGCCACTGCACTAAGCTGAACTGATCGGTAACTGGCTACCGGGGAGGCTGAAACTGAACTGAGCTGGCCGGTCACTGGCGACCGGGTGGTACCATACTGAACTGATCGGTCACTGGCGACCGTATAAAATAACACTCCCACATAGTGAATGAACCACAAGCCATATCGCATAAATCTCAAAAATAATCATTTTCTATTTAATGCACGCAAAATAATTAACTGGCATAATGAAAATTCCTGTAATTTTACCAACTGGATTGGATTGGATCGTTCCCAGGCTCGCTGCAACCTAACTGTGCCATGAAAAATATGCAATAGCTTAAACTTGACCAACTACGCAATTTACGTTCAAAAGATGCGACTATGACGCCTAATGACTTCGCATTTAATCATGACTCCGAGCCAACTTGAACCGACACTGAACCGACGTATAGTCATGATTAAAATACGCTGAAAAATTATAAAATAATGCTCCTAAAATGATAGGGTCGAAATCGAGGTGGAATGGAGGCCAAAACACGAAACGCTCTTTCAAGAGTCAACTTGGCACATTGCACCGTAAATTCTCGTACGACCTCAAAAATGATCCAAATGACAAACGGTCAAAAACATGACCTTCCTAACTCAATGAGGCACTGTCCAGTCCAAGGCCATGGGCTAAAAGCCAACCATGAACTCGAACGAGTCTCTGAACCGACACAGCAACTTGCTGTAATTTCCAGCAGCTGCGCAACTACAAGACTTGCGTTGGTTTCGAGGCTATCGGCCATTAGGGAAGTGAACCACCGACCAGAGACTCTTACCAACATCCCAAGGAATGATTTGAACCATGGCTAAGGGCCCTAGGCCAGCCAGAATCCGCATCACACCATAACTCAACCGAAGGGTCCAACCGAGAGCATCTTGAATGCGTGTGTAGTGTTTATGCTATGATCGATGTATTGCGTCATTCCAGTGGCCATTTGATTGACCATGGCACGATCTAGACATCTAGGAGCATGATATGAACCGTGGCTAAGGGCCATAGGCCAACCAAGATCCATACCAAGCAACAAAAGAACGAACCAAAAGCTGAACAAATGAAGAAGCCGAAGGGGTATAGGGGCTGTTGTGACGTTTTGATTAAAAACCGATGAACCATGGACCAAGCCACCAAAAGGGCAACTTAGTCACGTCTTAGACATGCTAGGAAAGTGATCCGACCATGGCTATAGGCCCTTGGGGCAGCCAAGATCAGATCCTTCCTCCATGACAACAAACTGAATATTTCGAACAACATTTCTGCACCTATGGGGACTTGCTGTCATTCTGAATTTCCAGCAAGCATGGGGCTGGTTTGAATTGACCAACATGGTCCTAATGCATCCTACTACATGTATATAAGCCGCCTTGGGAGCCTGGAGTCGATCCAATACCTGAAACTCACAAACCAAAAGAAATCGTGAAGCTTGCCAAGGAAATCGAAAATTCTGCATGCGTGGTTTCAAAATGTTTTGACATGGATCTCGATTTTTACTTAAATAAACATGATCATGTACTGAAAAATAAATGATAATATGACTTGATTGAGGTTTGAAAGAAATCTAGACATGCCTAGTTTCGTTTCGAAAGAAAACGAACGAAACGACGACGACGCGGCACGGAGGAGGTGGAGCGCTTCTCTTTTCTACCTTACCTTGCTCTCGATTTTTTCTCTCTTCTTTTTGGCTAGGTACCTCACGATTTTTCTACTGAAAATGAGTGTGAATTCACTCTGAATTTTCGAAAAGGATAGGGGGGGAAAAATGGTTATGAGGGGTGAGGAGAAGGGTGCACAATATAAGGAAGAATCAAGACCGAGTCCACTCCCCTTTGAATTTTAAATTTTGAATTGATATCAAATGAGTTGGTGGATGCTTCTAGGAGGTAGTGGCCGAAATTTCTCTTGTTCTAGACTAGGATATGTCCATTTATTTAATTAAATTGCGCTCCCAAAAATCCTAGAATTATCCTACTAATTACATGCAAAGAATTGGTCAAAGTTGATGAGTTGGAAAATGAATCTTCTAGCACTAAGGGTGGCCGAAAAATACATAATAAAATAAAGGGGAATGTTGATTATCTAGTCAACTAATAATCCTTGAAAGCCTTACTAATCCTTTAAATAATTTAGTGAGCTAACCCCTTAATTTAATAACTTAAATGAGTTCATTTCTTAATCACCTCAAATAATTAAATTAAATCCTCAAACCTCCCTTTCTAACTTAAATGAACTTGGTTGCTGGCTAAATTAACTTCTGGAAATATTTCTCGAAATCTTAAATTCTATCTCAAAACTCCAACTCTGGTCCGGCCTCACTGAAAATACTGAAATGCTAAAAATCAATCTACTGAACTGAAATAATAAAATAATTAACTTCAAACAAATGCATTTAAAATAATCATGCAATGAAGTCAATTAAATTTAAAAATCTAGAATTATGCACGGCTTATACGCCTACTGACTTACGGGTTCTACATTTATTTTAAATATTTTAATAATTATTGCATTTTTAAGCACAAGTTTAAATTAATTGGTGGGAACAATGAATTTTATGTATTTTTTAAGGGGATTTTTGAAAATATATATTTTTTAATATTTTAATTTAAGCCTATTGATTTTATTAATTTTAATGGTCCTAATTTATTAATTAAAAAAATTAGTGTTGATTAAGCCCATTAATTAAAAAGTTAAAACTTTTTTGTTTTTTTATTTGTTTAAACCTAAACCCACACACACACACCCCTAAACACCTACACATACAAACACACCGAAACACACACTAAGTTAAGTGAATTGAAGAGAGTGCAGCGGCCGAAACAAATAATCCTTGGGCAGGTAGAGTTTTGATTTTTTTACTAATTCGTTATTCGACTTTAGTCATCGTTCTTACTTTCAACAACGATCACCTGACTCACGTGCATTCCTAGGTGGGTTTTTGGTGGTGTTTTGACAAGAGAAAAGGGTAGAAAAAAATAGAAATCGTCCTCTGTTCGTCGCCGACTTTCACCGCTACGGTATTCATATTTCGAGCGTTTTAAACGCAAATACACGCCTTAATCTTCTTTTTTCTCATCTATCACACCATATTATGTGTTTGATGCACGTTTGCATGAAAAATATGAAACACTACCTTGTATTTTCGTTTTTATGGCTTATTATACATAAAACTAGAGTTTTTTTTTTAAACTCTTCATAATGATGATCAAAGGGGATGCCATGGTAAGGGTACTTTGTCACGCCCCGTTTCCGAAGCGTCAGTGACATCAGGCATTGTTTAACAATTTCATGAAAACAATTAAGCCTCGTATCGAAATGTCAAAAACCAGTCTTTTTCATAATTTAAACATTGTCTTTACATTGACAATAGAATAAAATACATCAGAGTTGCAAATGCGGAATAAAACAAATGCCATAATGGTGTGATTAATTGTAGACCAAAATTCCATGTGTTCTCCAAGTTGAAGACTAGTTATATATTGGGTTCAAAAGTTCATGCATCCTTAAATGACACCTTGATTTTCTAAAGGTCATTTTCTGCATCATCAATATGTCCTAGCTCTTAGCTCCTCCCGCAGCTCCTTCATGGGTTAACGCGAAGGTCATTTCTTGCACATTTAATTTGTCCGAACTCTTGGCTTAACTTATAGCTCCTTTTTTGGTTTCGTTAGGGCAAACTTGGTTGAGCTGCTTCGAGCTTACAGATCGTGTCCTTGAGCTGGGGTTTTACTCTTTCCGTGACAATTCTCCGATGGATGCGGTTATTTGCAGCTCGGCCTTCTGTTGAGCTAATCCCCGAGCTTTGAAGTTACTTCCACGAGTTATTAGCTGAAAATCTAAGTTCATAATTAAGTTTATAATTAGAATGGAAGTATTCTGATCTTAGATTAAGCTAAGTTTTAAGCTTGTATATTTCTTACCTTATTTACTTTGGATCGGAAGATCCCGGCCCGGGATTTTCCGATCCGAAACAAATCATGTAAGAAATTTGAACTTGAAATTTAATTTAAACTAAGCTTAACAAATTTCATCCTAACTATAAAACATGAATATTAACTTAGATTTTCAGAAAATTTAACTCGAGGAAGTAGCTTCAAAGCTCGGTGACTGACTCAACGGGAGGCCAAACTGCAAGCAACCATATCCATTGAAGAATTATCACTGGAAGAGTAAAACCCCAGCTCAAGGACTCGAACTTTCAAATCAAAGAAGCTCAACCAGGCTTGTCCTAACAAGACCAAAAAGGGAGCTATAAGTTGAGCCAAGAGTTTGGACAAATTAAATGTGCAAGAAATGACCTTCGCATTAACCCATGAAGGAGCTGCGGGAGGAGCTAAGAGCTAGGACATATTGATGATGCTGGAAATGAACCTTTAGAAAATCAAGATGACATTTAAGGAGTGCATGAGATTTTGAGCCACATTCATGACTAATCTAGAACTTGAAGAATGCATGGGATTTTGGATTTTCATGCATGAAACTTTGTACCTACATTATGAGCACCATTACTCCAATCTTGAGGACCCAGAAATCGGCCATGAGGAGAATGAAAGGACCAAAAATCACCTATAAATAGGACATTAAGGTTGATAGAAAAACACACTCAAAAAGCCTTAAAATTCGGCTCCCTCTCCCCCACCATAAAACCTCTCGGCCAATTCAACAAGAAGGAAGTGCTGCTCATGCGGTTCAAGTGATAAAGACCGGTGTCGAAGTGCTGCTGAAATAAAGACGTCATCTGTAAAAGTTCCGTCGAAGTGCTGTCAAATTTTTGAGAGACAAGTTCGGGCCAAAAGTTTGCAATTTCGAACCTACATTCAAAATTACGGTAAGTGGGTTTTTAATATGTATATTCGTTTGTATTTTTAAATCTTGAATATATAAGTTATGACATGCATGAATGTGTGTCCTCATTTTCGAAAACAGCATGATGTCCGTCTTTTAAAATTTCGATCGATTATGTGTTTTCTTCTATGCTTCGAAATTCTTTGATTCCGCTGAATCCGTTGAAACTCTGATATCTGAAACTTCTGATAAGTTCTGTCTGATAAGTTCTGTCTGTTAATTCTGAAATCTTTGTTACACTGTTACGATTCAATTTGAAATGGGACAAGAATTGTGATTCTGTCTGGCCCCCATTGGTGGGTATAAAACCATGTTCTGTCTGGCCTCCATTGGTGGGTATAAAACCATGTTCTGTTCTGGCCTTCATTGGTGGGTATAAAACCATGTTCTGGCCTCACCTCTTAGAGGACTAACATATTGGGGACAATTTGACCATGGAAATGAGATGAGTAACAGTGTTCTGTCTGTTCTGAAATGTTCTGTTTTGAATTGAGTTAATCGGTTTCTGAATTGTTCTGAATCATCTGATGAATTCTATCATTTATTCGATTTTGTCTCTGTCCTGATAAATTAAGAATATTAAGTTTTGAAAGTCTGTTAAAAGAACGTTTTAAGAAAACTAAGTTCTATATGTATCTTTGGAATCGATCGACCCCCACTTGCTGAGTGTTTCCCAAAACACTTACCCCTTACAAATTTCAGATAAAAATGAGGAGCAACTGAATGAGGAAGAGCAAGATGCTTTCTGGGGTTGGTGAACCGGAGATCAAGATCAGAACTCAAGATTTTGCTTTCCTTTCTTTTCCGCTATTTGAAACTCTGATGTATTTTATTCCATTGTCATTGTAAGACAATACTTTATTTATGAAAAAGACTGGTTTGATTTGATACGAGGCTTTATTGTTTTCAATTTAATTGTTAAACAATGTCGGATGTCACCGATGCTTCATTGAAAAACAATAAAGCCTCGTATCAAATCAAAACAGTCTTTTTCATAAATAGAGTATTGTCTTACAATGACAAAAGAATAAACTTTTACATAAGAGTTGCAGAAAAGAGTACAATTCTCGATTTCCTGATCTCGAAATCTGATCACCATCCCAAGAACGCTTCTTGCTCCTCCTCGTTTACTTGCTCTTCATTTTTATCTGAAATTGTAAGGGGTGAGTGTTTTGGGAAAACATTCAGCAAGTGCGGGTCGATCGATTCCAAAGATACATATAGAACTTAATTCTTAAAATGTTCTTTTAACAGACTTTCAAAACTTAATATTCTTAACTTATCAGGACAGAGACAAATCGAATAAATGACATAATTCATCAGATGATTCAGAACAATTCAGAAACCGATTAACTCAATTCAGAACAGAACATCTCAGAACAGACAGACACTGTTACTCATCTCATTTCCATGGTCAAATTGTCCCCAATATGTTATTCCTCTAAGGGGTGAGGCCAGAACACGGTTTTATACCTACCGATGGGGGCCAGACAGAATCACAATTCTCGTCCCATTTCAACTTCGAATCGTTACAGTGCAACATAATTTAGAAGTAACAGACAGAACTTTTCAGATTTTCAGATTTCAGAGTTTTCATACGGACACAGCGGAATCAACGAATTTCGAAGCACAAAAGAGAACACATAATCGATCGAAATTTTAAATAGAACAGATAGCAATTTTCGAAAATGAAGACACACATACATGCATGTCATGATATACATATTCAAGTTTTAAAATACAAACGAATATATATCAAAAGCCCACTTACAGATTTCTTGTACGAAGCTTTCTCTTGAAATTTCGGCAGCACTTCGGCAGCAACTCTAACAAACACTGTCTTTGATCGGGCAGCACTTCGCACAAGGTTTCCGTACTAGACTGCACGAAAATATTTCCTCCTTCTTCCTTGACTTCGGCCGAGACTTGAGAGGTGAGGAGAGGACCGAAAATTTGGGAGAGTTTTTGAGGGATTTTTGAAGTGCATTCTTTTATGTGACTTTAGGTGGTATTTATAGAAAATTCTTGCTCCTTCACCTTGCCTTGGTCGACCACTTGGAGCACAAGAAATGCCATAATGGTGTGATTAATTGTAGACCAAAATTCCATGTGTTCTCCAAGTTCAAGACTAGTTATAATGGTGGGTTCAAAAGTTCATGCATCCTTAAATGTCACCTTGATTTTCTAAAGGTCATTTCATGCATCATCAGTATGTCCTAGCTCTTAGCTCCTCCCACAGCTCCTTCATGGGTTAACGCGAAAGTCATTTCTTGCACATTTAATTTGTCCGAACTCTTGGCTCAACTTATAGCTCTCTTTTTGGTTTTGTTAGGACAAACTTGGCTGAGCTTCTTCGAGCTGACAGATCGTGTCCTTGAGCTGGGGTTTTACTCCTTCCGTGACAATTCTCCGATGGATGCGGTTTTTTGCAGCTCGGCCTTCTGTTGAGCTAATCCCCGAGCTTTGAAGTTACTTCCACGAGTTACTAGCTAAAAATCTAAGTTCATAATTAAGTTTATAATTAGAATGAAAGTATTCTGATCTTAGATTAAGCTAAGTTTTAAGCTCGTGTATATCTTACCTTATTTACTTGGGATCGTAAAATCTCGGGTTCTCACATCCCTCCCTCCTTATTAAAAGTTTCGTCCCCGAAACTTGCATTAGCTTGATCATTCAAATATGTGAGGGTATTGTGAACGCATCTTCTCCTCGAGTTCCCAAGTTGCCTCTCTTTCAGTATGATTTGACCACTGTACCTTGACATAAGGTATTGTCATGTGCCTCAATACTGAAACGTCCTGCTCTTTTTATTGCTTTAAAAGTACTAGAAATTTTTTTTTTCCTTTCTCTAAAATTCTCGGCTTTCACTAAAATATTTTACCCTTAAAATAAAATACCAACCATCTAACATTTTAAAAATCAAGTGCAATGGTCATAAAATAAAATCGTCGCATGATTACCAAACCTAAAAAGCAATAAATTTGAAAAGTAAAGCCATACTAAACCTCTCAAAATCTCTCAAAAGCATAAGTAAATCGTCTTAAAATCTTTAAATAAAATCATAAAGCATAATGCGGAAAATGTAGTGCTGGTCCTCGGGTTATGTGCGCCTTCAGTCCAGTCAAATCACTCATCAAGTCCTCCCTCAATACCACCTGCATCCATCACACCTAGTGAGTCTAAAGACTCAACACACCATAATCTTGATAACGAGTAATACGTAATACAGTCAACATATAACGGTGAAAAATATTTGTACTTAAAATATCATTTTCATGAAGATGCATAAACATAAACATTTTTGTAAATATTTAATGATGTATAAAACTTTAAATATAAACATTTTCATAAAATACTTTTTCATGACATGCAATCATAAACCTTAACCTTTTCCATTTTTTCTCAACATGACATGACATAAAACATTTTTCATGATCATAAACATTTTTCCTTTTCCTTTTCCTTTTCCTTTTCCTTTTGTTGAATTCAGATCGTTAATTGTGACTTTCCTGATCATGCTCATGAGGGTCGATGGATCCATCTACGTAAAACCACAGTACTGGGCGGCGGGGGACACCAGCAACACTCTCACCGGTCAACTGGGCCCTGGCCTATCATGATTCGAATAGAAATACGATCGTCGGGGCTCTCTCTGGAGCCTTTTCCCATAAATGGGCTCCCTCTGGGGCCTTTTCCCCTCACGATATTCCCATTCTTCCGTTACCACAAAACCTTTACCACATATCCGTTACCACATATTCGCAATGATGGAAACACGATTCTCGGGCTCCCACTAGGACCATAACCCTCACGACGTCGCCAATATTAACGAATTAGTCACAATTATTTCACATCCTTCAACATTTTTCATTCACATCACTTAAAAAAAATAATGAATATCATTACGTTTTTCATTTTTAAAACCAAGCATGCAACATGTATTTTAAATGTCTTCTTAAATCATAAAAATCCCTTAGACATTTAAAAATCATCATTTAATCGTGAATAATTCATAAACATTTAAAAATAATCATATATTAACAAAAATAGCATTTAGGGCACTGCCATGACGTTTACTATGCTCTAGGTGCAAAAAGACCGTTTCACCCCTAGAAATTTTACCTTTTCGACTTTTTCCTTGATTTCATGACTCTAACATGTCCCAAATAATTATTTAAGCTTACGTGAATTTTTTCATAATTTTATTTGGCTTAAATGTTAGACTTTTTCAATTATCTTTTCTTAATTATTTTGACGGTGTTTTAATCCCGAAAAATACCAAACTTTAATATAAAATTCCTAAATTCTAAATTTAGTCTTTTTATATTATTTTAGCCCTTATGGACCCCGACTCGACCCCCGTGAGCCGATTTCCAATTTTTTTTTCTTCTTTTAAATACCCTATTCGACACCTAAACTTCGACCCCGAGCCAACTTTCGATTTTCACGAGTTACCCCCGAGCAATATCGAACCAGAACTTGCCCAACATGTTGAAGTACCCTACTGGACTCTAACCTCACCAAGAAACCAGCCCAAACAACAAAAACGACAACTTCCTAAGTAACCCCATGCTGGCCGAGACTTTCAGCTTTCATGGACTCTACGATTTTGGTGTCTAGACCCTAAGCCGACGCCCCAGCCCCTGAACCAAATTATTGTGCACCACGCTAGGACCCTAGTGAGCCACCCTAGCCCAGCCCGTGACCCCGAGTTGAGCCCCTCATCCCCTGGACCTGTCCGTAAACCCTGCACCAACTTGTGCATGGTTCTCGGGTGGAGTCCTAGCATAGCTAGGACTCTTCCCCAGCCCTGACCGTGAGTCCTAGCTTGGCTAGGACTCCCTCCTTGACTCCCTCGTGACCTTGGCTAGCCCCTGGAACCAGCCAACCCAACCCCAACCCCTGCAATGAAAACCCGAACCCTCAACCCAAGACAGCAACTCGCGCTGCTTGGTGTTTTGTTTCTGCCGTAACTTTTGGTGGTGATTAAGGTGAGTTTGTGTGATTATAAAACAAGTGTAAACCACTCTTGATCCTTCTTTATGTCATGGCAGCCCCTTAACCAAATAATATACAAGTTATTGGATTCAAAATCATGTTTTCTCATTTATACATGCCATAAACCGAAAATTCTGAAAAATATTTCATGTTCTTCATGCACACATTAATTCAATCAATAATATGATATGATGGATGAGAAAAGGAGATGTATGGCGTGCCTTTGCGTTTTATACGCTCGAAAATCCGTTGACGACGAAGAACGGGACGCGACGATGGCTTGATCTTGCTTGCCTTTTCGAAATCCTCTCCAAATTGAGTGAAGTGCCGTGAGGTTGTGTGTGTGTGGTGGAGAGTTTCAGATTATTGAGAGTTGGTGGCCGATTATGATCATGAAGTAGAATAGGGTTTTGATATAATTAACACTTTAAATACTAATTCATTAACTAAGTAGGCTTTAGGCCTATTAAGCCACAAAATTCAAGCCCATTAGCTTTAATTAGGATTAATAAAATTTTAACCAAAGTTTTGATTAATTAAACATGTGAATTTATTAGCCGGGTTGCCAAAATGTTCGTATTTTAGTTGAAGAACCAACACCGATAAAATTTACTTCCCGGCGTATAAAATCACCTCAAAAACCCCTTTATTTTCAAAAATACTAAAAAGCATCGACCATCTTTTAAATAATTAAAATAATTATTTAATAAAAATATTTTACGTTTTCTTCAGCCCTCGGTCCCCGTTCCTCGATCGTCACTTGAATATTCCTAAAATACATTTTTTTATGCATGATGACAAATAAATCTCATTTAGCATATAAACAAGTACGTCACATAACTAATTAGCATCTAAAATCAATTAATTACTCATTTTTTCATAATTTCCTAGATTCGCATGCAGTTGGATTACGTCGTCTTAATTTTGGACCTTACAATTCCTCCCCCCCTTAAATAAAATTTCGTCCTCGAAATTAGAACTTACCGAATAGATCCGGATAGCGACTCTTCAAGTCCCTCTAGGTTTCCCAAGTAGCTTCCTCTTCCGAGTGATTCAGCCACTTGACCTTGACCATTGGAATGACTTTGTTACGCAATCGTCTTTCTTGTCTTGCTAATATCTGGACGGGTCTTTCTTCATATGTCATATTTGGAGTTAGTTGAAGAGGTTCATAATTAAGCACATGTGACGGATTCGACATGTACTTCCGCAGCATCGAAATGTGGAACACATTGTGAACTCCAGAAAGTGCGGGTGGCAGTGCCACTCTATAAGCTAGTGTCCCAATCCTCTCCAAAATCTCGAATGGGCCAATAAATCTAGGACTAAGCTTGCCCTTCTTGCCAAAACGCATAACACCCTTCATGGGTGCTATCTTCACAAACACGTGGTCGCCTACTGCAAACTCCAAGTCCCTTCGTCTTTTATCCGCATAACTCTTTTGTCGGCTTTGCGCAGTCTTCATTCTATCACGAATTTTGACTACCAGCTCAGCTGTCTCTACAATCACATCTGGACCAATATCTCTTCTTTCTCCAACCTCGTCCCAATGAATAGGAGATCTACACTTCCTTCCATAGAGTGCCTCAAAAGGAGCCATTCCTATTGATGATTGATAGCTGTTATTGTAAGTGAACTCCACTAGAGGTAATTTTTGTTCCCCACTGCCTTGGAAATCAATGACGCATGCTCGCAGTAGATCTTCAAAAATCTGAATAACCCTTTCTGACTGACCATAGGTTTGAGGGTGGAACGCTGTACTGAACAATAACTTGGTCCCCATCGCTGCATGCAGACTTTTCCAAAAAGACGACGTGAACCTCGGATCCCGGTCAGAAACGATGGATACAGGAATCCCATGCAGCCGAACTATCTCCCGAATATACAAGTCGGCATACTGAACCATGGTGAATGTCGTCTTAATAGGTAGAAAATGCGCTGATTTCGTAAGACGATCCACTATCACCCAAATGACATTGAATCCTTTAACTGTCTTTGGCAATCCCACAACAAAGTCCATGGTGACATTTTCCCATTTCCACTCGGGAATAGGGAGTGGCTTAAATTTTTCCGCTGGTCTCTGATGCTCTGCTTTGACTTGCTAACAAGCCAAACATTCGGATACATATTTCAGAATGTCCCTCTTCATGCCTGGCCACCAATATAACAACTGTAAATCTCTATACATCTTCGTACTGCCCGGATGAATGGAATATGGCGTGTCATGGGCTTCCTTCATAATAAGATCTCTCCAAGAATCGTCACTAGGAACCCATAGACGGTCTCGATAACGGACTAAACCATCCACCACTGAATATAAATTCCGGCCCTTGGCTTCATCTCTTGCTCTCCACTTTTGCAACTGCTCATCAGTAGACTGTCCATCCCGAATTCTGTCTCTCAAAGTCGACTGCACTGATAATGTGGCAAGATTAGGGCCCTCGCCCCTAGCATACATAGCAAGCTCAAACCGCTGTATCTTGGACTGCAACGGTCTTTGGAGTGATAAATGAGTGATAACTGCTGCTTTTCTACTCAATGCGTCTGCCACTACATTAGCTTTCCCCGGATGGTAGCTAATGTCACAATCATAGTCCTTTACCAATTCGAGCCATCGGCGCTGTCTCATATTCAACTCCCTTTGGGTGAAGAAGTATTTCAAACTTTTATGATCGGTGAATATTTTGCACTTCTCCCCATAAAGGTAGTGTCTCCAAATCTTTAGTGCAAAGACTACTACTGCAAGCTCAAGATCATGAGTAAGGTAGTTCTTTTCATGAATTTTCAACTGTCTTGACGCATAGGCGATAACTCGGTCGTTTTGCATCAGAACTTCACCTAAACCTAGCTTAGAAGCGTCGGTATAAAGAACATACTCCCCTTGCCCTGATGGCATGGATAACACTGGTGCTGATATCAAGGCTTGCTTCAACTTGTCAAAACTGTCTTGACACTCGGATCCCCAAATAAACTTAGCATTTTTCTTCGTCAAAGATGTCCAAGGCACTGCAATAGATGAGAACCCCTTGATAAATTTGCGATAATAGCCGGGTAATCCCAAGAAACTGCGAATCTCGGTGACACTCTTCGGTACTGGCCACTCTTTTATTGCCTCAACTTTACTCGGATCAACTTCCATGCCATCACTAGAAATGATGTGGCCTAAGAACGCCACTCTATCAAGCCAAAACTCGCACTTGCTGAATTTTGCATAAAGCTTTCTGTCTTGTAAAACTTGCAGTGCTGTCCTCAAATGGCGACTATGCTCCTCTCTGCTCTTGGAATAGATCAATATGTCATCAATGAAGACAATAATAAACTTATCCAGATACGGCTGAAATACGCGATTCATGAGATCCATGAAGATCGCTGGCGCATTGGTCAACCCGAATGGCATGACCATAAACTCATAGTGCCCATATCTTGTGCGAAATGCTGTCTTGTGCACGTCAGACTCCTTGACTTTCAACTGATGGTACCCAGATCGCAGATCAATTTTAGAAAATATCGAAGCTCCTTGCAACTGGTCAAATAAATCCTCAATTCTTGGCAGTGGATACTTATTTTTGATAGTGACCCGATTAAGCTCCCGATAATCAATACAAAGACGCATGCTACCATCTTTCTTTTTCACAAAAAAAACCGGTGCGCCCCACGGAGAGTAACTAGGGCGAATAAAACCCTTATCTAGCAGTTCTTGGATTTGATCTTTTAGTTCTTTCATTTCAGCAGGTGCTAGACGATAAGGTGCTTTAGATATAGGAACAGTGCCCGGCATGAGATCAATAGAGAATTCCACTTCACGATCTGGTGGAATGCCAGAAACGTCTTCGGGAAAGACGCTAGGAAAATCTCTCACAACTTCAACGTCCTCTAACTTCTGGCTGATGGATTCATGTGTAGTAGTGACACATGCTAGATACGCCTGGCATCCATGCTTAATAAGCTTCCTCGCACATAGACAAGAGATAATGTGCGGCATTTGCTTGTTTCTTGCCGCCTCGAAAACAAAAGATTTACCACTGGGTGGTCTGATAAATACTGATCGCTGACGGAAATCAATCGAACCTCCATTCGCTGATAGCCAATCCATCCCAAGTATAATATCAAATTCGGGCATAGGAAGCACAATAATATCTGCCTGAACAACATCTCTGAATAAACGAAGCTCCAGATTCTTAACAATCTTAGATGTGAGCATCTGATCACCGGAAGGAATCGAAACTTTGAAACCCAAACCCATATCTTGAGGAGTAATATTCAGTCTTTTGATGAAGGTTTCTGATATGAAAGAGTGTGTAGCTCCTGAATCTAGCAAAGCATAGGTAGCTACGCCTAGGATGATGATCCTCCCTGCAGTGAAAATATCTTTTAATTCTTTTGGTGTTGACACTTAAGGCTTTACTATCATTAATTCCCAAGGTTGGATGAAGATTTCGTGTTGAACTTAAACATTTCTAGGAAGACTTGCACTTTAGTTCCTCAACTTTTGGAATTTTCAAAATTGACCCATAATTTTCGAATTATTGTACTTAAATCCATATATTATTCGAAGTTCTGATTCAATCCTTGATTTTCGAGAGTTTACATTTTGATCCTTAAGATTTCAGAATTTGCACAAAGGTCCCTAAGCAGATAAGTAGTGCACCTCACACGGTCGGCGTCTCCCATCTCCAAATAGCGAAAATGTACCTCGAGTGATCGGATCCAACTCTCTGCAGCAAATGGATCGGTGGTGCCAGAAAATTCCTTCGGCCCTAGCCTCCGGAACTGCTCATAAATATCATGATGTGGCCTAGGTGGCTGCTGTGGCTGCTGCTGCTGCATCTGCTGTAACTGCAGCTGTAGCTGTTGCTGCTGTATCTGTTGCTGCTGTAACTGTTGCTCGAAGAGACGAGCCATACCCTCTAATGCACGAGTAGCAGGATCCCCTGGAGGAGGTGGTGGTGGTGGTGGTGGTGCATTTCTTTGACTATTCCCTCGGCGATTAACACTGTTCTCTGCCTGATTCTCGATAACAAGTACGCGTCTAGGAGGCATTTTATCTGAATATTTTCCAAATTCTAACGTAACCAACATGCATTTAAATCTAAGTTCTCTAATCATGTAACACATCCTGACTTAATTAGCATTTTAAGCATGCAAGGCAATACTACTCAAAAAGCTATTAAACATGTATCATAAACATAATATCCATAACGTTATGCAGGTTAAATCATATAGAATCACATAAAGCAAGTAAAACTCACAACTTGAGGCTTGACAACTCATCTTCCCGGCGCTGATGGTGGCACAACCCTTTACAGGACCTTTGCTCTGATACCAACTGAAACGTCCTGCTCTTTTTATTGCTTAAAAAGTACTAGAAATATTTTTTTTCCTTTCTCTAAAATTCTCGGCTTTCACTAAAATATTTTTATAAAATATTTTAACCCTTAAAATAAAATACCAACCATCTAGCATTTTAAAAATCAAGTGCAATGGTCATAAAATAAAATCGTCGCATGATTACCAAATCTAAAAAGCAATAAATTTGAAAAGTAAAGCCCATACTAAACCTCTCAAAATCTCTCAAAAGCATAAGTAAATCGTCTTAAAATCTTTAAATAAAATCATAAAGCATAATGCGGAAAATGTAGCGCTGGTCCTCGGGTTATGTGCGCCTTCAGTCCAGTCAAATCACTCATCAAGTCCTCCCTCAATACCACCTGCATCTATCACACCTAGTGAGTCTAAAGACTCAACACACCATAATCTTGATAACGAGTAATACGTAACACAGTCAACATATAATGGTGAAAAATATTTGTACTTAAAATATCATTTTCATGAAGATGCATAAACATAAACATTTTTGTAAATATTTCATGATGCATAAAACTTTAAACATAAACATTTTCATAAAATACTTTTTCATGACATGCAATCATAAACCTTAACCTTTTCCCTTTTTCCTCAACATGACATGACATAAAACATTTTTCATGATCATAAACATTTTTCCTTTTCCTTTTCCTTTTCATTTTCCTTTTGTTGAATTCAGATCGTTAATTGTGACTTTCCTGATCATGCTCATGAGGGTCGATGGATCCATCTACATAAAACCACAGTACTGGGCGGCGGGGGACACCAGCAACACTCTCACCGGTCAATTGGGCCCTGGCCTATCATGATTCGAATAGAAATACGATCGTCGGGGCTCCCTCTGGGCCTTTTCCCATAAATGGGCTCCCTTTGGGGCCTTTTCTCCTCACGATATTCCCATTCTTCCTTTACCACAAAACCGTTACAACATATCCGTTACCACATATTCGCAATGATGGAAACACGATCGTCGGGCTCCCACTGGGACCATAACCCTCACGACGTCGCCAACATTAACGAATTAGTCACAATTATTTCACATCCTTCAACATTTTTCATTCACATCACTTAAAAAAATAATGAATATCATTACGTTTTTCATTTTTAAAACCAAGCATGCAACATGTATTTTAAATGTCTTCTTAAATCATAAAAATCCCTTAGACATTTAAAAATCATCATTTAATCGTGAATAATTCATAAACATTTAAAAATAATCATATATTCATAAAAATAGCATTTAGGGCACTGCCATGACGTTTACTATGCTCTAGGTGCAAAAAGAACGTTTTACCCCTAGAAATTTTACCTTTTCGACTTTTTCCTTGATTTCATGACTCTAACATGTCCCAAATAATTATTTAAGCTTACGTGAATTTTTTCATAATTTTATTTGGCTTAAATGTTAGACTTTTTCAATTATCTTTTCTTAATTATTTTGACGGTGTTTTAATCCCGAAAAACACCAAACTTTAATATAAAATTCCTAAATTCTAAATTTAGTCTTTTTATATTATTTTAGCCCTTATGGACCCCGACTCGACCCCCGTGAGCCGATTTCCAATTTTTTTTTCTTCTTTTAAATACCCTATTCGACACCTAAACTTCGACCCCGAGCCAACTTTCGATTTTCACGAGTTACCCCCGAGCAATATCGAACCAGAACCTGCCCAACATGTTGAAGTACCCTTCTGGACTCTAAACTCACCAAGAAACCAGCCCAAACCACAAAAACGACAGCTTCCTAAGTAACCCCATGCTGGCCGAGACTTTCAGCTTTCATGGACTCTACGATTTTGGTGTCAAGACCCTAAGCCGACGCCCCAGCCCCTGAACCAAATTATTGTGCACCACGCTAGGACCCTAGTGAGCCACCCTAGCCCAGCCCGTGACCCCGAGTTGAGCCCCTCATCCCCTGGACCTGTGCGTAAACCCTGCACCAACTTGTGCATGGTTCTCGGGTGGAGTCCTAGCATAGCTAGAACTCTTCCCCAGCCCTGACCATGAGTCCTTGCTTTGCTAGGACTCCCTCCTTGACTCCCTCGTGACCTTGGCTAGCCCCTGGAACCAGCCAACCCAACCCCCTGCAATGAAAACCCGAACCCTCAACCCAAGACAGCAACTCGCGCTGCTTGGTGTTTTGTTTCTTCCGTAACTTTTGGTGGTGATTAAGGTGAGTTTGTGTGATTCTAAAACAAGTGTAAACCACTCTTGATCCTTCCTTATGTCATGGCAGCCCCTTAACCAAATAATATACAAGTTATTGGATTCAAAATCATGTTTTCTCATTTATACATGCCATAAACCGAAAATTCTGAAAAATATTTCATGTTCTTCATGCACACATTAATTCAATCAATAATATGATATGATGGATGAGAAAAGGAGATGTATGGCGTGCCTTTGCGTTTTATACGCTCGAAAATCCGTTGACGACGAAGAACAGGACGCGACGATGGCTTGATCTTGCTTGCCTTTTCGAAATCCTCTCCAAATTGAGTGAAGTGCCGTGAGGTTGTGTGTGTGTGGTGGAGAGTTTCAGATTATTAAGAGTTGCTGGCCGATTATGATCATGAAGTAGAATAGGGTTTTGATATAATTAACACTTTAAATACTAATTCATTAACTAAGTAGGCTTTAGGCCTATTAAGCCACAAAATTCAAGCCCATTAGCTTTAATTAGGATTAATAAAATTTTAACCAAAGTTTTGATTAATTAAACATGTGAATTTATTAGCCGGGTTGCCAAAAAGTTCGTATTTTAGTTGAAGAACCAACACCGATAAAATTTACGTCCCGGCGTATAAAATCACCTTAAAAACCCCTTTATTTTCAAAAATACTAAAAAGAATCGACCATCTTTTAAACAATTAAAAATAATTATTTAATAAAAATATTTTACGTTTTTTTCAGCCCTCGGTCCCCGTTCCTCGATCGTCACTTGAATATTCCTAAAATACATTTTTTTATGCATGATGACAAATAAATCTCATTTAGCATATAAACAAGTACGTCACATAATTAATTAGCATCTAAAATAAATTAATTACTCAATTTTTCATAATTTCCTAGATTCGCATGCAGTTGGATTACGTCGTCTTAATTTTAGACCTTACAAATACTTGGTCTTTTGTGTCCACTATTCGAATAGGGACTTCTTCGTATTTGAGTTCTTCGTTGACGTTTCCTTCAATCATCAGTCGTGCAACTTTGAGTATAATGATTCGGGTCTGGAACATACTTCCTCAGTTGTGAGATGTGGAAAACGTTATGTATTCTGGCCATGTCTGGTGGTAACCCTAATCGGTAGGCTAAGGTTCCTACCTTTTCCAGTATCTCGAACGGTCCCACATATCTCGGATTCAACTTTCCGGATTTACAGAATCGAACAACTCCTTTCATAGGGGAGACCTTGACATAAGCTTTCTCACCAATTTCCAACTGTAAGGGTCTTCTAAAAACGGTGTTACAACCTCCACTCTCAGCTCTTCAGGTATCTCCAGTAAATGTAGTTGTGTTTCGACGTTCTTGAGCCAGTTGTGACTGACCTCTGGGTCTGGGTTCCCATCGAAAGTTGGAACTCGATTCCTTCTGAGAGATTCGTAATGGTACTTAATCCCACGCGGTTGCGGTTCAGGTGGTGGTTGGATGGCGTTAGCCAATGGGTTCACGAATCCTTGCAACGTTGCAGCTACGATAGTAGCTATTGCCATCATATCTTCTTGACTGAGATTTACTCTCGGAGGTGGTGGTGGTGGGTTTTCATCTTGATTGGCACCACGAGGGTTACGGTTGTTTCGGGGTGGTCTTCCTGCCATTTCCTATAAACATGTATTTTATTAATTTGTTTGCCACAATATTTAATCAAAGGAATAATTTCATTAAATTGTAAAAATTTTCATACAGTCAAATATTTTTCAAAACAAATGATTATTCAAATATTTCTAGATACAATCGAAGCCTATTCTAGAACTCTCTCTCCCTACTCGTCTATAACTTCTCCGTCCCCTACTGCTTATTAATTTCTTCTTCCACAGGGTTCTCTTCCAGTTGTTCTATGAGTTCTTCCATATTGACCATCTCATTTTGTAGGTGCTCAATGTAATTCTGCAGTTGTGTGTTGTGGTGATCGAGATTGTTTACTTGATCCTGTAGTTCTTGTATTGTTGATTGGCTTACTTTTTCATCGACTTCTTGCTCTTCAATCCGCTCCTGAAGACGACGTTGGGTTTTGAGAAGACTATTATCCCGAATTTCGAGCGTAAAAATCCTATCTTGCGCTTTCTTCAACTCTTGCTTGGTGATCTTGTGCTGACGCTCTGACTCTAGATGATAAGCCGCGTAACGTCTAACGTTGTTTCTTCTCTTCCACTCGGGCCTCACGAAGATCCTCCATCATGCATACATTATTTCCGTCCAACTAATAGTTATCTCTCTCGAGTTTATCATTCTTTTCTTTCAGTGTTTTAATTTCTGACTCCTTTTCCTGAAGTTGTTTCTGAAATTCATTTATAATGCTTTGAAAGTCCATGTTGGTTTCTTATAAAAACATTTAAATAAGATACTCATCCAATATGCAATAAGATAATAAAAAGTTTAAAAATAGTTTGGTACACATATTATTTTCTTAGTTACAAGTTTACTACAATCCAGATACTTTATTATAATGCTAATCTAATCGAACATCTCTCCGCCATCGCTGTCGCTGGCACTGTCGTCTCCGGCCACCTCCATCGGTGCTACCTCCTCTTCTTCCATATTCTCTATCACCAAATGTAGGTAGTTGTTCTTGAAACCTCTGCTTATTCGTTTTCCTAAAAAGTACTAGAAATTTTTTTTTCCAAACCCCACGTAGCATTCGGCCGAATCATAACAATATTTTGGAACCATTTTAAAAGTAAAACAACCAACTATTTTATAAACCCAAAAACATTATTTGAAAAGTATAGCCCATACTATAACCTCTCAAAAATCTCTCGTAACATAAATAAAAGACGTAAAAATATCTTTAACATTACTTAAAATCATAAATCATAACTAGTGCGGAAAACTAGCGTCGGTCTTCGGGTCATGTGCACCTTCAGTCCAGCAAGTCACTCGTCAAGACCTCCAATATGATTGCTATTTATACCACCTGCATCAACACACCTAGTGAGTCTAAAGACTCAACACGTCCCATCTTTGATAACAAGTAATACGTAATACAGTTAACATATAACGGTGAAAAATACTTGTACTTAAAATATCATTTTCGAGAGGATGCATAAACTTAAACTTAAATATTTTCGTAAACATTTTCATGATGCATAAAAACATTTTCAAAAGACATAATCATATCACTTAAACATATTCGTATTCATGTCCATATTCGTATTCATATTCATGTTCGTGTTCATGTTCGTGTTTGTTGAATTCAGATCGTGATTGTGACTCGTATTCTTAATCGTATTGGGCGATGGTCCATCTAAAGAAAACCACAGTACTGGGTGGCGAGGGATACCAGCAACACTCTCACCGGTCAACTGGACCCTGGCCTACGTATTAACATATTCGTATTCGTATCACGTATTCGTATTCGTATCCGTATCCAAGGAAACACGATCGTCGGGCTCTCACTGGGACCATAACCCTCACGATATTTCCAGCATGTAGTAGTCACAATCCCTTCACGTCCTTCAACATGTTATCATCACTTAATAAAAACATGCATAATATCATTTTTATTTTGAAACGAAGCATGCAACATATCTTTTAAATGTCCAATTTAACTTAATAATTTATGAACATTTGAAAATCATGATTTCAACATATAAAAATTCATAAACATCCATAAACATTTTAAAATAACATTTTTACATCATAAACCTTTAAAATAAACATTTAAATCATAAACATTTAAAATAAAAGTTTTGGCATAAAAATCCATAAACATATAAAATTCCATAAACATATAAAATAATCATTTTAACATGTAAACATTCAAAAAAATTAAAAATAATCATATTAGCATATAAAACAGCAAATAGGGCACTGCCATGACATTTACTAATTTCTAGGTGTAAAATGACCGTTTTACCCCTGGACGTATAATTTCCCATTTTTGACTTTTTCTTAATTCCATTGATTCTAACATGTCCCAAATAACTATTTAAGCCTACATGAATTTTCCTATTTTTTTATTTAGCCTAAATCGAGGATTTTTAAATTAATCTTTAAATAAGACGTATTAATGCGTTTTAATCCCGAATTAGATCAAACCTTAATATAAAATTCCCAAATTAAAAACTTAGACTTATAATAATTATTTAAGCTTAACCCTAATTTTTCATAATCTTATAAGGCTTAAAACTATGCGTTTCAATTAACTCGTTACTTAGCATTCCGTGCGGCGATTAAATCCCGATTAAATCCAAAACTCGTTATTTTGACCCCAAATTTTATACATAGCATTTTTAATATTTATTCTACCCTTCCAAGTCATGAGCCACCCCTGTGAACCCATGAATTCATTTTTAGCCTTTTAATTTTTGTTTTTGACACCTTATCGAACACACCGAGCCATCTCCTAATTTACTCGAGCCACGCCCGAGCGACCTTGAGCCAAAACCTAGCCAACCCATCTAGAGACACTACTGTGAAAGCCTAGCCCCAAAACATGAACCTAACCAGCTCAAAATCTTGCTGGAATTCGACCCATGTTTCTGCATGTATGTGTGTGTAGTGTCCTTGAACAAAGAAGCTCCTATCAAGTCTAGGACTCCTCCCAACCCTTAACCACCGAACCCACCTAACCCTGACCATCCCTGAACCAAGCATAGACCAAGCCCAGACCAAGCCAGACCATATAACCTGCGCGCGAGCCACTTGGTTCAGGAACCCAGCAGCTGCGCAACTCATGTTCCTCTCACGATTTATGCTTCTAGGGCCCCTACCCAGGACTCCAACCACTGAACCAACGTATCAAGCACTTACCTAGGACCCTAAGGTCACCCCCTGGCCCAGCCTGCAGTCCCCAGACCAAGCCCCTAGGCCCTGGACAAGCGCTGCACCTGCCCGCGCTGTTTTCCCATTCTCGGGTGAGAGTCCTTGTCAACAAGGACTCTTCCCAGCCTATCTAGCTCGAGTCCTAGCATGGATAGGACTCTTCCCTTGACCCCTCTACGACCTTGGCTAGTCCTGGACGTGAGCCATTACCAAGCCCAGCCGTAGGACCCCAACAACCGAACCTTTGTCTCCCATGACAGCAAAGTGCTTCTCGATTGTGTTCAAATCTTGTGGCCGTGTGTTTGTGTGGTTCTAGGACTCTTTAAATTCGTGTACACCAATACCATAACACTACCTAATCATGGCAGCCCCTTTATGCACGTAAAAAATACAATTCGGATAAAAGTTTCTACTTGAAATTGCAGGACATATGCAAAACAAAAATTATTCAAAAAGTGTCACTTGTTTTGCAACTTTTCATGCATAAAAAAATATAATATTATGTGCTGATGATTTGAAGGAAATAATAGGCGTGCCTTTGCGTAATTAACGCACGAAAAACCGTTGATGATTTTCGAATAACGGACAAGAACCTTGGCTTGAATTTCTCCTTGGCTTCCCACGATTTTGATTCCAAAACTTTAAGTGTGTGCCGTGAGTTTGGAGTGTTTTGGAGGAACAAAATTGAGTGGCCGATTTGTTTTGATGGTTTGGGGTGGTGATTATACATTTTAAATACATAAAAATCTACTAATAAGGCCTTAAGCCTATTAAACTTAAGTTAGGCCCATTAAAGCTAGATTAGGATTTTATTAAATTATTAAAATGATTTTGGTAAAGATAGTTTGTAAATTAAATAGCCGGGTTGTCAAAAAGTTCGTATTTTTGTTTAAATACCAACACCGATAAAATTTACGTCCCGGCGTATAAAATCACCTCAAAACTCCTTATTTTCAAAAATATGAAAGACCATCAACCATATTTTAAACAATTGAAAATAATTATTTAATAAAAACATTTTACGTTTTTTCAGCCTTCAGTCTCCGTTCTTCGATCGCAACTTGAAAAATCCTTTAAAAATACATTTTAATGCAACCATGTAAAAAAATATATTTTAAACATATCAATATGCACAACATAATTAATTAATGCAATTAAAATAATTAATTTGTAATGCTCGAGATTTGAGTGTGATACTTATGAATTGGTATATATTATGAATAAGGCGATAGAAGAACAGACGGGAAGAAGCGACGTTGCAATTTGAGTGTTTTGGCAAAGAGAGACCGCACCCGCGCCAAGAAATTCTACCGCACCCGCGGTGACTGGCCAGTAGGGTACGTTTTTGGTGAAAGAAGACAGCGCACCCACGGTACCAGACAGAGCGCCCCCGCGGTGTTGCTACAGTAAGGTGAGCGCACCCGCTGTATAAAGCATAGTGCACCCGCGGTTCTTGTTTCTGGAAAAATTGATGTATATCAGCACACCGAGCGCACCCGCTGTCCAAGGTATAGCGCACCCGCGGTGCGACGTGCAGTATGAAGATTTAGCCACATGTTTTACATGCAATTGAGATATATATATAGATCTTGATTCCTCACGATTTCAGCAGAAGAAATCGTGATTTCCCCTCAGCAAATTCCTCAAAGCTTCCCATACCTTTAAATCGTGATTTTGAAATATCCGTGTATCAGAATTTGAATCCGAACGCAGTATCGTGCTCCTCTCGCTACGAGCTACAACTGGACGTAAGTTTTACTACGTTTTGATATGATTTAAAAATATGAGGTTGATGGAATCGAATAGGATTCATATATGGTGTTCTAGACATAGTAGACATCGTAGAATCAAAACCGGATTGAAGAACAGATATGGTATGGAATTATTATGAATTTCGGAAGATATTGAGTAGGAATCGATATCAGATTTGTATTGTTACTGATTATGAATTGAGAGTTGAGTATTATTATGTGTGCTGGATATACTGATCAGTATGTATTTGAAGTCAGATCGAAGAACAGACTGTTTATACAATTGTTATAATTTATCAGATTTGATAGGATTGAAATGATGCCGATTTAGTATCAGATTATGTTAATCGATTGATTATGAGTTATGGAGATTGATATACAATGATCTGTACTACCGGTACTTGAAAATTGGACCATTGTGCCGTCAAAATTTGATAAGACTGAGAGATCTTAAATTGAATTGAATATTGATACAGCAGATTGGATATTAATCAGAACAGAGTTTGAATTAAGCTATACATTGATACAGTGTATTCGATATTGTTATTGGCAGATTGTTTTGGACAGGCAGTGAGTTTGAGACTTCGACTGAACCAGATCGACAGAACGAAAAGAAAGGTATAAGTCAGTGTTAACCGGGAGATCGACTTGAGTCAGATTAGACTTGAGTTTCCCTAAACCACATACATGTATGTTATTGTTTTCATATTTTTGTATGCTTTGTCTAAGTATGTTGATTTTATTGATGTATATAGAAGCAGTGAATAACAGATAGTTATTGAGTGTGAGTCACTGACAGAGGGGCTAGATTTTGACAAAGCGATCACCGACCCATTGCACCTTGTCTGAATAGAATTGGCAGACATGCCAAGTCCTTGGCAGATCTGCCAAGACACTGGACGTTTGGTATATCGAGATGCTTCAGATACAGATAGCATCCTTATTACAGATTATTCGATATAGACTAGACCAAAGTCCAGAAATAAGAACGTACCGCCACCGCAACCGGTAGTAGTAGGTGGGAGACTTGTTACGTTCTTATTCAGACCGGGATCCCTAGATGAGAGATTGAGTCAGAGTCTTAGAATCACAGAGTGTGATTCAGAGTCTATATTGATTCATATTTCTTATGTGATACATGTTCAGAGTATGAATTACTGTTTTATATCAATTTATGATTTCAGATTATGATACATGTCTTGATATCTATTTCATGCTTTTATATATGCTGTTATATGAAATGCATGTATACATGATTTATACTGGGATTAAATTCTCACTAGAGTTATCCGGCTGTTGTCTTGTTTGTATGTGTGCATGACAACAGGTGGGACAGTATCAGCGTCGAGAAGATGATGAGAGATCGAGATTAGAGTGGTGATTCCGGACTTTGATGTAGATAGGTTTCATTACTTGATTGTAGTAGTTGAACCTTAATTTGGAACTAGAATGCATGTTGTACAAAACTTGTAGTTTTATACTGTTTGTATATTAGAGTAATCCCATTACGTTCCGCAGTTTAAAGAAAAAAATTTTATGGCCCTAATTACTTGATTAGTAAATTGATCCTAATAACGATTAAGAAGATAATTAGCGTCTGGATCCCCACAACAGGTGATATCAGAGCGATAGATCCTTTAGATTGAGATAGAAGATAGAATGAGCGGGGTAGATTGAGTTTTCTTTCCTTGCTCGTGATTGCTAGCATGATTTATTGCTTTAATACTTGATTTCCTGAATATCTGAATTGATTTGATAATATATATGATTGAGAATGAATCATGCCCGATTCTTGATCAGCTGTAAGATGATCGGAGGAGGATTGAAACAGAACTGTTATATCTGGTTACTGATGATTTTGATAATCAGATCTATCTCCTCGAGGAATCACAGAACAGAGAAGTATCTTGATTGATCAGATGGATGTGTCAGAAACTCTGATGGAAACACAGTTACAGAGGTTTCAGTCATTTCAACCGCCGATTTTAAGGGGTACTGATACGTTTATTGATTGCGAAAGTTGGCTAGATGATATAGAGATACTGTTTGATTCACTTGAGTATCCAGAGGAACGAAGAGTTAAACTGATTGGACATCAGTTACGGGAAGTCTCAAAGAGCTGGTGGATTGCAACCAAGGAAGTCTTAGAACAGCGTGGTACAGTGATTTCTTGGAAGATCTTCAAAGTTGAATTCTATCGAAGGTTTTTCCCAGCTTCGTACCGAGAGGACAAGAAGGCAGAATTTGAAAATTTGAAACAGGGTCAACTAAACATTGCAGAATATGTTGCCCACTTTTCTACTTTGCTACGTTTTGCTTCTCACGTGGCTGAGAATGATGAAGCTGTGATTGATCGTTTCATCAAGGGATTGAATCCTGAGATATTGACATTGATAAGTGTGAGCCGACCCTATACTTTTATTGATATTTTGAGTAAAGCTAAGAGAGCCGAAGTGATGCGATCCCGCCCACGAGATCTTTAATTTTTCCCGATCTTTGAAACAAGTAATTGATAGGTGTGAAAATCGCCTCTAGATCACGCGGTCTATCAACAATTCATCAACGATAGAAACAATCCCGTTCAAGAGAACCTCCAAAGAACCCGTCCTTGGCAACCCTCGTGATATTCGATTGACAAACGCCACAAAAGATAAATCTTTTGATAAGTTTGATTTGATACAACGCAAAAGTTATAACGAAACTTAAGCTTGTTTTTGAGAGAATTCTCAAAGAAAGTTTTTATAAAATCAATCAATAATGAACAAAAGTTGTTTTCAATCAATAAAATTCGTCTATATATTGATACCAAATCAAAAAGATATGAAATCTACTTGCCAAGATAATAAAAAATCTAAAATAGGAAAGTACGAATTTTCTTCACGCAACTGACTCGCTCTCGGGCGTGATATTTCTACCGCTCGGGCGCGGGGTCTTCTGGACTGTTCGCGCTCAGGCGGTAATGTTTTACCGCTCGGGCGCGAGGTACGCGCTCGGACGCGACTTTTTTACCGCCCTAGCGCGGAGCTCTCGGGTCAGGAGTCTTGTTTTGGCTTCCTCTTCATAATTTTACACTTAAATAACATTGAAGTATCTTCCAACTTCATTGCCATGCATCCAAATTCTTTGAAGGTTCGAATCGCCAGATATAGCACGTCATGCCCGGCCAGATTCATATCATACTCCCCTTCTTCAAAAAGATTTGTCCTCAAATCTTGGCTACCTACGCAACAACGAAGCAAGTTAGTAATAAAAAGAATTAAATTATGAACATGCTTACCTTTTAATTTAAGTTTGTAGGTGCTATCATTTTCCTGCTCCATCCGCACTGGAAACCCCAACATCACCGCTGCCTTTCCTCTAAACTCCTTAACTTCGTCACATACCAAATAATAAATGACACCAAATAATAACAAAAAGATATCATTAAGTATCACCAATATCAGATTTCTCCCCTTCTTAGACCTAGTCAACACCAACATAATATCCATACACGTGTACGACCATAGCTCACTAGGAATAAGAAATACTTCAAGCAAATCATTGAAATCAAGCTCAGGTGCTCTCTCCCTATAGGCAATGCACTCTTCACTTTACCATTTAACATACCTCTTCATATGCATCCAACATATGTAGTCATGTAATATGTCAATTATCAAGCCACTACAATACGCCCCACCATCAGATAATTCATGCAATGAAAGAATAAACAATTTATCCTCCTTGAAATTGTATTCATTAGGATCATAAAAATTCTTATATGCGATGCATGTTACACACTTCCACTCAATATGCCTCCTCATATGCAACCATAGTAAAAACTCATGCATCCTATCAATGGCTCTAGTTACTTCCTGACTACCAATCAAACAATTGTCATGCACCTCAATATCAAACAACAACTCATGCGAGGGGTGTAGGATGAAAAATTTATTCTCTTTAAACAGATATTCATCATGAACAAAGAAATAATCATATTCATCTTTGCACCTCTCAAAACCATCATCAAACCAACACATACATCATGCAAATAGAACACACTAAATGTACTACCCATGTAATCTTCACAACCATCACCACTCAAATATAAATCATGGAAATAAGACACGTCCCATGTACTATCAATGCAATATCTCATCTCATCAAAAAAATCTAAGTCTAATGTATATAAACCATTGTAGCAAGAAAACCCCATCAACTTAGTAAATAGTGAGACATCAAAATTCATAGTAGGTACATGCAATTCATCCATGGTCTCAAATTCATAACAATCAAGGAATAAGGGTAAATTTACATCCGACCCCTTAACCACCACATTTTCAACATGCTTTCCAAGTTCTTGAAAACGGTACATCAAAGAAGTAAGATAAGGACGGAAGTCATACCTCATGGTTGTTGCGTTGGCAACTAACTTTACCTCACCTTGATTGCTCTTGAAGTCATATAAATCATCCCATGGCTTTCCAAAATCATCAACACTTGCTCTTCTCCTCATCATGAGGGCGCCCAAGTCCTGCAAAGAAGAATAAATACCGCTCGGAATTGAACCGGCTATATCATCACTAGATATATAAATCTCATCTTTGTACAAAGGTACATGGAGAGATTTAGAAAAAATTAAATCACGCTCATTTTCACTCTTTTGGGCCTTTAATTTATTTTTCTTTTCTTTTTCTTTGGCCTCTTTTTCTTTCATCTCATTTCTTTCATATTTTTTTCTTTTCATGGCCATCTCACTCTTTTGATCACTCATTCTTTCGGCCATTTTAAATTCTTTTTCACTCTCACAATTAAATTGCAGTTGATCATCAGTAATTACAACTGAAATAAATGGATCAATAAAGGTACATGATGAATCATAACATGCGTGCAACAAATTATTACCACTTTCTTCTTTCTCCTCCATAGCACACACATTAGAAGCAAATTCACCATCTAAGAATTCACCCTCCACTGCACAACATTCTATGCTCAAGTCAGAAATCAGTGGATTACCAACCTCCTCAATTCTCTCAACCTCCACTTTAGGTTCAACAACAATGCTCACATCAACTCCACACTCGACTGCATTCTTAGATTCACATTCAACTTTAGACTCCAGTACATTCATCTCCTCCTTTGTACATTGGCTAATATCATGTCCAAACTCTAGACACCAAATACATTGAATATCATAAGTACTAACATTTGAAATTTTAGATGTACCTTGATACCCATGCTTCAAAACCAACTTCGGTCTAGTTATGACCTTCTTCTCTTCACTCAACCTTCGTGCGGATGTCAAAAACTCCTTCCACAAGTCAATTCCCTGCCTACCACTCGATTGGCACTTCCTATCATCACGATCCAAATGCCATGCTCTATCCCCACCAAATCTACTACCTCGTCTCTTCTCATTAGCTAGTCCCTCAAGCCTATCCAACCTTTCATGTAAAGGCTTAAGCTCCTTCTCCCATATTCTATCAAACCCCCTTAACATTGTTTGAAATTGAAGATCGTCAACCATTATACCTGCAAGAAAAGGATAGTTTAAAACAATAAAAGTATAAAGTTTCCTCACCACAAATTCTCACTAGTCACTCCAAGGAAAATTCACTCGCACTCGTCTTTTTCCCTCACCACAAAACCTCACAAATCACTCCAATGAAAATTCACTCGCACTCGTCTTTTTCCCTCACCACAAAAGCTCACAAATCACTCCAATGAAAATTCACTCCACTCAAATATTTTTCACTCAAGTGAGAATCCTCAAGGGGGCGCCTTAAGTCTCGTGGCTTCCACGTATCAAACTTATGAGATCAATCATGTGACGCTTGAAACTCGACTCACTTAGACCACACAAGGATAAGCAACTTTGGAAATTGACTAGAATGCGACTAAATGACAAGGACAAACTTAAACGCTGAAATATAAGCGCTAAAATTCCAACAAACACCCGATTCAAATTTTTTTTTCTTCTCTCTTTTTTTTTTTTCGGGTGAACAGTACACTACAGTAAATCCGACGATGAACAGTTACGTGAACAGTAAATTCAGTCGTGAACAGTAACTTCAGCCGCGAACAGTAATTCCGATAAGATGAATAGTAAATCCGGGACGCGTGAATAGTAATTCCGATGAATGAACAGTAACTCGGGGCGTCTCCGAAGCATCGGTGACATCCGGCATTGTTTAACAATTACTTGAAAACAATTAAGCCTCGTATCGAAATACCAAAAACCACTCTTTTTCATAAATAAAACATTGTCTTTACATTAACAATAGAATAAAATACATCAGAGTTGCAAATCCGGAAGCTGAACAAAAGGAAAATAAAGTCTTGATTTCTTGTATCTTGCTCATCGGCTACCATCCCCAGAAGGCTTCTTGTTCCTCCTCATTCAGTTGCTCTTCATTTTAATCTGAAATTTGTAAGGGGTGAGTGTTTTGGGAAACACTCAGCAAGTGGGGGGTCAATCGATTTCAAATGATACATATAGAACTTAATCTTTAAAACATTTCTTTAACAAACTTTCAAATCTTATTACTTTAAACTCATCATAACAGAAACGAAACAAATATGAGACAGAGGTTACCAGACGATTCAGAGCAGTTCAGAAACAGATCAGAACAATTCAAAACAGAACAGATCGGAACAGATAGAACACTGTTACTCATCTCATTTCCATGGTAAAATTGTCCCCAATATGTTAGTCCTCTAAGGGGTGAGGCCAGAACATGGTTTTATACCCACCGGTGGGGACCAGACAGAAATGGTTTTATACCTACCATTGGGGGCCAAACGTAAATGGTTTTATACCCACCATTGGGGGCCAGACAGAATCACAATTCTCGTCCCATTTCAAATTGAATCGTAACAGTGTAACAAAGATTTCAGATTTTTATCGAACAGAACTTATCAGATTTCTCAGAGTTCAGATTTTCAGACATACACAGCGGAATCAAAGGAATTCGAAGCGTAGAAAAGAACACATAATCGATCAAAATTTTAAACAAAACAGATAGCAATTCTCGAAAATGAAGACACATATACATGCATGTCATGATATACATATTCAAGTTTAAAAATACAAACGAATATATATCAAAAGCCCACTTACTGTATTTGCAGATTTTTTTATACAACACGTCTTCTCGAAAAATCGGGCAGCACTTCGGCGTAACTTTAACGAATGTTGTTGTTGATCGAGCAGCACTTCGACGCAAGGTTCTTGTAATGGACTGCACGAACTTCCCTTCTTTCTTCCTTGCTTGCTTGGCCGAAATTTTTGAGAGTGAGGGGAAGAGGGAGCCGAATTTTCTCAAGGATTTTTGGTGCACTTTTCTATCATCCTTGAGTTGGTATTTATAGAAAAAAAGACCTTCCACCTTGCCTTGGCCGATTTCTTGGGCTCCAAGGTTGCCATCAATGTGGTTCCAAAATCTCATGTATCCTCCAAGTCCAAGACTAGTCTATATTGTGATCCAAAATACCATGCATTCTTTAAATGTTAACTTGGTTTTTTAAAGGGTCATTTCCTGTATCATCAATATGTCCTAGTCCTTAGCTCCTCCCGCAGCTCCCTCATGGGTTAACGCGAAGGTTAGTTCTTGCATATTTAATTTGTCCAAACCTTTAGCTCATCCCTTAGCTCCCTTTTTTGTCTTTTTAGGACAAGCGTGGTTGAGCTTCTTTGAGTTGAAAAATCGAGCTCATGAGCTAGGGGTTTTCTCCCCAAGAATGAATGAACTTCCTTGAGCTGAGGGTTTTAGCTTTTGAGCTGAGAGTTTCTTTTCCAAGAATCTTGGAGCTTCCTCGAGCTGAGGGTTTTAGCTTGTGAGCTGAGGTTTTCCTCATCCGAGCGACGTACCCTCAATTCTCAAGGTTTTGCATTGCCTCGGCTTCTTTTTGAGCTACTTTCCGAGCTTTTTGAGGTGCTTTGCTTCGAAAAATCCGTGTTCTCACATCCCACCCTCCTTATTGGAAGTTTCGTCCTCGAAACTTTAGTTAGCTAGACCTTTAAAGAGGTGAGGGTACCGAGTGCGCATATGTTCTTCAAATTCCTAAGTTGATTCTTGTTTCATATGATTTGACTATTGTATCTAGACATATGGAATTGTTTGGCGTCTCAGCACTTGGTCTTTGGTGTCCATTATTCAAATAGGGACTTCTTCATATTTCATTTCCTCGTTCACATTTCCTTTTATTAGTAGCTATTTTCAAGGAAAAACGCAAGGCAGCTCATGATCGACAAAAGAGCTGGGATGATTTAAAGTGAAAACCGTTGGAGTTTTAAAATGGTGCAAGAACTAACCTTTGCGTTAACCCATGAGGGAGCTGCGGGAGGAGCTAAGAACTAGGACATATTGATGATGCAGGAAATGACCCTTTAGAAAACCAAGTTAACATTTAAAGAATGCATGGTATTTTGGATCACAATAATGACTAGTCTTGGACTTGGAGGATACGTGAGATTTTGGAACCACATTGATGGCAACCTTGGAGCCCAAGAAATCGGCCAAGGCAAGGTGGAAGGTCTTTTCTTCTATAAATACCAACTCAAGGATGATAGAAAAGTGCACCAAAAAGCCTTGAGAAAATTTGGCTCCCTCTTCCCCTCACTCTCCAAAATTTCGGCCAAGCAAGCAAGGAAGAAAGAAGGGAAGTTCGTGCAGTACATTACAAGAACCTTGCGTCGAAGTGCTGCTCGATCAGCAACAGCATTCGTTAAAGTTACGCCGAAGTGTTGCCCGATTTTTGAGAAGACGTGTTGTATAAAAAAATCTGCAAATACAGTAAGTGGGCTTTTGTTACATATTTGTTTGTATTTTAAACTTTGATATACATAATATGACATGCTTATATGTATGGTCATATTTTCGAAAATTGCTATATGTTCTGTTTAAAAATTTCGATCGATTATGTGTTTCTTCTATGTTTCGAAATTCGTTGATTCCGCTGAATTCGTTTGAAAATCTGATATCTGAAAATTGTGATAAGTTCTGTTCGATAAAAATCTGAAATCTTTGTTACAGTGTTACGATACAATTTGAAATGGGACGAGAATTGTGATTCTGTTCGGCCCCCAATGGTGGGTATAAAATAATTTCTGTTTGGCCTCCAATCGTGGGTATAAAACCATTTCTGTCTGGCCCCCACCAGTGGGTATAAAATCGAGTTCTGGCCTCACCCCTTGGAGGACTAACATATTGGGGAAAATTTGACCAAGGAAATGAAATCAGTATGTCGAGGCCCGAAAATCCTTGCTTGAAAATTTGCGGAAAATTAAAAATTGGCAAGTGCTGAAACTGAGGTCCTCGGGTGCCACTACTGCCGACCCAAGCTGGCTCACTGGTCCCCGCCCTCGGCCCTGGCCTCATCAGTACCTACAACAATCAAGTCTAGTGAGCCTAAAGACTCAGCATGCAAATATCGTAGGTAACGAGTAAATACTGAAGTAAAATGTGCATGGGATAAAATATCATGTCATGAGGCATACTGAAAATAACTTGTACTGAGCAATTATAATACGTGCATAACTGAACTGAAATCATAGTAAAAATGTTTGCTCCTTGGAGCCCTGTACTGAAATAACTGGTAAAAATTTTCTGTTGAGATTATGGTCTACGCCTGTGGCCTCTGCACTGAACTGAACTGATCGGTAACTGGCTACCGGGGAGTGTAAAACTGAACTGAGCTGGCCGGTCACTGGCGACCGGGTGGTACCAAACTGAACTGATCGGTCACTGGCGACTGTATAAAATAATGCTCCCATAATAGTGAATTGACCACAAGCCATATCGCATAAATCTCAAAAATAAGTATTTTCTATTTTTCATGCACGTAATATAATTAACTGGCATAATGAAAAATCCTGTAATTTTACCAACTTGATTGGATTGGATCGTTCCCAGGCTCGCTGCAACCTAACTGTCATGAAAAATATGCAATAGCTTAAACTTGACCAACCATGCAAATTTACGTTTGAAAATGCGACAATTACGTCTACCGACTTCGTATTTAATCATGACTCCGAACTAACCCGAACCAACACTGAACCGACGTATAGTCATGATTAAAATACGCTTAAAATTATGAACTAAGTAAAATGATGAGGGTCGAAATCTAGGTGAAATGGAGGCCAAAACAAGAAACGCACTTTCGAGAGTCAATTTGGCACATCGCACCGTAAATTCTCGTACGACCTCAAAAATGATCCGAATCACAAACGGTCAAAAACACGACCTTCCTAACTCGATGAGGCACTGTTCAGTCCAAGGCCATAGGCTAAAAGCCAACCAAGAACTCAAACGAGCCTCCGAACCGACACAGCAACTTGCTGTAAATTTCCAGCAGCTGCAACCTTGCTTGCATCGCGTCGTTTGCGAGACTTTTGGCCATTGGGGCTTGAACCACCGACCAAAGCCTCTCCACAACGTCCCAAGGAATGATTTGAACCATGGCTAAGTGATGCGAACATGGATGGTCAGGCGCCAAGGAAAGCATGGGACCCTTTGGAGTTGCCGGAGGGACCAATCACGAGGGGACGATTGAAGAAGTTCAAGGAAGCGTTGCACGGACTTATGAGCAATGAAGAAGGTCTTACAAGCAAGGTGCAAAGTGCTGGAGGGTTTTTGATGCATGGAAGTGAGTTTGGAAGTCACAAGAACATTATTCAAGTGATAGATGAAGTTGAGTCCAGCAGCATCGGCGCCCGAGCGGTCAAATATTACCGCCCAAGAGCCATACTTACTGTCCGAGCGCGAGTAGTACAGAAGCCTTGGTGCTCGAGCGGTAATATTCTACCGCCCGAGCGCGAGTCAGTTTCGGGAAGAATCCTAGTTTCCTAGTTAGAGTTTTAATTATTATGGCAACTAGATTTTTTTTGTTATCTTTTGATATAAACATATGTTGCACAAAATTTTGGAGAACTTTTCAGATTCATTATTTGATATTTTTATCAAAGTTTAGAGTTTTCTCTCAAACTTTTCAAAGCTTCGCTTTGTTATTCAAAAATCAAACTTATCAAAGTTTTTAACTTTGTGGCGTTTGTCGATCGTGCTTGTGCGGATTGTCGTCGACTTGTTCTTCGAAGGTTCGTTATAATCTCGGTTGTTTATCTCGTGATTATTTGTTGCTAGACTTTTCATAGTTTAGAGGTGAAAATCACAACACACACGCTTGATTCAAAAGATCGGGACAACAACGATTCTTTGTTCGTCAGTGAATTGAGGGCGCGATTTGATTTTAATCGTGTTTGCTATTCGTTCGTACAAAGATTCACATCATTTGGTATCAGAGCTTAGGTTCATTGAAATTCAAGCAAGTTATCTTGTTATTAAATTAGCAGATCTGTATTATTTCTTCGTTTGTTTTCAGATCTGTTTTGGTCTATCGTTCTTCGTAGATTTTTTCGTGAATCTGTGATTCTCGAAATTTGTTGGTGTCTTTTTTTTTTTGGGATTTTCGAGTAGTACTCAGCAAAAAAAAAAAAAATCCCGAAAATCCACAATTATTTCTTTTTGATATTTTGTTCTATTCCTTTTTGTGAGTCATACACACTTGCCTCACACAGTAAAAAAAAAAAATTATTATTATTGATCTTCAAATTACTTCTCTACGCAGTCCAAGTGAGTCGATCACATTTGTTCACAAGCTTAAACTTGATTGTTTGATAAATTCAAATACAAAGCTTGAGCACCTTGAGAGGACTCTCGATCTTGAGTGACATTACTTGAGTGTGAGTGAATTTTCTTTGGAGTGATTATTGAGTATTTGTTGTGAGCAAAAAATAAAAAAATAAAAATTTGTGAGAAAAGACGAGTGAATTTCTTTGGAGTGACCGTGAGCATTTGGGTGAGGATTTTTTTGTTTGTACTAACGTTTTCTTGCAGGTACAAGTTTGAAATTAGATGGAGAGCGAGATAGGAGATAGTTCGAACCCGGGGTTGTCTAAGGTTCAAATGGAGGCGTTATTTGGGCATTTTAGTAGGATGATGTCGACCCAAATGGAGTCGTTACATGAAAGGTTGGATAAGCTTGAGGTTGGTGTTAGTGGGAGTAAGTCTAAACCTGAGGATTTGAGTAGAGAGGATGAGGAGTATGACTTGGGTGGAGATGAGGAGAGTCAAAATTAAAATTGGGGTAGGAATGGAAGAGGTAGAAGATACGGTAGAGGAAAAAGAGGAGAGCCGTACGGGGTAGATATGATGGGGATAGGGAAGATGGTAACATGGGTAGCATTAAGATGAAAATTCCATCGTTCCATGGGAAATCTGACCCGGAGGCGTATTTAGAGTGGGAAAAGAGGGTAGAGTTTGTGTTTGAGTGTCACCACTACTCCGAACAAAAGAAGGTGAGGTTGGCGGTGGTGGAATTCTTAGATTATGCTCTCATTTGGTGGGATCAACTAGTGACCACTAGAAGGAGGTATAATGAGAGACCTATTGAATCTTGGGATGAGATGAAGAGGGTCATGAGGAAAAGGTTTGTGCCCAATCACTACTATAGGGAGATATTTAAGAGGTTACAAACTTTGAGGCAAGGGTTGAAGAGTGTCGAGGAGGAGGTGTTAAAGGTGCCATAATATATATTAAGTTGGGAGGTTACAAGTCAAGAAGTTGAATGGATTTGAATGGCTTCTTCTTCTCTTGTTTTATTGTTGCTGTTTTTCACGATTTTGCTCAGCTGTTCCCTTCTGATTTTTCGAGCATATTAGTGTAGGACATGTGGGTAAGGAAGAGGAATGTTATAGGTGGTGTTAAAGGGTCATAATATACATTAAAATGGGAGTTACAAGTGAAGGAGTTGAATGGATTCAAATTGTTTCTTCTCTCCTTGTTAGCCGATTATTTTCCTCATTTTTGCTGCATGTTTTCGTTTATTTACTAGCATGATGGGTTAAGGAAGAATTAAGGTATGTTATTGTGTTTGAATTCACTAATAACTAATGAATTAAAGGTGAGGAATTGTATTCACTTTAAAGGCTAATGAGGTGATTTGAATGAGGTTTACCACACATGTAAAATGGGAAGATTGAACCGAAAGTGATCAACAATTTTACATGGTATAACATTGATTAAATCTTGTATTTTAAATTCTTAAGGTTTTAAATACCCATTATACATTTTATTGAATTTACACTTTAATTTAAAATGAACTCTTGTATGGCATTGCATGGTTAACAATTTAAGTATTTAAATGTTATATTTAATTTCTTGAATATTTTATACCTAAATTAATTCATCCACATTTGTTCACATATTTTAATTTAAGCTTTAATTAAATATTAACATAAAGAATTTTATTTAATAATTTAGCTCTTAATTAATTTAAATAAATCCTAAAACATTCTATTTCTTTAAATTAAATTATTCCTTGACTTAAAATAAATTTAGGAATATTTTCTTATTATTAATCTTATCTCTAATCTCCAAACTCCGGCCCGGCCTTGCGTATTTATCCTGAAAAGATAAACTAAACATCTACTTTTAAAATAAATAATCATGACTCAACAATTACAAAAAAATGCATTAAACACTTCATATATTTATAAGAATTCATTTTTTATTTAAATAATAGTAATTATGCATGGCTTATATTTTGAGTTACTAAATGATTAATTGTGTAATTTTGTTTGATTCATGATTTAAAGATTTTCAAATAAATATCGGTGGTTGGCCGGAACGGAAGACCGGAGGCGACTAAGTTGTTAAAATTTTAAAAGCTAAATTTTTATTTTTACTTAAGAAAATATTTATTTTAAATATTTTAAGAATTATTGCATTTTAAGACAAGTTTACATTAATTGGTGGGAACAATGAATTTTATGTATTTTATAAGAGTGTTTTTTGAAGTATATATTTTAAATCTTTTAATTTAAGCCAATTGATTTTATTAATTTTAATTGGCCTAATTTATTAATTAAAAAAATTAGTGTTGATTAAGCCCATTAAATAAAAAGTTAAAAACTTTTTTCTTTTTTTATTTGTTTAAACCTAAACCTACACACACCCCTAAACACCTGCACACACAAATACACAGAAACACTCACTAAGTTGCGTGAAAAGTGAATTGAAGAGAGTGCAGCGGCTAAAAAAAATTATCCTTGGGCAAGGGAAGTTATGATTTTTTACTCATTCGTTCTTCGACTTTAGTCATCATTCTTCCTCCCAGCAACGATAACCTGACTCCGTGCATATTGTTGCGTATTTTCACTACCGCAAGTATACGGTGTCAATTTTTTTACTGGTTTGAATACAGATATCGATCCCACGAAGAGTAATTATTTAAAATTATATATTAAGTACCATAATTGACATAGCAAAACTTTATTTAGAAAATCAAGGGGTTGGTTTATAATCAATTCAAAGAAAATAACAATTCCTGTAATTCTAGCCCGCAGTAGAAATTCAATGAGTAAATAAATCTAGAGATATGATTTCATCTGTTTCCCATATGCTAAATTAAAATTTACTAACATTTAATTAAATTGCACCATATTTATTAACCAAGAACTCACAATATTTTATATTCCATTTTTCAAGTGCTAAATAGAACTGTATGACCTATTACCGATTTTAATATGTCTATTCAAAATCATGTAACATGTAATAAATGCAAACAAGGTTTTCTTATGGTTTCGCCAAAGTTATTCGTCTTTTGCACGTTATAAACATTTGACGATGCGATTTCCCATGTCCTAATTTCGATCACCTCTCTCGAGTGTTAGATCTCAATTATTAAATCAGTCGAATTATGGCCAGTAATCCAAAAGCATTAAAGACAAGAAATCACAAATAAACACGATGAATTAATTCAATGAAAATTCAAAACGTCAATAACATAGGTTCGACCACGACTACGTCAATCTCTATAAAATAGAATTAGTTCATACTCGAATCTAAATTGATACAAAACCTGTTTGTATTCATTAAAAACGTAAAAGTAAAGAACTGAATTAAGAATATGTTGGCGAGAGATGAAAGTGCGTCTCCGTGTCCGGATCCAGCGTCTTCTATCTCTGTTCTTCGCGTCCCGTGCTCCGTGCGCTCTCACTTTTCTCCTTTTTTCGAGTGATATGTCGGCCACTGCAAGAAATTTTCGAACCCCCTTTTAAAAACCACGTGGTGACCTATTTGATTCTGAAAAATCGCGCCGCGCGCATATGCGCGCCCTAACACGGCGCATATCTGTGCCTATTTCTGTCTTGCTGGGGACTCTACTTCTTGCGCGCACATGCGCGCCAGATGCGCGGAGCCTTCTGCCTGTGTCGCGCATGTGCGCGCCTTGAGTGGCGCAGATGCGCCGAGCTTACTGTCATAGTCGCGCATGTGAGCGAAAATAAATCGCGCATATGCGCGGGTCTTACTGCCCTCAGTGCTTGCTTTGCTCACACTTCTTCTCCTAAGCTCCATTTTAATTCATTTTCACGCCCATGTTGAAAGGGGATTGGTTACGGTGACCGGAAGCGCAACGGAAGTTTAAAAATCGAAATTTTGCTTGGAATTTTCGGCCACCCCACATTTTGTGTAGAAAATACAAAAATAACACATGTCATACATAGGGTGTTTAATAGATATACCTATCAATCTTTAAAAGATTGATTGTGGCTCCAACTTTGTTGTTAAACAACAAAGCTCTTGAATGGCAAGAAGATCTACAAGCTTCCTTCTTGAGCACACCTTTCTCAAAATTAGGCCCACCACTTGCTAAGAGGATCCCTTCTTGTTTTGCACTAGAAAAACAAAAGGATTTTCAAAGAGAAGTGTGTATTTTTCTTCAACAATTGAAGAGCAAAATGGAGAGAAAAATTTTGAGAGAATTTCCCACAAAAATTTCGGCCAAGAGAGATCCTCGAATGGGAGTGAATGTTGTGTCATGGTCTTGCAAAAAGCAAAAAGCAAAAGTTGCATGCCATGCAATATTTTATTCAAAAGTATTCACAACTCCTCACCTCCCAAGCATGCAAACCCTAGTGGGCTTGTAACATTTACAAAGGGCCCATGGACTTTTTAATTGTCTCAAACATATTTGAGCCCAAATAGACTTTACTTGATTTTACTCAAGCCCACTAGTTAAATAATTATTTCCAATTGGGCTCTACAAGGCCCAATGTTATTTAATTAATTCAACACTTGAATTAATTTGATTATTTGGACTCTACTAGGCCCACTAGTGTTTATTTAATTCAACACTTGAATTAATTTAATTTAGTCCATAATAATGTTTATGAAAATCACAATTTTCAAATACATTATTCATTTGGCCTACTTTTAATTTAGGAACACATTCATAAATTAAAAGTTACATTTCTCTCATAGAAGTCATACTTCTATTTTTCTCTACGCTTATAAACTCATTTATAAGCCGTTCAACACATTGAACTATTTTTACTTCTCAACGGGATCTAGAAAGCTAGTACTTGTGTGGCCCTTAATGGTTCATTGATACAACTAGCCGTGGGTTCACATCTCCATGTGATTCGGACTAAACATGTCCTTATATGAGCATACCCCAATAGCTCCATTCTTACTTATCAACTCCTTGATAACAAGAACGTCAGAACTTAAGTCTGATAGTACCAAACCAATCATGTTAAACGCCTAGCAGCATCGCTTACATGATTCCCTAGGTATCAAATGATAGTGCCTGCAAGAACCATTCAATTATGGTTAGCGTACAGTACGGTCCCTTCAACTCATATATCCCGACCGATTCGACAACCATTGGTTTATCGAGAGTTGTCAATGAATCGATACTATGTGTCATGTCGTAGTTGCATCGATGGTGTGATCTATGAAACCCTTTTCATAATTACCACCATACTCTGATCAGAGATTTCAAACTACAAATACATGAAAAACACATAGGATATCCATACCTGTAGGTAAGCGGTGAATCCCCGACTACAATGCATCTACTCCTATATGTTTCGTCAGAACACCCAACCTTGCCATCTGATGACCCCATGAGAGTCGGTAAACAAGTCAAAGTGTAATTCTAGCACATAGAGTCTCAATGTTGTCCCGGTTCTTTCTACTATTTGTATATTCAAGGGCTTTATCTATGCAACTAGCATGAGTATACAGATAAAGAAGTGCCAAAATGATAAATTCAAATATTATTAAAATAAAGACTGTTTATACATAGAGTTTAATCATGAACCCTCGGCCAACACTTGGCTCGACGGGCACCTACTCTAACAATCTCCCACTTGCACTAGAGCCAACTACCCTTATGCTTCAAACCCATCGATTCGCGATGCTTCTCGAACAATGGTCCAGGTAAAGGCTTAGTTAGTGGATCAGCAACATTATCTGCGGAGCCGACTTTGTCAATCGTGACATCTTCTCTCTCCACGATCTCTCTGAGGATGTGGTACTTTCTATATACGTGTTTGGACTTCTGATGAGACCTCGGCTCCTTTGCTTGAGCAACGGCTCCCGTGTTGTCACAAAACACCGGGACAGGAGCAACTCCATTAGGAATGACGCCCAACTGTTGGACGAAATTCCTTATCCAAACTGCCTCCTTTGCTGCAGCTGATGCAGCAATATATTCCGCCTCAGTGGTGATATCCGCAGTACCGTCTTGCATGGAACTCTGCCAAGAGACAGCACTACCATTGAGCATGAATATGAATCCAGAGGTTGACTTCGAGTCATCGATATCGCTTTGGAAGCTAGAGTCGGTATAGCCTTCCAATTTCAGTTCTCCACCCCCATAGACCAAGAACAATTTATTGGTCCTTCTCAAATACTTGAGGATGTCTTTCACAACTCCAGTGTTGAAGACCAGGGTTGGATTGATATCTACTCACTACACTTAGTGCAAAAGCCACGTCAGGACGTGTAGATATCATCTCATACATGATGCTACCAATCGCAGATGCATAAGGAATGCTCGTCATCACCGCTATCTCTGCATCAGTCTTGGGAGACATAGACTTGGATAGGGACACGCCATGACACATTGGTAGATGTCCTCTCTTGGACTCATCTATCGAGAACCGCTTCACGATGGTATCAATGTATGTGGACTGGGTGAGACCAAGCAATCTTTTTGATCTATTTCTATATATCTGTATTCCCAATACAAAAGATGCTTCACCCAAGTCCTGCATCGAGAACTTACTCGCTAACCATATCTTCGTTGATTGCAACATTCCTACATCATTCCCAATGAGTAGAATGTCATCAACATACAACACCAGGAATGTCACATCACTCCCACTAACCTTCTTATACACACAGGGTTCCTCAGGATTCTTAGCAAAACCAAACTCTTTGATTGTACTATCGAATATGAGGTTCCAACTCCTAGAAGCCTGCTTTAGACCATAAATAGATCTTTGAAGTTTGCATACCATATGCTCACTTTCGATAGATGTAAACCCTTCGGGTTGAGACATGTAAATCTCTTCCTTAATATCCCCATTAAGAAAGGTTGTCTTAACATCCATCTGCTATATCTCATAGTCATACCATGCAGCTATGGCTAGCAAAATCCTTATGGACTTGAACATTGCAACTGGAGAAAAGGTTTCGTCATAATAAACTCCTTGTCTTTGAGTATATCCTTTTGCCACCAATCACGCCTTGAAGGTCAATACCTTCCCATCCGCCCCAAGTTTCCTCTTGTAAATCCATTTACACCCTATGGGAACAATTGCCTCAGGTGGATCCACGAGATTCCACACTTGGTTCGGATGCTTGGAATTCATCTCAGATTCCATCGCTTCAAGCCACTGGGATGAATCGGCATCAGATAATGCTTCCTTGAAGGTCCTTGGATCACATCCATGGTTAGGCTCATCATGGTCGTCTTCAAGAAGTAGACCATACCTCATAGGTGGTCTCGAGACTCTCTCGGATCTTCTAGGAGCTTGTATCTCCTCTCTTGGCTCTTCGGGTGTGGGTTCTACAATTGTGGTTGTCTCTCAAACCTTTTCGAGTTCTATCATCTCGCCTTTTATATCTAATAGAAATTCCTTTTCCAAAAAGGTTGCATTCCTAGAAACAAACACCTTTGTTTCTTGGGGATGATAGAAGTAGTATCCAACCGAATTCTTTGGATATCCCACAAAGTAACATAAAATGGATCGACTATCCAATTTATCTCCCACTACCTGCTTCACATAAGCAGGGCACCCCCATATTCTAAGATAAGAATATTTGGGTGGCTTACCCATCCATATCTCATATGGTTTCTTATCAACTGCCTTTGTATGGACATTGTTCAACAACATTGCCGCTGTCTCAAGCGCATATCCCCAAAAGGATGGCGGCAACTCCGTGAACCCCATCATAGACCGAACCATGTCCATCAAAGTCCGGTTACGACGCTCCGAAACACCATTCAACTGTGGTGTAGCGGGCGGAGTCCACTGCGAGAGAATCTCATTCTCCCTAAGATACTCTTGGAACTCGGCACTCAAGTACTCACCACCTCGATCCGATCGAAGTGTCTTGTTGAATCGTCCCAATTGCTTCTCTACTTCACTTCTGAATTCTTTTAACCTTTCAAAGGCTTCAGACCTGTATTTCATCAAATACACATACCCATACCTCGAAAAGTCATCGGTAAAGGTGATGAAGTAGGCATGTCCATGCTTAGTGGTGATGCTAAGCGGACTGCACACATCAGTATGGATCAAATCCAATAACCCTTTGGCTCGCTCCATATGGCCCTTAAAGGGAATCTTGGTCATCTTTCCTTTTAGACAGGATTCACAAGTCGTGAGAGCATTAATATCAGACATATCAAACATGCCAACTCCCACTAGCTTGTTCATCCTTCTTAGGGAAATATGTCCTAATCGAGCATGCCATAATTGTGCCATATTAAGAGTATCTTGTTTGCGCTTGTTTGTTGTTGTTACAGCTTAGACATTGTTAAGTGGAATATCTTTCAATTTTAAGGTGTAGAGATCGTTTTCAAGTTCTCCAGTACCAATTAAACATTCATTCTTGTAAATATTGCAAACACCTTTGCTAAATAAATAAGAAAATCCATCTTTATCTAACATAGAAATGGAAATAATGTTTTTCACCAACTCAGGTACAAATAAAACGTCTCTTAACATTAACTTAAAATCATTGTTCAAAAGTAAAGTAACATCTCCAACAGCTTTGGCAGCAACCCTTGCCCCATTGCCCATCCTCAAGAAGGTCTCACCTTCCCTGAGCCTCCTACTTCTTCCCATCACCTGCAAATCATTACAGAGATGTGAGCCACAGCCGGTATCCAATACCCAAGAAGTAGAGTTAATTGAAATGTTTACTTCGATATAGAACATACCGTTACCAGAACTCTTCTGAGCAAGATATTCCCTGCAATTGCGCCTCCAATGTCCATGCTTCTTGTAGTGATGACAGATGTCAACAGTCTTGTCAGCCTTCACTGGTGTGGCTGCCACTACGGGACCCGGAGTCTGCCTCTTCAAGGGCACGCTTTTCTTGGGACGTTGGAAAGAATGCTTCTTTCCCTTCCCAGGTGGACTGGTCTTCGTACCAGATGAAGAGCCCACAAAAAGAACCGGCTTCTCTTTCTTGATAATGGACTCAAAGGTCACAAGCATATTCACCAACTCCTCAAGGGTCGGCTCCATCTTGTTCATGTTGAAGTTCACCACAAAAGGATCAAATGAGCTAGGCAGCGATAAGAGCAACACGTCGGTGGTCAACTCCGAAGGCAAGATCAGATCCATGCCAACGAGCTTGTCCACGAGCCCAATCATCTTCAAGCCATGCTCATGGACCGAGGCCCCATCTCGCATGCGCATAGTGATCAGCTCCTTGACGGTAGCATGCCTAAGAGGCCGAGTCTCCTCACCAAAGAGCTCCTTGAGATGCAAATGAATGTCAGCAGCATTCTTTGCATCCTCAAAACGCCTCTGCAGCTCATCGTTCATAGAAGCCTGCATATAATACCTAGCCTTCAAGTCATGGTCACACCAATCCTTGTAGGTCTGCAATTCCTCAGGAATGCAGCTAGTCGGAGCCTCAACAGGGGGCGAATCAGTCAGTGTATATGCAATCTTTTCCGAGTTTAGGACGATTTTCAGATTTCTTAGCCAAGTGAGATAGTTAGGTCCGGTTAACACATGTTTTTCGAGTATGGCAGAAAGCGGATTGCGAATTGAAGACATTGTCAATTTTTTGTACTGAAAAGTAAAACAGATAAATGTTAATGTCTATTTTAAAATATTTAATAAGATATAAAGTTTGGACTTTAACTTTATAAGTTTTCGCTCCCACTATTTTGACATTTCCACTACCCTCTAGTGAAAACGGGAAACTCTTTTCCTCAGTAGGTACGTAAGATCCAATTAGCGAATTATGATTACGAATAATATCAGCCAATCACAATTCCTAAAAGGTAGTTTCCAATTGCATCACAATGCAACCCTTACGTAAACTTTTGTCTCACGTTTGATTAGGACCCAATAATATGACGTCGTTCATCTTTACGTGTCAAGCCTTACCCATCGATGTTGAACCTTAATGGACGGTCGCCATGAGTTCCCTCAATAATACGAGCCGAAATCATGGGAGTTTCACGTAGTTCACATTACCATGTCAATGGATGTCACAGCTTTCCGGTACCCAGGGCCCCCCCAATAATATGAGCCGAGCCCCGAGTACGGGTAGCGATCATCATGCACCCATTGTCGATGGAAGACATGGAAATTATAAACAAATTTATAATTCCCTTTTCGGGCTTGATATTAATTTTGAATCTTATTCAAAATGAGGGTTTTTTAATTTTGAAATGTCTCATCATTAATTTTATTTAAAAACTCGCCATGTTTGATCATATGTTTGCCGGATTCATGCAACTTTGTTATTATCATAATAATAACGCACATACTCATTATTTATAACATATCATGCATATATTATAAACAGTAAACAAAGAAGGATGATCAATCGCCTCAATACTAATGGCCCGTGTGAGCTAAACACGGGCCTAGGTCCAATCCTAGGGTAATGCAAGGGATGCAAATGCAACTATTACATTAGCTTCCAATATTTACATGTCTTTGATCTTCATAACCATCATGGCCACCATCTTCCAATCTTGATCATCCACTATACTAATATTTACAAATAAATATCCATGGCAAATAGGGATACATCTCATGGGGGGTGGGAATGATCCATAAACCAAGCCCACTTTATAAATTGATAATTAATACAATCATTCAACACAAAATATCCTAACTTACACCTAGCAAATTGGGCTTAGGCTTTTGATCATCCTTCATGCATAATATCACATATCATACACCATCAATTAATTATCACAATAATTAATTGATCCAATATTATATATCTTGATCCAATCAATAACCGCCACGATTATAAACTAAACTAACAAAGTATACAAACACATTTGTCTACTTTCAAATTAATTTATTTATAACCGAATTTCTTGTAAATCACCATTTACTATAAATATTTAAAGTCCAACTAAAAATATTTATTTCATGAGAAAATATTTGCAACTTTTGTAATTTTAAACTTAAGGGCCCAAAAATTTATTTTTTCACCAAAAACATTTTGGCCCATTCAAAATTCACAAATATGTTAGCCATCCAATGGCTCAACAACTCAAGGCCCATGACACTTTGATAATCCAAAACACTTTTGGAAACCCTAGTCGTCATCGCGGTCGCCGGAGCTCCGTCGCCGAATTCCGGCAACAAAATTTTTTTTTTTTAATTTTTAATGGGGCTGTTCGGGTAGCCCCTCGGGCTGCCCTAGCTGCCCGAAACGGGCAGCCTCTCGGGCAGCCCGAAACGGGCAGCCTCTCGGGCAGCCCGAGCTGCCCGAAGTTCCCCACAATAAGCCTCGGTTTTTGGTTGCAAAAATACACTCATGCGGTTAGAAATCAATCTCAACATAATATCTTGTAATTGCTACACAAAATCGTAACCATAGCTCGGATACCACTTGAAAGGGGATCGATTACGGTGACCGAAAGCGCAACAGAAGTTTAAAAATCGAAATTTTTCTTGGAATTTTCGGGCACCCCACATTTTGTGTAGAAAATACAAAAACAAACACATGTCATACATAGGGTGTTTGAGAGATATACCTATCAATCTTTAAAAGATTGATTGTGGCTCCAACTTTGTTGTTAAACAACAAAGCTCTTGAATGGCAAGAAGATCTACAAGCTTCCTTCTTGAGCACACCTTGCTCAAAATTAGGCCACCACTTGCTAAGAAGATCCCTTCTTGTTTTGCACTAGAAAAACAAAAGGATTTTCAAAGAGAAGTGTGTATTTTTCTTCAACAATTGAAGAGCAAAATGGAGAGAAAAATTTTGAGAGAATTTCCCACAAAAATTTCGGCCAAGAGAGATCCTCGAATGGGAGTGAATGTTTTGTCTTGGTCTTGCAAAAAGCAAAAAGCAAAAGTTGCATGCCATGCAATATTTTATTCAAAAGTATTCACAACTCCTCACCTCCCAAGCATGCAAACCCTAGTGGGCTTGTAACATTTACAAAGGGCCCATGGACTTTTTAATTGTCTCAAACATATTTGAGCCCAAATAGACTTTACTTGATTTTACTCAAGCCCACTAGTTAAATAATTATTTCCAATTGGGCTCTACAAGGCCCAATGTTATTTAATTAATTCAACACTTGAATTAATTTGATTATTTGGACTCTACTAGGCCCACTAGTGTTTAATTAATTCAACACTTGAATTAATTTAATTTAGTCCATAATAATGTTTATGAAAATCACAATTTTCAAATACATTATTCATTTGGCCTACTTTTAATTTAGGAACACATTCATAAATTAAAAGTTACATTTCTCTCATAGAAGTCATACTTCTATTTTTCTCTACGCTTATAAACTCATTTATAAGTCGTTCAACACATTGAACTATTTTTACTTCTCAACGGGATCTAGAAAGCTAGTACTTGTGTGGCCCTTAATGGTTCATTGATACAACTAGCCGTGGGTTCACATCTCCATGTGATTCGGACTAAACATGTCCTTATATGAGCATACCCCCAATTGCTCCATTCTTACTTATCAACTCCTTGATAACAAGAACGTCAGAACTTAAGTCTGATAGTACCAAACCAATCATGTTAAACGCCTAGCAGCATCGCTTACATGATTCCCTAGGTATCAAATGATAGTGCCTGCAAGAACCATTCAATTATGGTTAGCGTACAGTACGGTCCCTTCAACTCATATATCCCGACCGATTCGACAACCATTGGTTTATCGAGAGTTGTCAATGAATCGATACTATGTGTCATGTCGTAGTTGCATCGATGGTGTGATCTATGAAACCCTTTTCATAAACCCTTTTCATAATTACCATCATACTCTGATCAGAGATTTCAAACTACATATACATGAAAAACACATAGGATATCCATACCCGTAGGTAAGCGGTGAATCCCCGACTACAATGCATCGACTCCTATATGTTTCGACAGAACACCCAACCTTGCCACCTGATGACCCCATGAGAGTCGGTAAACAAGTCAAAGTATAATTCTAGCACATAGAGTCTCAATGTTGTCCCGGGTCATAAGGACTAATGGTGTACAACCATAAACTAGGACTTTTCCACTCGATAAGTGAGAATCACTTGGAAAGTCCTTTTATGGAGGATTGTTCAGTGCACTCTACAAGGAGCACTTATCTGCATGCTCGGACTTCACAATGTCCCCTACCAATGAAACATGGTACTTAAATCGGAGATACTAGTCTCGAACTCGAGCGGCCTATATCCTTCTTAGTGGCGGCTGAATCGACTAAGAACTGATTAGAATATACAGTATTACAAATATGAGTTTCATGATACTCATCATATGAGCATCTCATATTCTTTCTACTATTTGTATATTCAAGGGCTTTATCTATGCAACTAGCATGAGTATACAGATAAAGAAGTGCCAAAATGATAAATTCAAATATTATTAAAATAAAGACTGTTTATACATAGAGTTTAATCATGAACTCTCGGCCAACACTTGGCTCGACGGGCACCTACTCTAATACATGTCGTAGCCGTACATAAATTCCTGCAATCACAACAAAAATAACAAAAACGCATAATTCTGCCCAAGAAAACTAACAATCTATATGAATTGTAAGGATAATTTAAGTGCACAAAATGCACTTATCAAACCCCCCCCCCCCCCCCCCCCCCAAACTTAAAGTTTTGCTAGTCCCGAGCAAATTAAAATAAAACTTTGACTAAACTAGCCTCAACACATCCTAAAGAAAATAACTGGACGAACAAGATTTTTGGAATGAAAGGATAACCACTAGCCTCAGAGATTACTGTCCCCATTATATTGAAGCAAACACATGCCACATTACTCACAGTTCACGTGCGTGTGTGTTCTGCTATTCTCGTTTACCCACTACAAATGCCAAGATAAGTTCATAACTTTTCATCTCATAAAATTCTGGACTCCTCGACACACATGTAATTAGCAAAATCAATTAGACACACATTTACCTTCACAAATCAACAGGACTTATAGGGTAACATTTGGCTAAACAAAATGACAATATGAAGATAATAATTAACCAAACAAAGTCCAATATCATGAGATGCGCACATGTACACAATCGAAATCTAAGTCTATCGACGGCATTTTTCAAGTGTCCATAGGCTTAACTTTGGCAACTCTTCTCCACTAGTATATTGGGTACGTGTGACTCGGTTAATAGGTCTTTTAAGCTGATAACGTTAGGCTATGGCTAATGGCTATAAATGAATATAGGGAATCAAAAGTGAGAGAAACAACCCAATTTATTTTTCAACACCTATCTCGCATTTCTCATCTTTCACCTCCACTTGGATCGTCACAACATATTCACCAGTTTGTCCTCTCTGTCACATCAATACGTCATACTCTTTTATTCTTTATTCAACTTTTTTTTTCTCCCTTTCTCAACATCTCATCTTTTTTTTTCTTTTTCTTTTTTTTTTCTTTTCATAGAAACTCATTTCTTTCATTTCATCTTTTTTCTTTTTTTTTTCGATGATATTCTCATACGCGCACAAGGGAGAAGAACTTTTGTAGTGATACACAGGTTCGTTTTCTCTCAATTTTCGGTAGGTACTGGTGTATATGCTCAAAAGTTGGTAGTTGACGTAGGGATTTAGAATTGATACGAATGGGGGCTTTTGTGTGCCTTGGCACACTCCATTCGATTTTCATTAAACTCAAACATGGGACACTAAGGTATAATATGATGTTATGGGTAGGCTTGAAAGGCTCAAACGTTCCAAAAATCGCCTAAATATTCCCTAAGTTATACAATACCCGTATCTCGCCTCGAAGAGTGCCAAACCAAGTTCTAGACTACTTTCAATTTACCAATCAACAAACACAGATAGATCATGTTTTTGGGTATTCAAACAGAATGAATTACACATCTCATTCTCATTTAGGCTCAAAGAGCTAACAATTGACTAATTATTCAAGGAAAAACATGCCCAACATAATTCAAAGGCTGCCTGAATCATTTTTGTGTTAGTTAATATGTAACTCAACAACAAGCAATCACATGCAGGTTTTGGAGTCCATTCATACATTCCAAATCACAAATCACATGAACACTCTCTTGACATCAGATGTATCAACAATCATAGCAATCGTGAATTAGTGTGTAAACGGTAAAGTAAAGATAGCATGCGTTTAGATTTGTAATCAAGAAACAACATGTGTTTCGGGTCAACTCTCATCATTGTTTGGTTATTACCTTAATTCCACAACTCTAAAAAAAACAATTTAACGACTAAAAATGAACATAAAGACTAAAGTAAAATTTTTTTTAAAGCATCAAATCACCCCCCCGAACTTAAAGTATGCATTGTCCTCAATGTATAAACAGGAAAGAACGGAACAAGCATACCTCCTACGATGAGCGTCAGTGCTCGCCATCACCATCGTTGTCATCCTCGTCCATGTTCTGGGGTGGGGGCTGGTAAGGGGCTCCAGGATACTGGGGTAGCCATGCAGGTGGCAGGGGAAACATCGGATCCTCTGGACCTATAGATGGGAACCGCTGAGCAAGCACGGACGTGAAGTCCATCATGTATCCCATGAAATGATCGGTGCGGTGCTGAAGCGAATCTAGCACCTAGCGCTGCTCTACTAGTAACCTCCTCTGATCCTCCATCTTCATCCCAAGTCTACGAAATCGGTCTCCCCTGCGCTGTCTGGCTGCCTCAGGTGGTGGTGGCGGTGGAAGTTGTGGATGTGGGAGCTCCTCGTCATCTGGATACTCGTGAGGAATATAAGAGGCAGCTCCAAAGAAGGCAACAATGGAAGCCTTCGGCTTAAGCACTTGCTCATCAGGAGACAAGGACACGCCGGCCTGTCTGCATAGCTCGGTAACAATGTGAGGGCATAGAAGGGCGACCGTGGCTAATCCTGTGCCGGCTCTCATGATCGATCCATAAATTATTTTCCCCAAGTCAACAGATTTGCCCATCAAAATAGCAAAGACAAGTGCAACTTTGTCTATGATTACATCATGGTAGTGCGAGGATGGGAGAACCCGGGCCAATATGAATGATGTCCACGCACTTGCATTGGGGCCCATATCGGATTTCTTTAGATAAATTGGACCGCTCGAGCTCATTTTCCATACAGCACCTGCCTGACATACGGTTCGAATGACCTCTGAATAGTTAACCCCATCTTCTAGAAATTCACTGTACTCCTCTTCTTCGAGGCTTGGCATCTGATAGATCATGTTTATTGTTTGAGAGTCAAACAATACCAATTTACCTCGCACCAATACTTTTGACTCGTCATAGCGTATCCGCAGATTAGCATAGAACTCCCGCACAACTGAGATCACAGCATCTAGAGGAGGGTGAGAAAATTCAACCCATTGTCTTCGTTCCAGTTCGTTCACAATCACACCACGTGTTATTGATAAATTAAATCCTCTCTCCGGATGATAGACCGAGTCATAGAGCTCTCATAGATTTGCTGGGCTTCCTCATTCCAAAATCTGTGAGAATCGAAGCTTGAAGAGGAGGAAGCGCCCTTCTTTGATTTCTTTTTCGGTGCCATCAACTCAATAATCAAATATGACAACCATACACTAAACTCAACCAACAGAAACGCCAAAATCAAAGCTAATCGGACCCCAAACTTGAACGCTATAATTTCACCACACCAATTAATCCAGTAAGCAATGCAACATACAACCAGTTACATAATACTTTAGTTTAGAACACCCACTGCACAATCTCACAAATTTCCCATATCGATTGACACCAATTCTAACCAATCTCGGAAGATTTGAACAAAATTGGAATAAAAACCTTACTTGCACGAGAGAGTGACTAAAGGTCAGAGTGCGTTTGGAGTTTAGGGCTGTGGGCAGAAGTGGCGGTCAGCTGTCGGCGAGATGAGGCGACGGCGGCGGATTTCTGACGCGGAGGGTGGTGTTTTTTTGTGAGGGGGAGCGGCTGTTTTCTGATGAGGGTTCGCAAGTCCTCGTTTTTTTTAAATCTGGTCCCGCGCATATGCGCCGAAGATACTGAATCGCTTGTGAACATAACGCGAATATGCGCGTCCACGACTGGCGCATATGCGCCTAGGTCTCTACCTTCCGAGTGTCATTGACTTGTCTTCTCGCGCATATGCGCGCCCTAAGCGGCGCATATGCGCGGTGCCCTCTGTCTGTGTCGCGCTTGTGCGCGAAAATAAATCGCGCATATGGGCGAAGGCACTGTCCGTAATTTCTTCGAAATTTTTTTTTAAAAAACCTGCAAAAATAAAACAATTCAAATTAATACTTGAACAAAGAAAATTAAAATTAACAACTAAGAATTAAAATAAAATAATAAAAACGGATGCGAAAAATAAATGTGGGTTGCCTCCCACACAGCGCTTGGTTTATTGTCATCAGCAGACTGTCACTAATCCTGTTCATGGTGGGTCGTATGATTTCTTGGATGCCCTTATTGCCACCAGTTGACCTTCAACTTCCATGGTCATCTTTCCTCATTTCACATCAATGATGGCTCCAACAGCAGCCAATAATGGTCGTCCTAGAATGACGTGGACGTCCTAACTATTCTCCATATCGAGTACCACGAATTCTGCTAGAACTTTCAATTTGTCAATCTTAAGTTCAACATCTTCCACAATGCCCAATGGCACCTTCACCGATTTACCTGCCAGCTGCAAGCTTAATTTTGTGGGTTTTATCCTACTCAATCCAAGTTTCTCATGGATAGAACTTGGCATTATATTTATGCTCGCTCCTTAGTCACATATAGCTTTTTCCACTAAATGACCCCCTATTTCACATGGTACAATAAATTCACCGGGATCTAGCAACTTCTGAGGAAGATTTCTTTGTGTTCCTTCGGTAAATTCACCTTTCACCTGATCTGCAAACTCATTATTAGCATGTAGGTTCTGGAGATCTTCAAGACCTTTTTTCTTTTGAAATTCATCTTGTAATTGTAAAAATATCTAGGGGTAGGGAAGTAAAGAAATATCAATGCATTGATTTAAATCATACCTCTCAGATTTCTTACCTCGGGCTCTTTTGGTTGGAATTAGCTTTTCATCCCGAACAGGTGTGAGTTCAACCTCCTTCTCTTCTCTGCCTAACACACCAATCTCTTCATGATGTATAAAAATGGCATTCACTTCTCTTAGGTTTGGGTCTGCAGTCTTTTGAACTGCGCCTGACAGTTGAGACGTGACTTACTTCGTTATCTGCCCCACTTGCGATTCAAGGATTTTTAATGTAGCACCAATACTTGCCATATGGGTTTCTAGGTTGTCAAGCCTAGACTCAGTCCTAGCCATTCTCTTGCCAGATTCAGCAACAAAAGTCCCAACTAAATCCTCAAATGATGGCTTCCCTTCTCCATTTGATGTATTGAACCCAGGTGGAAGATTCAATACATTCTTATTATTTGCATATGAAAAATTCTCATGATTTCTCAATCCAGGGTGATAAGTATTAGGGGAAGGGTTACCTCGATATCCTCCATAGCCTCCAAAGTTCCTGTTGTTGATGTATTGGACTTCTTCAGGAAAATGTGGTTCTTCAACAACCGATGGTCCCTCAGTGTTTGATGTATCCACTTTATTCATAGTCACTATCTGTGTAGTCAATGCTGATACTTGCGCAGTGAGTGATGTGATAGGACCCACAGCATAAACTCCAGCAGTCCTATGTACTCCTGACCTCTCAGAGGCCATTGGTAGCTATTAATATTCATCTGCTCAAACAAGTCGTAGGCTTGAACAGGAGATTTGGCAAAGATCGTGCCACCTGCCGCTGCATCCACTGTTGTCTATGTCTGACCATTCAACCCATTATAGAAAAGCTCAATCTGTACCCAGTCTTCAAAACCATGATTCGGGCACCTCCGCAACAACTCCTTGTACCTCTCCCAGGCCTCATAAAGCTGTTCAATGTCAGTTTGCCTGAAAGTACTAACCGTGCAGAATTCGCAGGGGGAAAATAATTAGATAGAAATTTCATTGCCAACTCTTGCCACGTTGTGATGCTCCCCAGCGGCAATGATTGTAGCCATCCTCTTGCTTGGTCCCTGAGAGAAAATGGAAACAAACGCAGTCTAATAATATCATCAGAAACATTATTAATTTTTACCGTGTCCGTGATCTCCAGGAAAGTTCTTAAATGAACGTGAGGATCAGCAGTGGCAGTTCCTGCAAATTAGTTCTGTTGAACCATATTTATCAGTGCATGCTTCAACTCGAAATTGTTGGCGTTTATGGTCCCTCAAGCCATGCCAGAATAATGTGTGTTGATTACTGGTCTGAAGTGGTCTCTGATAGGTATGGCATCTGGCGGGTTATATCTCGCGTCCTCTCTGTTTTCAGCCATTGTTTGGATTTCTTCCCTTCTCGCTTTTCTTAGTCTTCTCGCTGTTCTTTCAATCTCCGGATCAAAGATAAGCAAATCATGACTGTGCGAATCTTAGCATGCACTGCAAAACAGAAGAGATTATAACGTAACAAAATAAATAAATAAAATAAAATATAAATTAAAGTCAAGACTACTTAGTAACGATATTAATAAGCAATTAAACAGTTTACTCCCCGGCAACGGCGCCAAAAACTTGATGCGTATTTTCACTACCGCAAGTATACGGTGTCAAGTTTTATTACTGATTTGAGTACAGATATCGATCCCACGAAGAGTAATTATTTAAAATAGTATATTAAGTACCATAATTGACATAGCTCAACTCTATTTAGAAAATCAAGGGATTGGTTTATAATCAATTCAAAGAAAATAACAATTCCTGCAATTCTAGCACGCAGTAGAAATTCAATGAGTAAATAAATCTAGTGATACGATTTCATCTAGTTTCCCCTAAGCTAAATTAAAATTGACTAACATTTAATTAAATTGCACCATATTTATTAACCAAGAACTCACAATATTTTCTATTTTCTTTTTCAAGTGATAAATAGAACTGTATTACCTATTACTGATTTTAATATCTCTATTCAAAATCATGTAACACGTAATAAATGCAAACAAGGTTCTCTTATGGTTTCATCAAAATTATACGTCTTTTGCACGTTATAAACTTTGACGATGGGATTTCTGAAAGGGATCGATTTTAGGTGTTCAAATACGCAACGGAAGTTCAAAATTATTTTCAAGAAGAAAAACCGAACACCTCTACTAAGATGTGTTGCAAATACAAAACACGAAATGTCATACATAGGGTGTTAGAGATTTTTACCTATCAATCTCTTGAGATTGATGTAATGGCTCCAACTTAGTTGTCAAACAACTAAACTCTTCAATGGATGACCAAATCTACAAGCTTCCTTGTTCTTGAAATCTTTCCTTCAAATTAGGTCCACCACCAACAAGCTAAATCCACTCTAATTTTGCACTAGAAAAATTAAAGCATTTTTCATTTGAGAAGAGGGTGTTTCCTCAACAATTGAAGAACAAAATTTTGGTGAGAATATAGAGTGAAATTTCGGCCATGACAACTTGGGAGAGAAGGAGGAAGACTTTTTTTGGTTTTTGGAAAAAGCAAAAGCAAAAAGGTGCATGTGCATACCATGCAATTAACTCAAAAGTTGTCTCCAACCCTTCACCATCCTAGCATGCTTTTTACTTGGGCTTGTAACAGTTAAAAGTCCCATGGACTTTAATTTAAATGTCTCAAACATATTTGAGCCCAATTAAACATTACTTGATTTTACTCAAGCCCACTAGTTTAATAATTATTTCTAATTTGGCTCTACAAGGCCCAATGTTGTTTAATTAATCTAACACTTGAATTAATTTAATTATTTGGACTCTACTAGGTCCACTAGTGTTTAATTAATTCAACACTTGAATTAATTTAATTTAGTCCATAATAATGTATATGAAAATCACAATTTTCAAATACATTACTCGTTTGGCCAACTTTTAATTTGAGGAAGTACACTTCCTCAAATTAAAAGTTACATTCTCCTTATAGAAGTCATACTTCTATTTTTATTTACGCTTATAAACTCCTTTATAAGCCGTTCAACACATTGAACTATTTTACTTCTCAACGAGATCTAGAAAGTTAGCACTTGTGTGACCCTCAATGGTTCATTGATACAACTAGCCGTGGGTTCAAATCTCCATGTGATTTGGACTAAACATGTCCTTATACGAGCATACCCCAATTGCTCCATTCTTACTTATCACCTCCTTGATAACAAGAACGTCAGAACTCAAGTCTGATAGTACCCAACCAATCATGTTAAACGCCTAGCAGCATCGCTTACATGATTCCCTAGGTATCAAATGATAGTGCCTGCACTTCTCCATTCCATTATGGTTAGCGTACAGTACGGTCCCTTCAACTCATATATCCCGACCGATTCGACAACCATTGGTATATTTGAGAGTTGTCAATGAATCGATACTATGTGTCATGTTGTAGTTGCATCGATGGTGTAATCTATGAAAGCCCTTTCATAATTACCACCATACTCTGTCCAGAGATTTCATACTACATACACATAGGAAATTCATACCCGAAGGTAAGCGGTGAATCCCCGACTACAATGCATGGACTCCTATATGTTTCGACAAAACATCCAACCTTGCCACCTGATGACCCTTGAGAGTCGGTAAACAAGTCAAAGTGTAATGCTAGCACATAGATTCTCAATGTTGTCCCGGGTCATAAGCACTAATGGTGTACAACCTATAAACTAGGACGTTTCCACTCTATAAGTGAGAACAACTTGGAAAGTCCTTTATGGAGGGTTGTTCAGTGCACTCTACAAGGAGCACCTATCTGCATGCTCGGACATCACAATGTCCCCTACCAATGAAACATGGTACTCACATCGCGGATACTAGTCTCGAACTCGAGCGGCCTATATCCTTCTTAGCGGCGGCTGAATCGACTAGTAACTTTTTAGAATATACAATATACCAAATATGAGTTTCATGATACTCATCATATGAGCATCTCATATTCTTTCTACTATTTGTATATTCAAGGGCTTTATCTATGCAACTAGCATGTGTATACAGATTAAGATGTGCAAAATAATAATTTCAAATATTATTAAAATAAAGATCGTTTATACATAGAGTTTCATTGTGAACACTCGGCCAAAACTTGGCTCGACGGGCACCTTCTCTAACAATTTCCCCTGTCCTAATTTCGATCACCTCTCTCGAGTGTTAGATCTCAATTATTAAATTAGTCGAATTATGGCCAGTAATCGAAAAGCATTAAAGACAAGAAATCACAAATAAACACGATGAATTAATTCAATAAAAATTCAAAACGTCAATAACATAGGTTCGACCACGACTACGTCAATCTCTATAAAATAGAATTAGTTCATACTCGAATCGAAATTGATACAAAACCTGTTTGTATTCATTAAAAACGTAAAAGTAAAGAACCGAATTAAGAACGTGTTGGCGAGAGATGAAAGTGCGTCTCCGTGTCCGGATCCAGCGTCTTCTATCTCTGTTCTTCGAGTCTCGTGCTCCGTGCGCTCTCACTTTTTCTCCTTTTTTCGAGTAATATGTCGGCCACTGCAAGAAATTTTCGAACCCCCTTTTAAAAACCACGTGGTGACCTATTTGATTCTGAAAAATCGCGCCGCGCGCATTTGCGCGCCCTAACACGACGCATATGCGCGTCTATTTCTGTCTTGCTGTGGAGTCTACTTCTTGTGCGCACATGCGCGGAGCCTTCTGCCTGTGTCGCGCATGTGCGCGCCTTGAGTGGCGCATATGCGCCGAGCTTACTTTCATAGTCGCGCATGTGCGCGAAAATAAATCGCGCATATGCGCGAGTCTTACTGCCCTCAGTGCTTGCTTTGCTCACACTTCTTCTCCTAAGCGCCATTTTAGTTCATTTTTACGCCCATGTCGTAGTCGTAAGTGCACATCATAATGCACTTATCACATACCAAGGATAATTTAAGTGCACATCATAATGCACTTATCACATACCAAGGTGGGTTTTTGGTGGGGTTTTGACAAGAGAAAAGGTTAGAAAAAAATAAAAATCGTCCTCCATTCTTCGCCGATTTTCAACGCTGCGGTATTCATATTTCGAGCATTTTAAACGCCAAGGCACGCCTTAATCTTCTTTTTTCTCATATATCACACCAAATTATATGTGAATGTTTGCATGAAAAATATGAAACACTACCTTTTATTTTCGTTTTTATGACTTGTTATGCATAAAAATAGAGTTTTATTTAAAAAAACTATTCATAATGATGTACAAAGGGGCTGCCATGGTATGGGTACTTGAAGGGATGTTTTTTCACATATTTAAGGGTCCCTAGGTGTACGTCTAAAGGTTGGAAAAGTTAGGGTAAGTGGAATGAACGAAAATTGGGTTTACATGGGCTAGGGTTAGCGTTTTTCATCCTAGGAAAGGGAGGCTGCTAGATGCTGTTTGGGTGGTGTTCAAGGGTCCTAAGGGAGGCTAGTCATGGTTCTAGACTTGTGGTGCAAGGGCTGGACATGGGGCACATAGTGTTCTTGTCGTTTTTGGAACGTATAGTGCATGAAGGGGAGCGGCTTAGGGCTGGAGGTTCTAGGCATTATAGGCTCATTCCATTAGGGTCCCTAGGGTGTGATCTAGGTCCTAGGATTGTTGGTTAGGGTCTGGACGTGATGGTTATGGCATAGGCTTGAAGGAAACCTTGGTAGGATAGATTAGGGTTTTCCAAAAATGAGAAGAATTTTCCAGCAAGGTTTAAGCTTGTTCAAGGGTTATAGTTGGCTTGATTTGGGCTGAACATAGGTTATTTAGGTGTTATTAAGCTTTGGTTCAAGTTTGGTTAAGTTTCGAGTCCATACAAGTCAAAATCGAGTTGTACATCTATGTTTAAAAACGAATCGAGGAACCAATCGAAAAGCTGTGTTAAGCCTAAGAAATATTTATGGGAGAATTCTAAGGTTATATGTTAAGTTTTGAAAGATTTGGCATATCTTTTCGAGGTCTAAGGATAAATACGAAAAATTATGCTTCTAGGGGTAAAACAGTCATTTTACACCTGAAAAATAGTTAACGTCGTGGCATTGCTCTGATTCTGTTTTATATGTTAAATTTTATATTTTAAATCTTTATGAATTTTTATGATAGAATGTTGACGCTAAAAGATATATTGCATGTTTGGTAATTGCGATTAATACGAATACGATTATATGTTAATACGTAGGCCAAGGCTCAGTAGACAGGTGAGAGTGTCGCTGATGTCCTCTCCGCTCAGTAATGTGGTTGCATGTAGATGGATCCATCATCCCAATACGAATACGAATACAAAAGTCACAATTAACGATCTGAATTCAACGAAAACGAATACGAATATGAATATGATGAATACGAATATGTTTATGATTAATATGAATATGTTTATGATAATGTGAAAATGTTTATGTTTAAGTTTATGCATCATCATGAAAATGTTATTTTACGTAAAAGTATTTTCACTGTTGCATGTGATCTTTATACGCTTTATTTGTTATCAAGATTATGGTTTGCTGAGTCTTTACACTCACTAGGTGTGATTGATGCAGGTGATTATGATAATAATGATAATGGAGGTCTTGGTGGTTGATCTGATTGGACTGAAAGTGCACATAACCCGATGACCAGCACTAGTTTTACGCACTAGACTTATGATTATGAATTATGATTTTAGGATTATGTTAAAAATGTTTTTATGACTTTTATTATGATTTTGAGTGATTTTTGAGAGGTTGTTAGTTTTAGCAATTTTTCTAAGTTATCGTTTGCAAACGATTGACAATTTAATGTTTTGAACTATTTCCTTTTGATTTTCAAATATAGGTGGTTGTTTATTTTTAAAATGTCGCAAGGCATTTTAAAGTGTATATATATATGTATCTATTTTATTTCGGCTGAATCTTGTAGGAGAAAAAAAATTTTAGTACTTTTAAGAAAACGAGTAATGGACATTTCAATATTGAAGACAAATTTAATTGGCATTGAGGAGACATGAGGACGACCTAACACTTATTTTATCAGAGTGACGCAACGGAAGCGTGGATTATTGGGATACTAGAATTAAGAGTCTAAACTTTTTTATTATAGATGATAAGAAAATTTCGGGAACGAATTCAATTTAAGGGGGATAGATCGTAACTTCTCAGAAATTTGAAAGTCCACATGAAGCACATGCATGCAAGTTATCAAATTTCTTATGTATTTTAATTAATTAATTTTTAACGCTTTAATGCATGATTTTAACATGAATATATATGTTTAATTCTAGGTTCATTAGGATTCATGATATAAGGCTTTTAGCAGTATTTCACGTTCGAACGAGGAACATAGACCGAAGACAATTTAGGAAAAAATATTTATTAAATAATTAATTTTAGTTATTTAATTTATGGTGATAATAAGTGTGATTATCGAAAATGGGTTTTAGTTGGGTATTTTTACTCGTCGGGTCATAGTTTTAATCGGTACACAAATTTTAGCGAGTCAGAAGACTTTTTTAGGATTCGGACAATATTTTTAAAAACGTACCTAAACGAAATATTTTTTTGGCGTGTTATTGGGCTTGATGGGATTATTTTATTGCTTAATGGGCCTAAGATCCTTTTAACCCCTTTTAATTTTTATTAAGGGCTCATTAGTGCATTAATATACCACTTAAACACCATTATCCAACCCTAAACCTACCTCTCAATCCCATAGACGCCCCTCCCCTCAGCAGCAGCAGCTTTTTGAAAGTTTCACCAGCTCCTTCTTCGATTTTCTCTAAAACTTTTCAAGAAAACTGTCCCCGCCTCTCCAATGCAGTTCTACGCGCATATCTCAAGGTTTTCGAACATTTAAACTCAAAGGCAAGCCTTATACCTCGTTTTTCTCATCATTCACATCATTATATGTTTCTTTGTGCGTTCATGAATGGAAAACATCATATTTAATATGTTATGTGCATGAGGACCGAAATTTCATGGAAAAACTTATTTTTTTCTTTTTAAATTATAAATGCGGAAACATAACAGTAATCTATCTATTATACATGTCAATATTAAAGTACAAGTTATGTACTACAAGCCTTTATCTCAACTAGGTTCAACAACTATACATCCAGTGCTGAATCCTATTCTGCTTCTGGGTCCGGATCTCCACGCTAACTATAATCTCTCATCCTTTTCCTGATCCTGATCCTGTCGCACCTGTTGTCAAGCACACATACAAACAAGACAACAGCCGGATAACTCCGGTGAGAATTACATTCCCAGTATAAATCATGTATACATGCATGTCATATAAACAAATATACAAGCATGAAACAAATAGTCATAACATGTATCCCAATCAGCAACATGAATCAATACAAACTCTAAATAACATGAATGAATACAAACTCCGAATCACACTCCGTGATTCTTAGACTCTAACTCGACTCTTCCTAGTCTAGGGATCCCGATCTGAATAAGAACATACACCCACCTACACTCCCGATCAGGGTGGTGGCACATTCTTATTCACGGACTTTGGCTTTTTCCATGTCGAACATCAGTAATAGAAGAAACTCCAATTATATCCACTTCGATATAACCAAACCTCCGGTGTCTTGGCGAATCAGCCACAGACTAGGCACATCAGCCCTGGCATATCGGCCAAACCTCTATGACAATGTGCAATGGCCCAGTGACGATTCCATCACTATCGGGTACCTCTGTCACGAGATCAATCGTCTACGACTAGGCGTATCAGCCCATGACTCAATTCATAAATCAATATACCAAAAATAAAAATCACATCAATTGCAATTTATCAATGCAATAAGATGAAGTATGTGATTTTGGGAAACTCAAGTCGAATCGAACTCGAGTTGTGCAATCCCGCATCAACATCAATTTATACCTTTCTCTTCTCGGTCTGACGAAGTCGAAGTCTCGAAGTAAAATCTGTCCATATCAAATCTGAAATGACAATATCAAATACATTGTATCAATGTATAACTCAATTCAAAACCTTTTCTGATCAATACTCAAATCAAACATAATCTGATCCATATCAACGATATCATGATACAATCTCAATCAATACTGAATCTGATCACAATCAATCTACTGATGTTTCCGCGGCATAACAATACAGTCTTGATAGCCCCGTCAATCTCAACATCACATATATAATACCACAACTCATAATCGATATCAATACGAATCATAATCTTCAACAATAACAAGTCGTAACATCAAATCTGTGCAATCTCAATCATATCACTTCTAAAAATCATAACAATTACATAAACGGTTCGTTCTTCGATCTGACTTCAATTATATACTGATCAGTATACCCAGAACACATAATACCAGTCAAATCACAATTTCCTCAATATCATAATTTCAAACGATATCAGAATTCAATAAAACTTACGTCCTGTTGTAGCTGTCGTTGCTAGGAACTCGGTGTTGTACTCAGATTTAAAATCGAACGGACGAATCTTGCGTAACGTTCAAATTCTCGCACGCAAGGAACTTGGAGCTTTTTCCCCTCGGTTTCCTTTCTTTATTTTCTTTTCGGATAAATGAATTGCTTGTAATATATATATATATATATATACACGTTGCATGGTTAAGGGCAAGTGGCAATTTTTCATTCTGCATGACTCGCGCATATGCGAGCCCAATCCCCGCGCATATGCGCGAGACCTACTGTCTCGGTGCATTACAACTGGTGCATATGCGCGCCTCCATCCGGCGTATATGCGCCAACTTCTCTGCCATGCCCGCGCATATGCGCCCATCCATGTCGCGCATATGCGCCAACTATTGTGGACTCAGCACTCCCTTTATGCACAGCTCGCGCATATGCGCGACCACTTCTCGTTCTGCCCTCGCACATATTCCGTGTTTTCTTTCGTCTTTTCAGTCTAAGTCATTCTATATATAATCCTTTCAATTATCACCAAATCATTTCAGATTACGGTAATCAAATTCTCGGGCCTTACATTTCTCCCCCCCTAAGATTTGATTTCGTCCCCGAACGAAATCACAAGCAATCACTCGTATCTCACAGGTAATCATATCAGATACCAAATCAGGTATAAGAAGGAGGTATAAACATGGATTAAGTAGAAAACTTACTTCAATGAAACAATTCTAGAATCTTTATCTCATCTCGGATTCTGTCTTCCAAATACATTCTTCGATATTCTAACAACTTTATTGAACAGCAGAATAGTCTTCATTCTGAATTATCTTTCTTTTTCTGAATTCTGATTTCAATCTGGAATAATACTTCAAGAAATATAATGTCATAGTACTACTTGAAGTAACTCTGATAGAATCAATCTCAGAATACTGGCTATACAACATCCGTATATATCCATCAATAGCTCATAACAAATCAACATCAACAGCTGTTATCAACTCTGTTTAATTTCAGTTAATTAATTATTCAATTTTCTGCCTCAACTATCAACGGTCATCTTCTGACGTTGGCATATTTAGTCTATCTATTCACCTGTCGTCATTCTTTTCTGAATCAGCTTCACTTCCTCAGTCATATCTCTGATCATATCAGGTCCAATTTCAAGTATCTCAGAGATATCATTACAATAACAAGGGGATCTACATTTCTTGTCGTACAACGCTTCAAACGGTGTTATCTTCATACTCGTCTGATAGCTATTTCTGTACGACAAATCACATCGTGACAATGAATCCTGCCAATTAGTGCTAAAATCAAGCACTACAACTCTAAACAAATTCTCCAGAATCCGGAAAATCTACTCTGACTATCCGTCAATTGGTGATTGATATGCAGTACTCGGATATAATCTTGTACCCAACTCTAGCTGTATGCTCTGCCAAACGTTCAAAGTCAACCAAAATCACGGTCAAATATATCAACTCTCGACACTCTGTGTGATCTGATCACTTTTCTGACAGAATCTCAGTAATATAATCATATCTATACATCTTCATGTACGAGCTAGCACTTGCAGACTGGTCAGTCTGTCACTCCTAACTCCATCAATGCTCAATTCCGAGAGGAATGCGGTAACTTCATCACGATATCCCTAGAAATTTAATCTCATTTCCATTCAGGAATCGATAAGTTATATAACCAATCTCCTGGTTTCATTCTTTTAGTATTTATCTGCCGGTAATTCAGACATTTCAATACAGATTCTGCCACATATGATCTCATCTGTTTCTATCAGGATAAATGCTGAATCAACTATTGTGCATTTCTGACAACATCAGTCATTTCAAATCCAAAATATCTGGCACAACCCATCGGCTATTCATATACAATGCAGTATCACATACCTAATATTCTGATCGATACTTTGTTCTGACTATTGATAATCAAATTCTGCCCATTCTGATCAACTTTCTGAAATGTTTTATCTTTCAAAATCAGCTCTGGTTCGGTTTGGACGGTATTGAATCTCAACTGTATAGATCTGTATCACATGCTGCTCCCAGAAAATAACAATTCTCAATCAGATTTAAACAACAGTCAGATTTAATAGCCTACTGAACTCATAGGACTGTAAATCTCTGACACGGATATCAATCTCAGCCAACTGATCGCGGTCTCAACTGTGCTAGAATCAATAAATATGTCATCTTCAGATATAACAAACCCTGCATACAATCTGTCTCAATCAAGATGCACATTTCAACAGTTTCTGTATACCACTCTCCCGTTCCCAGAATATTCAATACAATACTCAGATATTCAACAAAATCAGTCATAATCTTCGAATATATCAGAATATCATAGATCAACAAATCAGAGAATCATCAAAATATTCTGAACACAGAGTTTATCAACTCACCAATATAGCTGATACATCCCGAACGAGAAACATTCAATCAGATGTAACTCTCAGGCCGTAAATCTTTTAACTGATCTTTCAATTCTTTCAATTCAATTAGTATCATTCGGCACAAAGTTCAAGAGATAATAACAGTACCTGATATCGAGTCAAGGCTGAAATCAATCTTCCTGATTAAAGGCAAACCCGGAAGCTCATCTAGGACGACTTTAGCAACGCTTCTGTCACTAGCAATTCAGTCGATGATACGCTCCATCTTAGTAAATCAACTGAATACATAAGGAATCACTCCGTTCCTTTCGATAATCATCGAGTCATGAACATTACATATATCAAAGGTATTCTAAATCCATAATCCTTACCGTACCATGTTCATTCTTCGGCCGTTTCAGGTCCGAATCTTACCATTTCCTGGAAATCATCTGCGATAGCTCTGTACTTGGCCAACACATCAATATCAAGAATGTAGTCACAATTAGACAACACCAGTACAACACAAGCTAACTCAATCTCATTCTTATCCTATTGCAGTATCCAATGTCTCACGGAATTCACTAATATCAAACCTCTTTCCCAAAAGGTAATGAGACAAATATTACAGCAGATACGGACTCAATAGATAAAGCATATATCAATGCAATTCATTCAGAAATCATACACAGGATGTACTAATACTTCTCAATATATATATATATACGCATAATAATCATAAAAGATCGATTACCTGCCACTACATCCTCAAGTGCATCTTGGATTCATTCCTCGGTTACTACCACTACTCTAGCTTCTGGCCCTGGTTGTGTCTGAGTAGAGGATGGTTGGAAAGTGCGAACAACAGAAGATGATCTATCAATCTGAGTCACTGATCCAGATGATTCTGCTACCTGGAATCTTCGGGAACCTCTCTGTGGACAAACTCTAGCAAAGTGTCCTTGCTGTTTGCAAATGTTGCAACTACCATACACTCCTTGGCATTGCTCTGTGAGATGTCTTCCTCCACAGGTTCTACAATAGACCCCGGTATAACTCGGGCTAGAACTACTGGAGCTAGATGAACCGCTCCCTATCTTCTTGAACTGCTTCTTTCGAGCTTTCAACTGTTCTTTCTTCCCAATACTACTACTACCAACCTCCAATTTCAAAGGGGCATGTAGGAATTGGACTGGAGGTTTTTGGTGTTTTTGAGATTGGATCACATATAGCCTTTCTTGTTGTCGAATCAAACTTGCCTCGGCTCTCTTTGCTCTATTCAAGACGTTAGAAAAAGTATAGGGTCGCTCCACATTTACCAATGCAAGCATTCCAGGATTCAATCCATTGATAAACCTGTCAATTAAAACTTCATCACTCCCAGCAACGTGAGGTGCAAAACGTAGCAAAGTAGAGAATTTAGCAACATATTCTTCAATGTTTAGCTGTCCCTGTTTCAAATTTTCAATCTCTGCCCTCTTGTCCTCTCGATACGCACCCGGGAAAAACCTTTTATAGAATTCAACTTTAAAGGCTTTCCACGTAATCATTGTACCATGCAGTTCTAAGGCTTCTTTGGTTGCGATCCACCAACTCTTTGCGACTTCCCGTAACTGGTTCCCAATCAGTTTAACTCTCCGTTCAACTGGGTAATCGAGTGAATCAAATAGCATCTCGATATCGTCAAGCCAACTCTCACAATCAGTCGTCGTCTCAATACCCCTCAAAATCTGCGGTTGCAAGGACTGAAACCTTATCAACTGTGTTTCCTATCAAAGTTTCTGACACATCCATCTGATCGGTCAAAGTATTTCCTCGTTCTGGAATTCGTCGAGGAGGGATATCTGATGATCACTAGAGTTAGCAATCACATGAGACAAATCCGTCTCAGTCCCTTTCTGATCAGCTTACCTTTGATCAAGAATTGGTTCTGATTCATTCTCAAATAATATACATTACCAAATCAAATCAGATATTCAGGTAACATGTATCTTTAAAAATAGTAAACACATATTGCAATATTAGCATATACAATGTAATTCAACATTATAATAAATTACATGCTACCAATCAAATGCAAGGAAAGAAAACTCATTCTACCCCGCTCACTAGCTTCTGTCTTAGTCTCAAGAACCTACAGTTCTAGACCTATTGCTCTGATACCACCTGCTGTGGGGACCCGGATGCTAATTCATGTCTTAATCATTATTAATGTCAAATATAACAATTAAGAAAAGTGGGACTAAATTTTTTTCTTTTTAAATTATAAATGCGGAAACGTAACAGTAATTCTATCTAATATACATGTCAATATCAAAGTACAAGTTATGTACTACAAGCCTCTATCTCAACTAGGTTGAACAACTATACATCCAGTGCTAAATCCTATTCGGCTTCTGGGCCCGGATCTCCACGCTAACTATAGTCTCTCATCCTCTTCCTGATCCTGATCCTGTCCCACCTGTTGTCAAGCACACATACAAACAAGACAACAGCCGGATAACTCTGGTGAGAATTACATTCCCAGTATAAATCATGTATACATGCATGTCATATAAACAAATATACAAGCATGAAACAAATAGTCATAACATGTATCCCAATCAGAAACATGAATCAATACAAACTCTGAATCACATGAATCAATACAAACTCCGAATCACACTCCGTGATTCTTAGACTCTAACTCGACTCTTCCTAGTCTAGGGATCCCGATCTGAATAAGAACATACACCCACCTACACTCCCGATCAGGTGGTGGCACGTTCTTATTCACGGACTTTGGCTCTTTCCATATCGAACATCAGTAATAGAAGAAACTCCAATGCTATCCACTTCGATATAACCAAACGTCCGGTGTCTTGGCGAATCAGCCACAGACTAGGCACATCAGCCCTGGCATATCGGCCAAACCTCTATGACAATGTGCAATGGCCCAGTGACGATTCCATCACTATTGGGTACCTCTGTCACGAGATCAATCGTCTACGACTAGGCGTATCAGCCCATCATGACTCAATGCATAAATCAATATACCAAAAATAACAATCACATCAATTGCAATTAATCAATGCAATAATATGAAGTATGTGATTTTGGGAAACTCAAGTCGAATCGAACTCGAGTTGTGCAATCCCGCATCAACATCAATTTATACCTTTCTCTTCTCGGTCTGACGAAGTCGAAGTCTCGAAGTCAAATCTGTCCATATCAAATCTGAAATGACAATATCGAATACATTGTATCAATGTATAACTCAATTCAAAACCTGTTCTGATCAGTACTCAAATCAAACATAATCTGATCCATATCAACGATATCATGATACAATATCAATCAATACTGAATCTGATCACAATCAATCTACTGATGTTTCGAGGGCATAACAATACAATCTTGATAGCCCCGTCAATCTCAACATCACAGATATAATACCACAACTCATAATCGATATCAATAAGAATCATAATCTTCAATAATAACAAGTCATAACATCAAATCTGCGCAATCTCAATCATATCACTTCCGAAAATCATAACAATTACATAAATGGTCCATTCTTCGATCTGACTTCAATTATATACTGATCAGTATACCCAGAACACATAATACCAGTCAAATCACAATTTCCTCAATATCATAATTTCAAACGATATCTGAATTCAATAAAACTTACGTCATGTTGTAGCTGTCGTCGCTAGGAACTCGGTGCTGTACTCAGTTTTAAAATCGAACGGACGAATCTTGCGTAACGTTCAAATTCTCGAACGTAAGGAACTTGGAGCTTCTGTCCCTCGGTTTCCTTTCTTTCTTTTCTTTTTGATAAATGAATTGCTTGTAATATATATATATACACGTTGCATGGTTAAGGGCAAGTGGCAATTTTTCATTCTGCATGACTCGCGCATATGCGCGCCCAAGCCCCGCGTATATGCGCGAGACCTACTAGTCTTGGTGCATTACAACTCGCGCATATGCGCGCCTCCATCCGGCGCATATGCGCCAACTTCTCTGCCATACTTGTGCATATGCGCCCATCCATGTCGCGCATATGCGCCAACTATTCTGGACTCGGCACTCCCTTTATGCATAGCTCGCGCATATGCGCGACCACTTCTCGCGCATATGCGCGAGAGTGGCAAAAGACCTCGCGCATATGCGCTGCTCCTTGTCGCGCATATGCGCGAGGTGTTCTGCCCTCGCACATATTCCGTGTTTTCTTTCGTCTTTTCAGTCTAATTCATTCTGTGTATAATCCTATCAATTATCTCCAAATCATTTCAGATTACAGTAATCAAATTCTCGGGCCTTACATGTTAAGAGACGATTTACAGCAGGATTAGGGAAGTTTTAAGGGTTGAGACCAGGTCTGAAGCGTGCGGCTTAGGGTCGACCGGATTGTGTTCTTGGTGGTTGTTATGGCTAGATCGGGTAAAGGCGGAGAGAGCAGCGTACATGGGCTTAGTCCAGCCATGGTACAGATTGTTAGAGTAGGTGCCCGTCGAGCCAAGTGTTGGCCGAGGGTTCATGTTTAAACTCTATGTATGAACAGTCTTTATTTTAATAATATTTGAAATTATTATTTTGGTACTTCTTTATCTGTATACCCATGCTAGTTGCATAGATAAAGTTCTTGAATATACAAATAGTAGAAAGAATATGAGATGCTCATATGATAAGTATCATGAAACTCATATTTGGAATACTATATATTCTAAACAGTTCCTAGACGTTTCAGCCGCCGCGAAGAAGGATATATGCCGCTCGAGTTCGAGACTAGTATCTGCGATGTGAGTACCATGTTTCATTGGTAGGGGACATTGTGATGTTCGAGCATGCAGATAGGTGCTCCTTGTAGAGTGTACTGAACAACCCTCCATAAAGGACTTTCCAAGTGGTTCTCACTTATCGAGTGGAAACGTCCTAGTTTATGGTTGTACACCATTAGTCCTTATGACCCGGGACAACGTTGAGACTCTATGTGCTAGCACTACACTTTGACTTGTTTACCGACTCTCAAGGGGTCATCAGGTGGCAAGGTTGGGTGTTCTGTCGAAACATATAGGAGTCGATGCATTGTAGTCGGGGATTCACCGCTTACCTTCGGGTATGGATATCCTATGTGATTTCATGTGTATATAATTTGAAATCTCTGATCAAGTATGGTGGTAAATATGAAAGGGGTTTCATAGATTACACCATCGATGCAACTACAACATGACACATAGTATCGATTCATTGATAACTCTCGATATATCAATGGTTGTCGAATCGTTCGGGATATATGTGTTGAAGGGACCGTACTGTACGCTAACCATAATTGAATGGTTCTTGTATGCACTATCATTTGATACCTAGGGAATCATGTAAGCGATGCTGCTAGGCATTTAACATGATTGGTTGAGTACTATCAGACTTGAGTTCTGACATTCTTGTTATCAAGTAGTTGATGAGTAAGAATGGAGCAATTGGGGCATGCTCATATAAGGACATGTTTTGTTCGAATCACATGGAGATGTGAACCCACGGCTAGTTGTATCAATGATCCATAGAGGGCCACACAAGTACTAGCTTTCTAGATCCCGTTGAGAAGTAAAATATAGTTCAATGTGTTGAACGGCTTATAAATAAGTTTATAAGCGTAAGAAAAAATAGAAGTATGACTTCTATGAGGGAAATATAATTTTAATTTATGAATGTTTTCCTAAATTAAAAGTTGGTCAAATAAATAATGTATTTGGAAATTGTGATTTTCATAAACATTATTATGGATTAAATTAATTTAATTCAAGTGTTGAATTAATTTAACACTAATAGGCCTAGTAGAGTCCGAATAATTAAATTAATTCAAGTGTTAAATTAATTAAATAACATTGGGCCTTGTAGAGCTCAATTGGAAATAATTATTCAAATATGTTTGAGACAATTAAATTAAAGTCCACGGGCCTTGTAATTGTTACAAGCTCACTCAAATTGCATGCTTGGGAGGTGAAGAGTTGGGGAATACTTTTCATTAAAAAAAATTGTATGGCATGAAACTTTTGCTTTTAGCTTTTTACAACCCCAAGGAAACTCATCCTCCCATTATTCTAGATGCATATGGCCGAAACTTCATAGTTGTTTTCTCCCTCATTTTTGTTCTTCAATTGTTGAAAGAACAATTCTCTTCTCCAAAGAAAAATGCCCTACATTTTCTAGTGCAAGTGTAAGGTGGATCTTTTAAGTTTGGTTGTAAGGCCCCAGATTTTATTACCGTAATCTGAGATTAATCTGAAATGATTTAATTATTAATTGAGATGATTATGGATAAAACGGATCAGATCGGGAGAGCCGAAAAGAAGATTTGACATTTTGTGCAAGAAGAGTTCGGCGCATATGCGCGACGTGTATGGGCGCACATGCGCGAGGAAGACAGAACCATGCGCGCACATGTGCGGCAGGAATGCGCGCACATGCGCGGAACGTCAGAGAGTTCGGCGCACATGCGCGGCGGAAGGCGCACATTTGCGCGAGCCATGTGAGAAGCCGAGGGAGAACTCCAGAGAGTTCGGTGCATATGCGCGATGTGGATGGGCGCATATGCGCGAGGTAGGCAGAACATTGCGCGCACATGCACGACTTGAAGGCGCGCACATGCGCGGGGTGTCCAGAATGTTGGGCGCATATGCGCCGAGATATTACGCGCATATGCGCGAGAGCCACTGTGAAGACACGCGCGGAGACTTAGTGTCTCGCGCATATGCGCCAATGTTATTCGCGCATATGCGCGAGACGTGTTATTGAAAGAAGCAAGCCACGTTTTATAGAATGCATGAGGTGTATATATATATATAAATACAAGCATTCATCGTAGAAAATGAAAGAAATTGAGAGAAAGAGTGAAGTTTTCTTCGACGTGAAGGATTTGTGATTTACGGAAAATCCGTCCGTCAGATTTTGAATCCGACTTCAGTACTATGTTCCTATCAATGCAGGCTACCACTGGACGTAAGTTTTGTTACGTTTAGATACAGTTTGAAATTATGATGTTGTCAGAATTGAATAGGAATCATATATGGTGTTTCTGATACAGTGGACATCGTATAATCAAAGTCAGATTAAAGAACAGACTGGTTATGTAATTGTTATGATTTTTGGAATTTATTAATTGAGATTTGATATCAGATTTGTTTTGTTATTGAAATTATGAGTTGCATCGATATTGATTATGAGTTCTGGTTTATTTCTGAGATATTGGGATTTACAAGGTTATTGAGACTGCATTGTTATGTCGTCGAAACCTCAGTAGATTGATATTGATCAGATTTACGATTGACTGAGATTGTATTGTTGTACTCTATGTCGATTGACATTGAGCAGATAGTATGTTGATTTGAGTATTGATCAGAACATGTTCTGAATTGAGTTACATATTGATATTGTGACTGTTTGGTATTGTTATTACCCGATTGAGAATGGATAGAGTTGAATTCAGGACTTCGTCTTCGTCAGAGCGAGAAGATAAAGGTATAAATTAATGTTAAGTTGGGATTGCACAACTCGAGTGAGGTTTGTCTCGAGTCTCCCTAAATCACATACTTTACCTTATTGCATTGATATTTGCATTGATTTGACTGATGTACTTGTTCTCTTGCTTTATAGATAGCAGGTATTAGACGAGTAATCTTGTGACAGAAGTGCATGATAGTGGTGGGATCGCCACGGGCACATTGCACGATGTCACAAGATAGTGTATTGGCGATAGTGCCAAAGTCTGTCACCGGATGTTTGGCTATCGATGTGGATAGAATTGTAGCTTCTTCTATTACTAGGTGATCGGTACTGTATCGATGTGGATAGAATCGTAACTCTTCTATTACTGATAATCGATATCATATCGATGTGGATAGAATCGGAGTTTATTCTATTACTGGTGATCGATACTCTATCGATGTGGATAGAATCAGAGCTTCTTCTATTACTGGTGATCGATACCCTATCGACGTGGATAGAACTGGAGTTTTTTCTATTACTGTTGGTCGATATGGGAATGCCAACTTCTGAAAACCGGGATCCCTAGACTAGAATTGAGTCTAGTCTTAAATTTGACGTCATGAGTTTAATTGACAGTTTATATCGAGTTATGTTGATTATGTTCATGAATATGGTACATGGTGAATTATGTTCCTGATGATGGAACATGTTTAGAATAGGATTTATTCTTGATATGGATTTATATTCTGATTTGAATACATGTTAGACATATCTGTTATATGCTTTTATATTGTTTTATGATTGCATGTATACATGATTTATACTGAGAATGTAATTCTCACCGGAGTATCCGGCTGTTGTCTTGTTTGTATGTGTGCATGGCAACAGGTGGGATAGGATCAGGGTCAAGAAGAGAACGAGGCTGGACTAGATAGCGTAGAGATCCGGGCTTCGAAGCAACTTAGGATTCAGCACTGATATATAGTTGAACCTAGTTGAATTCTTGTAGATAATATAAGATTTATATGTTTATGTTTAGTATGTAATCTGAATTATATTACATTACGTTTCCGCTTTGTATTTTTTAAAAATAAATTTAGACCCTGTTTATTATAATTGTTTAAATTATTCCTAAAGACGATTAAGGAATGAATTAGCGTCTGGGTCCCCACAACAGGTGGTATCAGAGCATTAGGTTCCAGAACAGTAGGTTCTAGAACTGTAGGTTCTTGAGATTGAGATAGAAGAGAGTGAGCGGGGTAGATTGAGTTTTCCTTCCTGCATGTGATTGGTAGCATGTGATTTACTTATAATGTGGAGTTACATTGTATATGCTAGCATGATATTATGTTTACTGCTTTTAAATACATGTTACCTGAATACTTGAGTTGATTTGGTAATGTATTTGATTTGAAAATGAATCAGAACCAATTCTTGATCAGAAGGTAAGCTGATCAGGAAGGGACTGAGAATTGATTTATCTCATGTGGTACTAACCCTTGTGTTAATCAGATATCCCTCCAAGAAGAATTCGAGAATTGGGTAGTACTTCGATTGATCAGATGGATGAGACAGAAACTCTGATGGAAACACAGTTGAAGAAATTTCAGTCGTTTCAACCGCCGATTTTGAGGGGTACTGAGATGTCAGAAGAGTGTGAGAATTGGTTAGATGATATGGAGATACTGTTTGATTCACTTGATTATCCAAATGAACGGAGAATTAAACTGGTGCCCAATCAGTTACACGAGGTCGCTAGGAGTTGGTGGATTACAACCAAAAGTGTATTAGAACAGCGGGGTACGGTGATTACGTGGGAAGTCTTTAAAGCTGAATTTTATCGAATATTCTTCTCAGGATCGTACCGAGAGGACAAGAGAGCAGAGTTTGAGAATTTGAGACAAGGCCAACTGAATATTGAAGAATATGTTGCTGAAATTCTCTACTCTACTGCGTTTTGTTCCTCAGATAGCTGGGAATGATGAAGCTGTAACTGAGCAGTTCATCAAAGGATTGAATTTAGAGATAGTTGCATTGATAAATATGCAGCGACCTTACCATTTTGTTGATACTTTGAATAAAGCAAAAAGAGTTGAGGCGAGTCTGATTAGACAACAAGAAAGGTTGTGTGCAATGCAACCCCAGACACAACAATCCCCTCTCCGATTGGATAGTGGCAGTACGAGTGGGAAGAAAGATTTGCTGAAAGCTCGAAAGAAACAGTTCAAGAAGTTAGGGAGCGATTCATCTAGCTCCAGTGGTTCTAGTCCCGAGTTATACTGGAGTTTATTGCAGGACTTGCGGAGGGAGACATCCCATGGAGCAGTGCCAGGGAGTGACTGGTAGGTGCAATATCTGTAAACAGCAAGGACACTTTGGTAAAGTCTGTCCACAGAAAGGTTCCCGAAGATTTCAGGGAGCAGAATCATCTGGTGGTAGTGATCGAGGAACAGACCCAGGACACACGTGATGATATAGTGGCAGGTAATAATCTTTTATGATTATGTTGCATATGTATTGATATATATTAATGCATTCCCTACGATTATCTTTGACTGAGTTTTATTGATATATGTTGTACCTGCTGGGTCTGTATTACTGTAGTATTGATCTTTTGACCTTTTGGGGAGAGGAATTGATATCAGTGAATTCTGGGATATATTGTGTACTGCAGTAAAAAGAGAATGAGATTGAATTAGATTGTATTGTACTTGTGTTATATTATTCTGATTACATTATTGATATTAATATGCTAACAAGTACAGAACTATTATAGATTCTTGCCAGGAGATGGTAAGATTCGGACCTGAAATGGCCGATGAACGAATGATGCACGGTAAGGATTCTCGATTTTGAATTCTTTGATATCCGTATTATGTATGATTCGATGATTATCGAAAAGAATGGAGTAATTCCTTATGTATTCAGTTGATTACTGAAGTTGAGCCTATCTGGGAATGATTTGTAAGTAGCAAGAGAGTTGCTATAGTCGTTCCAGATGAAATTCCGGGTTTGTCTTATATCAGAGAGAGCGACTTCAGCCTTGATTTGATATCAGGTATGAATTTCATTTTAGACTTCTATACAGAATGATATTGATTGAATTGAAAGAATTGAAATGTAAGTTAGAAGATTTACTGCATGAGAGTTAGAGTTACATCTGATTATGTGTTCCTCTGCGAAATACTTCAGTTCTGTGTATGGGTTAATAAATCCTGTGTTCCGAAGTATTCTGATGACCTTATGCTCGTTTTATCTATGATATTTTGATATATTCGCAGCGTATGATTGATTGAATCGAACAGTTGAAATTTGTATTGAATATTCTGGGAACTGAGATTGTTGTATACAGAATTGTTCGGCTATGAATCCAGATTGCAACAGATTGTATTCAGAGTCTGTGATATCTGAAGATAGTATACTGATTGATTGTAGCACAGTTGAGACAGTGATCACTGGATGAAAACGACATTGATAATGGCAGAACTTCAGCACGTTTAAGCCGGCTCAGAGCTGATGTTGAAAATTACAGCATTTCCGAAGTTTGATCAGATTGTTCAGCACTTGATTTCGATAGTCAGAACAGTGTGTCAATCAGAATACCATGTAAGTAACGCTTTATTTTATATAATTAGCTGATTTGTTTGTGCCAGATATTTCGAATTTGAAATAACAGGTATTGTCAGAGGCACACAGTAGTAGATTCAGTATTATTCTGGTAACAGGAAATGTGTGATAATTCGAACGGACAGTTTTGATGTAAATAAACGAAATCAGTTATGTCAGAATTTGTATTGAAATGTCTAAATCGCTGACAGATGAAGACAGGAAGATAGAAACCAGGAGATTGAATATACAGATTATTGATCCCTGAATAGAAATAGGAGTATAATTCTATGGATCTGGTGATAGACTTACCGAAATCGTGCCAAGAATGTACCAGGATGTGGTTATGATTGAACGATTGTTCAAATCGGCATATGTATATTGTACAGGATGACGTACAGATATGACAAGACGACTGAGAGGTATGTCAGAAAAGGGGTCAGATGGTATTGAATGCCAGAGTTAATTATATCATACCGTGATTTTTGGTTGATTTAGTACTGTTGGCAGAATGTATAGCATGATTTTTTATCTATGGTTTATAGATTGACGCATAGTCGGAGCGAACTATCTAGATACTGGAGGATATCCAGGAACTGTAGTGCTGGATTTTAGCACTAGTGACCTGATGTCTTGTCACTTTATGAATTATTGTATAATGATAGCTATCAAACGAGTATTGAGATAGCTACAGACGAGACATTGTACATTGAGTACTGCAGATTTCCGCTTAATGGTAATGATATTACGGTGATATCTGAGATTGAATTTGATAACAGCTAATGATATTGATTTGGTATGAGCTGTTGATTGGTATATACGGATGTTGTATAGCCAGTATTTGCAAGTAATTTTATCAGAATGGTTTGATAGAATGAATTTTCGGAAGTAACCTCTAGTATACATTTCTTCTTTATATGATTTGATTGCCTGTTATTTCGAGGACGAAATCATATCTTAGAGGGGGAGAAATGTAAGGCCCGAGATTTTATTACCGTAATCCGAGATTAATCTGAAATGATTTAATTATTAATTGAGATGATTATGGATAAAACGGATCAGACCTGAGAGAGCCGAAAGAAGATTTGACATTTTGTGCAAGAAGAGTTCGGCAGCATATGCGCGACGTGTATGGGCGCACATGCGCAAGGAAGACAGAACCATGCGCGCACATGCGCGGCGGAATGCGCGCACATGCGCAGAACGTCCAGAGAGTTCGGCGCACATGCGCGGCGGAAGGCGCGCATCTGCGCGAGCCATGTGAGAAGCCGAGGGAAGAACTCCAGAGAGTTCAGGCGAATATGCGCGACGTAAATGGGCGCATATGCGCGTAGGTAAGCAGAACATTGTGCGCACATGCGCGACTTGAAGACGCGCACATGCGCGGGGTGTCCAGAACATTGGGTGCATATGTGCCGAGATAGTACGCGCATATGCGCGAGAGCCACTGTGAAGACACGCGCGGAGACTTAGTGACTCGCGCATATGCGCTGATGGTATTCGCGCATATGCGCGAGACGTGTTATTGAAAGAAGCAAGCCACGTTTCTTAGAATGCATGAGGTGTATATATATATATATAAATACAAGCATTCATCCGTAGAAAATGAACGAAATTGAGAGAAAGAGTGAAGTTTTCTTCGATGTGAAAGATTTGTGATTTACGGGAAATCCGTCTGTCAGATTTTGAATCCGACTTCAGTACTGTGTTCCTATCAACGCAGGCTACAACTGGACGTAAGTTTTCTTACATTTAGATACAGTTTGAAATTATGATGTTGTCAGAATTGAATATAAATCATATATGGTGTTTCTTATACAGTGGACATCGTATAATCAAAGTCAGATTAAAGAACAAACTGGTTATGTAATTGTTATGATTTTTGGAATTGATTAATTGAGATTTGATATCAGATTTGTTTTGTTATTGAAATTATGAGTTGCATCGATATTGATTATGAGTTCTGGTTTATTTCTGAGATATTGGGATTTACGGGGTTATTGAGACTGCATTGTTATGTCGTCGAAACCTCAGTAGATTGATATTGATCAGATTTACGATTGACTGAGATTGTATTGTTGTACTCTATGTCGATTGACATTGAGCAGATAGTATGTTGATTTGAGTATTGATCAGAACATGTTCTGAATTGAGTTACATATTGATATTGTGACTGTTTGGTATTGTTATTACCCGATTGAGAATGGACAGAGTTGAATTCAGGACTTCGTCTTCGTCAGAGCGAGAATATAAAGGTATAAATTAATGTTGAGTTGGTATTGCACAACTCGAGTGAGGTTTGTCTCGAGTCTCCCTAAATCACATACTTTACCTTATTGCATTGATATTTGCATTGATTTGACTGATGTATTTGTTCTCTTGCTTTATAGATAGCAGGTATTAGACGAGTAATCTTGTGACAGAAGTGCATGATAGTGGTGGGATCGCCACGGGCACATTGCACAATGTCACAAGATAGTGTATTGGCGATAGTGCCAAAGTCTGTCACCGGATGTTTGGCTATCGATGTGGATAGAATTGTAGCTTCTTCTATTACTGGTGATCGGTACTGTATCGATGTGGATAGAATCGTAACTCTTCTATTACTGATAATCGATATCATATCGATGTGGATAGAATCGGAGTTTATTCTATTACTGGTGATCGATACTCTATCGATGTGGATAGAATCAGAGCTTCTTCTATTACTGGTGATCGATACCCTATCGACGTGGATAGAACTGGAGTCTTTTCTATTACTGTTTGTCGATATGGGAATGCCAACTTCTGAAAACCGGGATCTCTAGACTAGGATTGAGTCTAGTCTTAAATTTGACGTCATGAGTTTAATTGACAGTCTATATCGAGTTATGTTGATTATGTTCCTGAATATGGTATATGGTGAATTATATTCCTGATGATGGTACATGTTTAGAATAGGATTTATTCTTGATATGGATTTATATTCTGATTTGAATACATGTTAGATATATCTGTTATATGCTTTTATATTGTTTTATGATTGCATGTATACATGATTTATACTGAGAATGTAATTCTCACCGGAGTTATCCGGCTGTTGTCTTGTTTGTATGTGTGCATGGCAACAGGTGGGATAGGATCAGGGTCAAGAAGAGAACGAGGCTGGACTAGATAGCGTGAAGATCCGGGCTTCGAAGCAACTTAGGATTCAGCACTGATATATAGTTGAACCTAGTTGAATTCTTGTAGATAATACAAGATTTATATGTTTATGTTTAGTATGTAATCTGAATTAAAGTACATTACGTTTCCGCTTTGTATTTTAAAAAAAAAAATTAGACCCTGTTTATTATAATTGTTTAAATTATTCCTAAAGACGATTAAGGAATGAATTAGCGTCCAGTTCTCCACATTGGTGGTGGGCTTGATTTTGAAGTAAGGAAGCTTGTAGATTGTCTTGCCTTTGAAGAGCTTAGTTGTATTTCAACTAAGTGGAGACATCATCAATCTCAAGAGATTGATAGGTAACGATTCCTCAACACCCTATTAATGTCATAGTTGTGTTTTTGTATATGTTACATGCTAGTACATGAGCTGTTCAAATTTTTCTTTAAAAATTTTCCGTTTTCATGCCTTGAAAACATTTTGAACTTCCGTTGCACATTTGAACACCCTAAAACCGATCCCCTTTCAAGTGGTATCAGAGCTAAGGGTACTAGTTTGTGTAGCATATACATAATATTATATTGAGGTCGATTTCTTACCGCATGAGATGAAATTTTTGCAACAAAATCAAGGAATTGTGGGGGCAATTTCGGGCAGCATGTTTCTGCCCGTTTCTGGCAGCTCGGGCTGCCCGAGGGTCTGCCCATTAAGGGTAGCAAGGGCAGCCCGAGGGGCTGCCCGAACGTCCTCCTCAAAAATAAAAAAAAATTTTGTTGGCCGGAATCCGGCGACGGCGATGACGACTAGGGTTTCCAAAAGTGTTTTAGATTATCAAAGTGTCATGGACCTTATATTGTTGGGCCATTAGATGGCTAACATATTTGTGAATTTTAAATGGGCCAAAATGTTTTTGGTGAAACATGTGTTTTTGGGCCCTTAAGTTTAAAATTACAAAAGTTGCAAATATTTTCTCATGAAATAAATAATTGAAGTTGGACTTTAGTTATTTATAGTAAATAGTGATTTACAAGAAATTCGGTTATAAATAAATTAATTAGAAAGTAGACAAATGTGTTTGTATACTTTGTTAATTTAGTTTATAATCGTGGCGGTTAGTGATTGGATTAAGATATATAATATTGGATCAATTAAGTATCACAATAATTAATTGATGGTGTATGATATGTGATATTATGCATGAAAGATGATCAAAAGCTCAAACCCAATTTGCTAGGTGTATGCTAGGATAATTTGTGTTGAATGATTATAATAATTATCAATTTATAAAGTGGGCTAGGTTTATGGCCCGTTCCCACCCCCATGAGATGTATCCCTATTTGCCTTGGATATTTATTTGTAAGTATTAGTATAGTGGATGATCAAGATTGAAAGATGGTGGCCATGATGATTATGAAGAACGAAGACCTGTAAATATTGGAAGCTAATGTAATAGTTGCATTTGCATCCCTTGCATTTCTCTAGGATTGGACCTAGGCCCGTGTTTAGCTCACACGGGCCATTAGTTTTGGGGCGATTGATCATCCTTGTTTTTTTTACTGTTTATAATATATGCATGATATGTTATAAATAATGAGTATGTGCGTTATTATTATGATAATAACAAAGTTGCATGAATCCGACAAACATACGATCAAACATGGCGATTTTTAAATAAAATTAATGATGAGACCTTTCAAAATTAAAAACCCTCATTTTGAATAATATTCAAAATTAATATCAAACCCGAAAAGGGGAATTATAAATTTGTTTATAATTTCCATGTCTTCCATCGACAATGGGTGCATGATGAACGCTACCCGTGCTCGGGCTCGGCTCATATTATTGGGGGAGCCCTGGGTGCCGGAAAGCTGTGACATCCATTGACATGGTGATGTGAACTACGTGGAACTCCCATGATTTCGGCTCATATTATTGGGGAACTCATGGCGACCGTCCATTAAGGTTCAACATCGATGGGTAAGGCTTGACACGTGAAGATGAATGACGTCATATTATTGGGTCCTAATCAAACGTGAGACAAAATTTTACGTAAAGGGTTGCATGGTGATGCAATTGGAAACTACCTTTTAGGGATTGTGATTGGCTGATATTATTCGGGATCATAATTCCCTAATTGGACCTTGCGTACCTACTGAGGAAAGGAGTTTTCCGTTTTCACTAGATTGTAGTGAAAATGTCAAAGCAGTGGGAGTGAAAATTTATAAAGTAAAAGTTCATACTTTATATCTTACTAAAATATTTTAAAATAGTCATTAACATTTATCTATTTTACTTTTCAGTACAAATTTGACAATGTCTTTGATTCGCAATCCGCAGTCTGTTATTCTAGAAAAACACGTATTAACCGGACCTAATTACCTCACTTGGCTAAGAAACCTGAAAATCGTCCTGAACTCGGAAAAAATTGCATACACACTGACTGAGTCACCCCCTGTTGAGGCTCCGACTAGCTGCACTCCTGAGGAATTGCAGACTTACAAGGAATGGTGTGACCATGACTTGAAGGCCAGGTGTGATATGCAGGCTTCTATGAATGATGAGCTGCAGAGGCGTTTTGAAGATGCAAAGAGTGCTGGTGACATTCATTTGCACCACAAGGAGCTCTTTGGTGAGCAGACTCGGCCTCTTACGCATGCTACAGTCAAGGAGCTGATAACCTTGCGCATTCGAGATGGGGCCTCGGTCCATGAGCATGGACTGAAGATGATTGGGCTCGTGGACAAGCTCGTTGGCATGGATTTGATGTTGCCTTCGGAGCTGACCACCGACGTGTTGCTATTGTCATTGCCTAGCTCATTTGATCCTTTTGTGGTGAACTTCAACATGAACAAGATGGAGCCGACCCTTGAGGAGTGTGTGAACATGCTTGTGACCTTTGAGTCCACCATCAAGAAAGAGAAGCCGGTTCTTTTTGTGGGCTCTTCATCTGGTACGAAGACTGGTCCACCTGGGAACGGAAAGAAGCGTTATTTCCAACGTCCCAAGAAGAACGTGGCCTTGAAGAGGCAGACTCCGAGTACCGTTGTGGCAGCCACACCAGTGAAAGCTGACAAGACTGTTGACATCTATCATCACTACAAGAAGCCAGGACATTGGAGGCGTAACTGCAGGGAATATCTTGCCCAGAAGAGTTCTGGAAATGGTATGTTCTATATTGAAGTAAACATTTCAATTAACTCTACTTCTTGGGTATTGGATACGGCTAGTGGCTAACATCTCTGTAATGATTTGCAGGCGATGGGAAGAAGTAGGAGGCTCAGGGAAAGTGAGACCTTCTTGAGGATGGGCAATGGAGCAAGGTTTTGCTGCCAAGGCCGTAGGAGATGTTTGCTTGCATTTAAACAATGATTTTAAATTAATGTTAAGAGACGTTTTGTTTGTACCTGAATTGGTTAAAAACATTATTTCCATTTCTATGCTTGATAAAGATGGATTTTCTTGTTTATTTAGCAAAGGTGTTTGCAACATTTACAAGAATGAATGTTTAATTGGTACTGGAGAACGTGAAAACGATCTCTACACCTTAAAATTGAAAGATATTCCACTAAACAATATCCAAGCAATAACAACAACAAACAAGCGAAAACAAGATACTCTAAATTCGGCACAATTATGGCATGCTCGATTAGGACATATTTCCCTAAGAAGGATGAACAAGTTAGTGGGAGTGGGCATGTTTGATATGTCTGATATTAATGCTCTCACGACTTGTGAATCCTGTCTTAAAATAAATATGACCAAAATTCCCTTTAAGGGCCATGTGGAGCGAGCCAAAGGGTTATTAGATTTGATCCATACCGATGTGTGCGGTCCGCTTAGCATCACCACTATGCATGGACATGCCTACTTCATCACCTTTACCGATGACTTTTTGAGGTATGGGTATGTGTATTTGATGAAATACAAGTCTGAAGCCTTTGAAAGGTTCAAAGAATTCAGAAGTGAAGTAGAGAAGCAATTGGGACGAAGCATCAAGACACTTCGATCGGATCGAGGTGGTGAGTACTTGAGTGCCGAGTTCCAAGAGTATCTTAGGGAGAATGTGATTCTCTCACAGTGGACTCCACCCGCTACACCACAGTTGAATGGTGTTTCGGAGCGTCGTAACCGGACTTTGATGGACATGGTTCGGTCTATGATGGGGTTCGCGGAGTTGCCGCCATCCTTTTGGGGATATGCGCTTGAGACAGCGGCACTGTTGTTGAACAATGCCCATACAAAGGCAGTTGATACGACACGATATGAGATGTGGATGGGTAAGCCACCCAAATATTCTTATCTTAGAATATGGGGGTGCCCTGCTTATGTGAAGCAGGTAGTGGGAGATAAATTGGATAGTCAATCCATTTTATGTTACTTTGTGGGATATCCAACGAATTCGGTTGGATACTACCTCTATCATCCCCAAGAAACAAAAGTGTTTGTTTCTAGGAATGCAACCTTTTTGGAAAAGGAATTTCTATTGGATAGAAAATGGGAGATGATAGAAATCGAAGAGGTTCGAGAGACACTCAAAATTATAGAACCCACACCCGAAGAGCCAAGAGAGGAGATACAAGCTCCTAGAAGATCCGAGAGAGTCTCGAGACCACCTATGAGGTATGGTCTGCTTCTTGAAGAAAGCCATGATGAGCCTAACCATGGATTTGATCCAAGGACCTTCAAGGAAGCGTTATCTGATGCCGATTCATCTAGGTGGCTTGAAGCGATGGAATCTGAGATAAATTCCATGCATTCGAACCAAGTGTGAAATCTCGTGGATCCACCTGAGAGAATTGTTCCCATAGGGTGTAAATGGATTTACAAGAGGAAACTTGGGGCGGATGGGAAGGTATTAACCTTCAAAGCGCGATTGGTGGCAAAAGGATATACTCAAAGACAAGGAGTTGACTTTGAGGAAACCTTTTCTCCCAGTTGCAATGTTCAAGTCCATAAGGATATTGCTAGCCATAGCTGCAAGGTATTACTATGAGATATGGCATATGGATATCAAGACATCCTTTCTTAATGGGGATATTAAGGAAGAGATTTACATGTCTCAACCCGAAGGGTTTACATCTGTCGGAATTGAGCATATGGTATGCAAACTTCAGAGATCTATTTATGGTCTAAAGCAGGCATCTAGGAGTTGGAACCTTAGATTCGATAGTACAATCAAAGAGTTTGGTTTTACTAGGAATCCTGAGGAACCCTGTGTGTATAAGGTCAGTGGGAGTGCTGTGACATTCCTGGTGCTGTATGTTGATGACATTCTTCTCATTGGGAATGATGTAGGAATGTTGCAATCAACTAAGATATGGTTAGCGAGTAAGTTCTCGATGCAGGACTTGGGTGAAGCATCTTTTGTATTGGGAATACAGATCTATAGAGATTGATCAAAAAGATTGCTTGGTCTCACCCAGTCCACATACATTGATACCCTCGTGAAGCGGTTCTCGATGGATGAGCCCAAGAGAGGACATCTACCAATGTGTCATGGCGTGTCCCTATCCAAGTCTATGTCTCCCAAGAATGATGCAGAGATAGCGGCGATGACAAGCATTCCTTATGCATCTGCGATTGGTAGCATCATGTATGGGATGATATGTCCTGACGTGGCTTTCGCACTAAGTGTAGTGAGTAGATATCAATCGAACTCTGGTCTTCCACATTGGAAAGCTGTGAAAGACATCCTCAAGTATTTGAGAAGGACCAATAAGTTGTTCTTGGTCTATGGGGGTGGGGAACTGTTCTTCTTCTTGGTCCAAAGCGATATCGATGACTCGAAGTCAACCTATGGATTCATATTCATGCTCAATGGTGATGCTGTCTCTTGGAAGAGTTCCAACCAAGACAGTACTGCGGATTCCACCACTGAGGCAGAATATATTTCTGCATCAGCTGCAGCAAAGGAGGCTGTTTGGATAAGAAATTTCGTCCAAGAGTTGGGTGTCATTCCTAATGGAGTTGCTCCTGTCCCGGTGTTTTGTGACAACACGGGAGCCATTGCTCAAGCAAAGGAGCCGAGGTCTCATCAAAAGTCCAAACACGTATTGAGAAAGTACAACATCCTCCGAGAGATCGTGGAAAGAGGAGATGTCTCGATTGACTAAGTCGGCTCCGCAGATAATGTTGTTGATCCGCTAACTAAGCCTTTACCTGGACCATTGTTCGAAAAGCATCGCGAATCGATGGGTTTGAAGCATATGGGTAGTTGGCTCTAGTGCAAGTGGGAGATTGTTAGAGTAGGTGCCCGTCGAGCCAAGTGTTGGCCGAGAGTTCATGTTGAAACTCTATGTATGAACAGTCTTTATTTTAATAATATTTGAAATTATTATTTTGGCACTTCTTTATCTATATACCCATGCTAGTTGCATAGATAAAGTCCTTGAATATACAAATAGTAGAAAGAACTCATATGATGAGTATCATGAAACTCATATTTGGAATACTGTATATTTTAAACAGTTCCTAGTCGATTCAGCCGCCGCTAAGAAGGATATAGGCCGCTCGAGTTTGAGACTAGTATCTGCGATGTGAGTACCATGTTTCATTGGTAGGGGACATTGTGATGTCCGAGCATGCAGATAGGTGCTCCTTGTAGATTGCACTGAACAACCATCCATAAAGGACTTTCCAAGTGGTTATAACTTATTGAGTGGAAACGTCCTAGTTTATGGTTGTACACCATTAGTCCTTATGACCCGGGACAATATTGAGACTCTATGTGCTAGCATTACACTTTGACTTTTTTACCGACTTTCAAGGGATCATCAGGTGGCAAGGTTGGGTGTTCTGTCGAAACATATAGGAGTCGATGTATTGTAGTTGGGGAATCACCGCTTACCTTCGGGTATTGATATCAAATGTGATTTCATGTGTATGTAGTTTGAAATCTCTGATCAGAGTATAGTGGTAATTATGAAAGGGGTTTCATAGATTACACCATCGATGCTACTACAACATGACACATAGTATCGATTCATTGACAACTCTCGATATACCAATGGTTGTCGAATCGGTCGTGATATATGTGTTGAAGGAACCGTACTGTACGCTAACCATAATTGAATGGTTCTTGCAGGCACTATCATTTGATACCTAAGGAATCATGTAAGCGATGCTGCTAGGCACTTAACATGATTGGTTGGGTACTATCAGACTCAATGAACCATTGAGGGCCACACAAGTACTAGCTTTCTAGATCCCGTTGAGAAGTAAAATATAGTTCAATGTGTTGAACAACTTATAAATGAGTTTATAAGCGTAAGAAAAAATAGAAGTATGACTTTTATGAGGGAAATAAAATTTTAATTTATGAATGTGATCCTAAATTAAAAGTTGGCCAAATAAATAATGTATTTGGAAATTGTGATTTTCATAAACATTATTATGGACTAAATTAAATTAATTCAAGTGTTGAATTAATTTAACACTAGTGGGCCTAGTAGAGTCCGAATATTTAAATTAATTCAAGTGTTGAATTAATTAAATAACATTGGGCCTTGTAGAGCCCAATTGGAAATAATTATTTAACTAGTGGGCTTGAGTAAAATCAAGTAAAGTTTAATTGAGCTCAAATATGTTTGAGACAATTAAATTAAAGTCTATGGGCCTTGTAATTGTTACAAGCCCACTCAAATTGCATGCTTGGGAGGTGAAGATTTGAGGAATACTTTTCATTAAAAAAAATTTTATGGCATGCAACTTTTGGTTTTAGCTTTTTGCAACCCCAAGGCAACTCATCCTCGCATTATTCTAGATGCATATGGCCAAAACTTCATAGTCCTTTTCTCCCTCATTTTTGTTCTTCAATTGTTGGAAAAACAATTCTCTTCTCAAAAGAAAAATGCCCTACATTTTCTAGTGCAAGTGTAAGGTGGATCTTTTAAGTTTGGTGGTGGGCTTGATTTTGAAGTAAGGAAGCTTGTAGATTGTCTTGCCTTTGAAGAGCTTAGTTGTATATCAACTAAGTTGGAGCCATCATCAATCTCAAGATATTGATAGGTAACGATTCTTCAACACCCTATGAATGTCATAGTTGTGTTTTTGTATATGTTACATGCTAGTACATGAGGTGTTCAAATTTTTCTTTAAAAATTTTCGATTTTCATGCCTTGAAAACATTTTGAACTTCCGTTGCGCATTTGAACACCCTAAAACCGATCCCCTTTCACAGACCCTGGTGGGTCAGTGTCAAGGCTGGAAATGGTGCATGAGCTGCTGGACGCAAGGTTGGGGGTGGTTCGAAAGTTATGTTGCAAGTTGGGTTGTTTCATGGGTAAGCCGAGTGATCGGACATGTAGAGGCTGTAGGCATGGTTTTGGTTGTTCCAAAGGGATTTTATGGCTTGGTCTTGGTCTTAGGATAGTTGGTTTGGGGCTGGTCACGTTGGTTTCGGGCCTATGGTCGAGTTGTGGGAGCTATGTGCACTAGGGTTCGAAAATTCTCACGTGCAGAATATTCTAACAGCTGATCGAGGGTTTTCAAGAGCTTTAAGGGGTCTGAAATGTGTTATTTAGGGATGGTAGGGTGTCAATATGTTGTGGTAAAATTTGGGAAAGTGTGGTCAAATTTCAGGTTGATTCGGACCCCGATCTAAGTTTTAAAACGAATCGTATAAGTTATGAAACAGACTCGAGTTTATATCTAAGAAATGATTATAAATATGTTTTGAGGTGTTTTAAGGTATTTGGTTGGCTTCGGATCAAAATTTTGATGTCCAGAGGTAAAACGGTCAATTAGGGGGTCGAGTTAGCTGTCTTGGCAGCGCCCTGATCACAAAAATTTCATGTTTTAAATGTTTATGATATCACGAACATGACTTTTTAGGGAAAAATGAAAAATACATTGCATGCTTGATTTTAAGGAAATTTATGTACATGCTTGATTTTTATAAGTGATGAATACGATGACATGTTTTTGGAGCAAGGGAGTTGGTTGTGACAAATATGATGATACGATAATACGATGACATGTAAGGCCAATGCTCAGTGGATATGTAATACTGTCACTGATATCCCCGCCGCCGGGTACCACTGTTATACATAGAGGGATCAATCGACTAATACGATGATAAGAAAGTCACAACTATCGAATGGAATTCACATAAAGAAAATTGAACACGTATATGTTGACATGATGAGATATGTTATGGACACGTTATATTTAAGCTCATGCTTTTAAGATTTTGAAAGTTTTTGAAAATTACAGAATTTTTCACGGTTGCATGTTATAAATGTAGAGTAGGTGCCCAGCGAGCAAACTTGTGGCTCGGGCTTTATTGAGTTTAATGTAAAACATTCTTTATTTTAATAATATTTTACGATTATGACATTATACTTTATCTGTATATCCATCAAAGCTTCATAGATAAAGTCCTTGAATATACAATAGGTACCATGAGGTCTGCGTCCCAACGTAAGATCATGAAACTCATTAGGAAGAGTAACGTATATTCTAAACATGTTCATAGTCTAATCAACCGCCTAAAACAAGGATAAAGATCGCTCGAGCTTGAGACTAACATCTGTTTTGTAAACACCATGCTTCATTGGCAAGGACATTGAGATGTCTATTCACACAAATGGGTGATCATATGATGATGCACTGAACAACCCTCCCTCGGACTATCTAAGTGGTTCCCACTTATCGAGTGGAATAGTCCGTAGTTATGGTTGTACACCATTAGTCCTTTGACCCGGGACAATGTAGGGGCTATACGTACTAGCATGCACTTTGATCCGTTTACTAACTCCATCGAGGGTCATCAGGTAGTGAGGTTGGGTGAAGTTTCGAAATACATAGAAGCAAATGCATTGTAGTCGAAGATTCATCGTTCGCCTACGGGTGAAGATATCCTATGTGATCTGATGAGTTAATAGTGCAAGGAGTCTCTTGCCAGAGCAAGAAATGTGATTTAGGGAAAGGTGATTTTTTAGTTGCACATCGAATTCATATGCAACTCTCGATATACCAATGGTTGCAGATTCGATCGGGATATATGTGTTGAAGGGACCGTACTGTAAGCTAACCATGACTAAAGGTTCTTGCAGGCACTATCCGTGATACCTATGTGATCATGGGGCGATACTACTAGACGCTTTTACCATGATCCGATTGGTGCAATCAGAAATAAGTTCTGACATTCTTGATCAAAGAGTTGATGAAAAGAATGGGGTTAACTAGGGTAAACTTGAATAAAAATAAATGTTATTCTAAATCACATGGAGATGTGAACCCACAGCTAGCTGTATCCCTGAACCATTGAGGGTCACACAAGTATCGGATTCTGTGTTCCCATTGAAATAGTCAAATTTCAAGGAATTGGAATTTAGCGACTATAGTTTGATGGAAATCAAACAGAAAGCTTATAAAGGAGTTTATGAGCTGATTCCATATGATGGAAGAAATAAAAGTTAGCATGATTGCTAGATAAGGAAGGAGACTGGAACTGCCTGTTTTTGTGAAGGTGTTCACTAAAACTGGCAGTTGCCAAATATGATAACTGCTATATATGGTAAGTTCTAAATTTGGTAAATGAAAATTTTGATCTTCGAAATTTTCGATTTTCATTATATGAACAAGATTTGTAATCCTTGATACATCGGCGCTTTCGGATCATCGATCGGGGTTATAATGAGTTTGGAATCATTTTTTTAGTGAATTTGGAATTTACTAATTAAATGATTATTCTAGTAGTGGTGAATACTAAAATGCACAAATTCCAATAAATATTCTAGAGATGTCTAGAATTTTAAATTAACCAATGAGTTAGTTTATAAATTAAATAATTGTTATTTAATTTAATATACATATACATATACATGTATATATTTTATATGGTGATATACAATATGTGTATATGATATTATTATATCGTGTATTATTAAATGTTAATAAATATGTTATATATTAATTATATTGGAGTTTAAATATAATGAAATTATTATAGTCCTTGTGGAAGAGGGACTCCTAATTAGATTAGGAGTCTCACTCTATAAATACACCATTAGGGCTCATTGTTGGATGATGAAGTTTTTGCACACAAAAGAAAAAGAAAATTTCTCCAAATTCCTTTCAAAACACACGGCCACCCTTTTTGAAAGAAAATAGAAAATTTGGCCAATTGTTTAATTCCATCACGCCGTGCCGCCATCGCTGCACAATCTCCGGATTTTGGAAATTCGGAGTACGTAATCTCAACGCATAAATTGCTTGCGATTTCTAGTGCAAATAAAGCGAGGAGGACAGTCTTCGATCGTGGACCCAATTAGGCGATCAAAGGAGAAGAACCATTCGTAGGGATTTACTAGAAGGGCTATATCCGTTTAAACATCGGAATAGTTTGGAGTTAAGCGTTAAGAACGCAAATGTATGATCCTAAATGCCCTATGGATGGTTTTGAACACACGACGCCCAAGCAAAAATATTTTAAACTTCCGCTGCGTCTTGGGTGCGAGAATACCATGTCCCAACAGTGGTATCAGAGCCGGTAATTCTCAATCGTGTGTTTTAATTAAATTGTGTTGAGTTTATTATTTCTAACCACGTAAGAATTTTTATGAGAAACGCCCTTAAAAATTATTTTTGAAAAATCTGTTTTCGAAAAAAAAAATTAACTCTTCACGTGCAGTGTGAACAGTGCCCGCGGGCAGCGTGAATTGTGTCCGCAAATCTGTTCACGGGCAGCGTGAACAGTACCACGGCAGGTCAGATTTTTTTTTAAATAAATTTCGGGCAGCTTAGTCCGAGTGAACCCGAAAAGTTCGGGTCCGGGGCGATTTTCTATTTTTTAAAATTTTGGTTAAATTGATATTTTATGAATATACGGACGGTTTTACCCCTACAATATTTTTTATAAAATAAATTATTTACAAATTAAATAATTGAAATATGACTTTAATTATTTATGGTAAAATATGTTTTACAAGAAATTTAATTATCTGAAATTAAATAAAAGTGTTTATTTAATTTGATAATTATGGTGGTTAGTGATAATTTACGAGATACACAATTTATTGATAATATGTGATATTATCGTATTTATATAATATATGATATTATATGTTAAAAGGATGATAGAGAGCTAAGACCAATGTGCTAGGTGTATGTTAGGATTTTTTACATGTTGTAATTTTTAATTATTTGATAATTATAAAGTTGGCTTGGTTTATGGCTCTTTCCCACCCCTAAAATTTGTATCCCAATGTGCCATGAAAATTTAATGCAAATATTAGATTTAGTGAGAGATCAAGATTTGAAGACGGTGGGCCCCAGATCCTCGAAACGAGTTTTGATGATCGAAGACATGTAAATTTTGGAAGCTTATATTTTTTATTTATGATGTATGTGATATATTATAAGTAATCAGTATGTGGGTTATTTTTAATATAATGACAAGAGTTGCATGAATCCGACAATCATACAAACAATCATGGCACGAGTTTTAAAATTAATGATGAGACAAATTTTAAAATTAAAATCCCTCATTTTGGATGAGATCCAAAATTTAAATCAAACCCATTAAAAAGATAATTAAAAGAAAGTTTAATAATTCCTTGCCTTCCATCAACGGTGGTCCCATGATGAACGCTACCCGCGGTCAGTGTCTGGCTCATATTATTGGGGAGGCCTGGACGCCGGAAAGCTGTGACTTCCACTTACATATTTGATATGAACTACGTGGAACTCCCATGACTTCGGCTCATATTATTGGGGGATCTCATGGCGACCGTCCATTAAGGTTCAACATTGATGGGCCGGGCTCGACATGTGAACAGAAAGGGGATCATATTATTGGACCCTCCTCAAACGTAAGGCAAAATTACGTAAGGATTGCAAGGAGTTGCAATTGGGCTCTACCTTTTGGAAGTTATGATTGGCTGATATTATTCGGGATCATAATTTTGCAATTGGAACTTGCGAACTCACTAAGGAAATTGGATTTCTCGTATGTCACCAGGGGTGGTGAAAATGTCAAAATAGTGGGAGGCAATTCGTAAAAACAAAATTCCATATTTTACGTCTTACAAAATATTTTAAAATAGTCGGTAACGTTTGTTCTGTTTCCATATCAATATATTTACGATTTCGTCACGTAATCCATTTTTATCATTAAAACAAGCTAACCGAACACTAATTTTCATGATTGGCTGGGAAATTGTTCTAAATTCGGAGAAAATAGCATACACACTAATGTCAGTTTGCTGAACTGACAAAGCATGCAAGATGGTAGGACCATATGATGCAAGCTAAAGTGTAATATGCTTGCTTCTATGTCAAATTTAATTGTAGAGACAGTTTGAGAAAATTTTGAATGCTGTTGACATTCAAATACACATGCAAGAGTTGTATAGTGCATGAAACTCGCATAATGATGCACGCCACTTTCAAGGAACACATGACTAAATGCATACAAGATGGAGCTATTACCCATGAGCATGGTGTAAGTATGATTGGGCCTGATGAGAAGGTTGTGGGCCTGGAATTTGACAAAGCCTGATAAGTCAGAACATGTTTGCTTCACTGCAAGAAGTCTGGACATAAGAAATTATCTGGGCCAGAAATTTTTTGGCAATGATAAGTGAACATCCAAGTAACACAATTTCAACAACAAACAAAACAAGATAGTCTAAATAAAGCACATTTGTGGCACGTTAGGCTAGGACATATTTCTCAAAGAATGATTCACAAGCTAGTGAGAGAGGGCATGTTTGACTCGTCAGACATAAACTCTCTACGAGACATGTGACTCCTGTCTGAAAGGAAAAATGACCAAGGCCCCTATTCTATGGAAAGTGGAACGTGCACATGATTTGTTGGATTTGATCCATACAGATGTACGTGGCCCGCTAAGTGTTAGCACAAAATATGGTCATTACTACTTTATCACCTTTACCGATGACCATTCGAGGTTTGAGTATGTGTATTTGATGAAATACAAGTCTGAAGCCTTTGAAAAGTTCAAAGAATTTAGAGCAGAAGTCGAGAAACAGTTAGGAAAGATTATTAAAACACTATGATTAGATCGAGGTGGAGAATACTTGAGTACTGAGTTTTAAGACAACCTTAAAGAGAATATGATTCTCTCACAGTGGACTCCGCCTGCCACACCCCAGTTGTATGGTGTGTCTGAACGTTGTAATCAAACGAGATGGACATGGTTCGATCTATGATGGGATTGACTGAGTTGCCGTCATCCCTTTGGGGATATGCGCTTGAAAGAGCGGCAAGGTTGTTGAATCAAGTCCACACAAAAGACAGTGGATAAAACTCCATATGAGATATGGATGAAAAAGCCGCCCAAATATTCTTATATAAGAATAAGGGGATGCATTGCTTACGTGAAGCAGGCAGTGGGAGACAAAATGGATAGTAGAGCCAATTTGTACTACTTTGAGGGATATCCAAAGAACTCTGTTGGATACTACTTCTATTATCCTAGTGAAACAAAGGTGTTTGTTTCAAGAAATGTCACCTTCTTAGGGAAGGGTTTCTATTAGATAGAAAAGACAGGATGGTAGGTAGAACTCGATGAGATTCGAGAACCACCCACTACACAAGTATTAGAATCCATACCCCAACAGCCAATCAAAGAAACACAAGCTCCTTGGAGATCCAAATGGATCCCAAGACCGCCTAATATGTTGAGCCTGCTTCTTGAAGAGGGCCAAGGTGAGCCCATTCTAGCATATGATCCAAGAAATTTCAAGGAAGAATTTTCTGATGCCGATTCATCTAAATGACTTGAAGTCATGTAGTCTGATATGGAATAAGTATTCGAACCAAGTGTGGTCCTTAGTAGATCCACCTAAGGAATTTTTTCCATAGGATATAAATGGATTTACAAAAGGAAACTTGGAGCGAATGGGAAGGTGGTGACCTTCAAAGCTAGATTGATAGCAAAAGGATATACTCAAAGGCAAGGTGTTGACTATGAGGAAAGCTTTTCTCCAGTCGCAATGTTCAAGTCCATTAGGATACTTCTAGCCATAGCAGCATGGTATGACTATGAAATATGGCAGATGGATGTGAAGTCAGCTTTCCTTAATGGGGAGATTAAGGAAGAGATTTAAATGTCTCAAGCTGATGGATTCACATCAGTAGGAAGTGAGCATAAAGTATGCAAACTTCAGAGATCCATTTATGGACTCAAACAGGCATCAAGGAGCTGGAACCTCAGATTTGACATCACTATCAAAGAGTTTGATTTTGTCAAAAATCCTGAGAACCTTGTCTATGAAAGAAGGTTAGTGGGAGTGCAGTGACATTCCTAGTGCTTTATGTTGATGACATACTACTCATTGAGAATGATGTAGGGATGTTGCAGTGAACTAAAGTATGGTTAGCTGGTAAGTTCTCCATGAAGGATATGGGTGAAGCATCATATATATCTGGAATACAGATCTATAGGGATAGATCAAAAGGATGCTAGGGCTCACCCAATCCACATGTATCAATATCATACTGAGGAGATGTAATGCCCTAGATTTTATGTGGATAAAATGAAAAGATGAAGTGTTGCTTGAAGAAAGAGACCGCACCCGCGCCTAAAGAAGCACCGCTCCCGCAGTGGATAGGCAGAAAGTTGGCCATTTTACAGTAGGGTCACCGCACCCGCGGTCCAAGAAAGAGTGCACCCGCAGTTGATGGACAGAGAGTTGGAGATTATTTACAGAAATGACAACGCACCCGCGGTCGACGTTTATGCAAATGTGGATGGACCGCCGAAGCTTGAGCGCAGCCGCGGTTCATGAACTACCGCACCCGCGGTCATACCTGTTACTTGAAAAATATGACACTTGCCCCTCAACATGCAAGATATATATATTATGTGTCTTCATTTCCTCTCCTGGACAGCTGAGAATCGAGAGGGAGAAGGGATCAAGGAAAAGGAAAGTTCTTTCACTTTTGAAGCTAGCTTGTATAAGATTTTTACATCCAAACTTTAATCCGATTTTGGTTTTGAGTTCCTCTCATCACTAGCTACAAGAAGATGTAAGTTTCATTCAATTCCAGCACATTTTGATATATATGTGTTAGGAGAAGGATGAATTGAGTTCTATAATATGTTCTTGAGATTATTGATATCGTAGAAACGCAACCGGATCGAAGAACGGACGTTGTATGCTATAGTTATTATTTTCCAGCATGTTTAGAATTAAATATGCAGATTTTGAGTACTATCATGTGCTTATGATGATGATTATGAGTTGAGAATTATGAATTGGTGATATATGTTGAGAGATGGATTGACCGGTATCGAGAAATTACGTCGTTATGCCGTCAAATTGTACCGAGATCAAGTATTGAATTGGATATGTGTTGATTGAGATTAGAGATTAATAGAATATGTATCAACATTTCCATTTCAGATTTGGTATTGACAGATTCGTCTTTGAGACTTTAACATCGACAGACATTGTGCGACGAAAGGTATAATTCATGTTTTGTTTGGGGAAGACACAAATCAAATGAGATTCAACTTGAGTTTCCCAACCAAATCACATACTAGAATTGTTGTTTATCTTTTGATATGAATTTGATTTGTTTATAGATTTATATTCAAATCTCGTGATATGATGATGTCTTGTTTATAGATTTATATTCAAGCCTTTGAGATAGGAGAGTCATTGGCAGACTTGCCAAACTAGATGTTCGGTGGTATCGACACTTCGGACCAGATTCAATCCGATTGTAGACATTCGATACAGATATGACCGAAGTCTAGGAATAAGACGTACAGTTACCCCGATTGGGAGGGTAGGTAACAGCCATTGACGTCTTATTCACACCAGGATCCCTAGAGTAGAGTCGATTCGAGTCAAGACATGATTTAATTTAAATTGCATGTTTAGATAGATCGGTTTCATAGACTATGGAGCCATTATTATTGCTTTGAGTCATGATTTATGATTATGTATCAGCATGTTTACATGTTTTATACTGGGATTTGTTCTCACCGGAGTTTCCGGCTGTTGTTATGTCTGTATGTGTGCATAAAACAGGTGGGGCAGGATCTGGGTCACGTCAGAGATAAGATCAAGATAGCGTGGTGACTACTGGCGCAGAAGACCACTAGTGATGTGTACTAGATTTGTACTACTTGTAGTTTATGGTTTGTATTAAACACTAGTAATGTGTTTGTAGTAGAACATGACATGTATATTATATGTGTTGTAATCAAATAAAGAAAGATATTATGCTTAGTATTTACATTTGAATTAATGTTAAAAAGCGAAAATTTGACCTACATTTTAAATAAAGATCCAATTAATCCCGAAAAGAATGAAGTTAGAGCCCGGGTCCCCACAACAGGTGGTATCAGAGCAGTAGGTTCTGTAGACTGAGATAGAATAGAATGAGCGGGGTAGATTGAGTCTTCTTCCTTGCTTTTGATGTGCTAGCATGATTTAATGCTTTCCCTATTATATGTTGTATTGTATCTGAGTTGATTTACAGTATATACTTGTAAAGACTGAATCAGAACCGATTCTGGATCAGAGGTATATTATCAGATGAGGGCTGAGACAGATTGTATAGATTGTATCCTAATCTGTTTGATAATCAGATATGCCACCTAGAAGAATACCACAACCAGCTGCAGGTCAAGTGCCAGAGCAGTGGAGTACGTCAGGTACCCAGATGGACCTAACCGCTACCTCGATGGAGACTCTATTGAAGCGGTTTCAGTCATTCCGACCCCCGACTTTGAAAGGCACTGAGAATGCAGCGGATTGCGAAAGCTGGTTGGATGAGATAGAGATGTTATTTGAATCACTTGCCTATACAGATGAACGTAGAGTGAAGCTGGTTGGGCATCAATTGCAAGAAGTGGCCAAGAGTTGGTGGCTAACGGCGAAATGAGCCTTAGAACATCGAGGTATTGATATTACTTGGAAAGTCTTTAAAGATGAATTTTATCAACGTTTTTTTCCAGTGTCATACCGAAAAGACAAAGGGGCAGAATTCGCCAACTTGAGACAGGGCCAGTGGAACATAGAGGAGTATGTTGCCAAATTTTCGTCCTTGCTTCGATTTGCACCTCATGTAGCAGGGAATGATGAAGTAGTTGCCGATCAGTTCATAAATGGTTTGAATCCGGATATCTTCACTTTAGTGAACACGGGGCGACCCAACACTTTTTCTGAGGCGCTGAATCGAGCGAAGGGAGCAGAGGCTGGCTTGATTAGGCAGCGAGGAGCTTCCTATAGTGTTCAGGTTCAGAGACCGCCACCGTTCGCCGCACAGTTTCCACCACCTCCTCCTCGATTTGATAGTGGAATCAGTAGTAGTGGGAAGAAAGATTCTTTGAAAGCTAAGGGTAAGCAGTTCAAGAGAGAAGGGAGCAGTTCATCGAGCTCCAGCGGGTCACGACAGAGAGGTCCTGGCCAGAGTAAAGATGTGACAGGTGTGTATTGCACTATTTGTGGAGGCCGACATGCCACAGAGCAGTGTCATGGAGTGATGGGCAGATGTAACATATGTAAGCTACAGGGACATTTCGCCAGAGTCTGTCCCCAGAGAGGTGCCCAGAGATTTCAGAGTGCAGGGTCATCAGCATTAGTGACTCAGCCTGAGAGGCAAGCTTCGTCTGTCCATTCCTTCCAGCCCACGCATACAAGTCCCAACCTAGAGCCAGATGTGGCCAGACAGTGAGCCAACCTCCCAGACAACAAGCTCAGGTGTTTGCGTTGACGGAAGAGCAAGCCCAAGATGCACCAGACGATGTGATTGCAGGTAACTGTTTTCTTTGCGGTTATCCTGCATATGTATTGATAGATACAGGTGCATCACATACATTCATATCAGAACGTTTTGCATTGACACATGCATTGCCTGTAGAGTCATTGTCTACCGTAGTGGCTATTTCTTCTCCGTTGGGAAGTGGTCTTATATCTGTAACTTCAGTTAGACATTGCTTACTACAGTTTGAAGGACATGAGATCGATTTAGAATGTGTAGTACTTGGTTTATATGATTTTGATTGTATTGTCGGGATTGACATGTTGACTAAGTAAGAGCCACCGTAGACTGTTTTCACACGATTGTCAGATTCATACCTGAAATGGCAGAGGAGTGGAAATTCTATGGTAAGGGTTCCAGATCTCGGATTCCCTTAGTATCTGCTCTGACTATGAGTAGATTGTTGCAACAAGGAGCAGAAGGGTTCCTTATTTATTCAGTAGATTTACTGAAATCGAGCCCGGCATTGGCAGATTTGCCAGTAGTACGGGAGTTTGCAGATATATTTCCTAACGAGATTCCAGGGTTACCTCCAGCCCGAGAGGTAGATTTTAGCATTGATCTTATTCCAGGTACCGTTACTATATCTCGAGCTCCGTATAGGATGGCGCCTATAGAATTGAAAGAATTGAAAGCACAACTAGAAGATCTTCTAGCCAAGGAACATATCAGACCCAGTGTATCTCCTTGGGGCGCACCAGTGCTATTTGTGCGAAAGAAACACGGTTCTATGAGCTTGTGTATAGATTACAGGCAACTGAACAAGGCAACGATAAAGAACAAATATCCTTTGCATCGTATCGACGACTTATTTGATCAGTTGCAGGGATCATCTATCTATTCCAAGATCGATCTGAGATCTGGAAATCACCAGCTGCGAGTACGAGATATTGATATAACAAAGACATCATTCCGAACCAGGTATGGACATTACGAATTTATTGTCATGCCTTTTGGTTTAACGAATGCTCCAGCGGTGTTCATGGGACTAATGAACCGTGTCTTTCATATGTATTTAGATGAATTTGTGATTGTTTTTATTGATGATATTTTGGTGTACTCTAATAATCTGAATGAGTATGCCAATCATTTGATAATTGTGTTGCAAACACTAAGGAATGAAAGATTATATGCGAAACTGTCAAAGTGTGAGTTTTGGCTGAGACAGGTTGTCTTCTTGGGTCATATCATATCTGGATATGGTATTTCTGTGGATCCGAGTAAAGTGGAAGCTGTGATCAGTTGGCCGAGACCGACTTCGATGCCTGAGATACGCAGTTTCATGGGTCTAGCAGGGTACTATAGACGACTCATCAAAGATTTCTCCAGCATTACGAAGCCGATTACCCAGTTGACGCAAAAGAATACACCATTTGTGTGGTCGGAGGATTGCGAGTCTAGCTTCCTAGAGTTGAAGAAGAGGCTGACCAGTGCACCTGTCTTGATGAATCCTTCAGGTACTGGCAATTTCGTTGTATATTGTGATGCATTTCACAGAGGGCTGGGATGTGTTCTTATGCAGCGGGGTCATGTAATCGCATATGCCTCTAGACAGCTGAAGCCACACGAGATTTGATACCCCATTCATAATCTTGAATTGGCGGCTATCGTATTTTCATTAAAGATTTGGCGTCATTATCTTTATGGTGAGAAATTTGAAATTTACTCTGACCATAAAAGCCTGAAGTATCTGTTTTCTCAGTCAGAATTGAATATGAGGCAGCGTAGATGGCTTGATCTACTGAAAGATTTTGATTGCGAGATCAAGTACTATCCAGGGAAGTCAAATACAGCAGCAGATGCCTTGAGTCGAAAGGTTTGTGCCCTATCCTTATCGACGATAGGTGTTTCGAATTTAGTTGAAGATTGTTGTTTTTCTGGTTTAGCATTTGACACTGATAGTAGACCATTAAGACTTGCCACGATTCAAGTTGAGCAAGATTTGATTATGAAAATCAAAGAAGCTCAAAGAACAGATCATAATATACAGAAGTCAATTCAGATGGTCAGATCAGGACATCAGTCTGAATATCAGGTACATGATTTTGACTTGTATGTGAATAACCGTATTGTAGTGCCAGATGTTTCAGAGTTGAAACAACAGATATTTTCAGCAGCGCACTGTAGTCGGTTCAGCATTCACCCTGGTGGCAGAAAGATGTACAACGACTTGAAGACACAGTTCTGGTGGAAACAGATGAAGACAGATATTTTAGAATTTGTGTCTAAGTGCTTGAATTGCCAACAGGTGAAGGCTGAGAGAAAGAAGCCCGGAGGTTTACTTCAGAGTTTGTCTATTCCAGAATGGAACTGGGATCACATTTCCATGGATTTCGTGACGAAGTTACCTCGATCATCTTGGGGCTGTGACGCGATTTGGGTCATTATTGATAGATTAACCAAATCAGCGTGTTTTATTCCATACAGAATGACATACCGACACGATCAAATGGCTGAGATATATATCAGAGAGGTAGTCAGATTGCATGGTGTGCCGAAGTCCATCGTATCAGACCGTGATCCACGATTCGCTTCTCACTTTTGGCACAGTCTGCAGCAGGCTATAGGTACGACATTGCACCTCAGCACTGCTTATCATCCCCAGACAGACGGACAATTAGAGCGGACTATCCAGACTTTAGAGGACATGTTGAGAGCTGTAGTGCTAGACTTTGGCACTAGTTGGCAAGATTCACTACCGTTATGTGAATTCTCGTACAACAACAGCTATCAAACGAGCATCGAGATGGCACCGTTTGAGGCATTGTATGGCAAGAAGTGCAGATCTCCATTGTACTGGGATGATATATCTGAGGTACCAGAACTTGGGCCTGATATGATTCGAGAGATGACTGAGAAGGTGAAGATAATTCAGAAGAGAATGAAAACAGCACAGGATAGGCAAGCCAAATATGCCAATATCAGACGTATACCGCTTGTATTTGAAAAAGGGGACAGAGTATTCTTGAAGATTTCTCCCTTCAGAGGCATTGTCAGATTTGGCAAGCGTGGGAAATTGTCTCCTAGATACATCGGTCCATACGAGATTCTTGAGAAGATTGGCGATCGAGCATATCGACTGGCTCTTCCTCCTTCTCTATCCGGGATACATGACGTTTTTCATTTATCGATGCTGCGTAGATACATGCCAGATTATTCTCATGTCATTCGGCCTGACGAAGCTGAGCTGGATCAGACGTTGAGTTATGTTGAACAACCGATACAGATTCTCGATCGGAAAGAGAAACAGCTCAGAAAGAAGACTATTCCACTAGTGAAAGTCCAGTGGAGTCGTCATGGCACCGAGGAAGCGACTTGGGAGACAGAAGCAGATATGAGACACAGATATCCCGAGTTATTCTCATGATGTGAGTATTTATTCAGCTTTTGGATTTTAATGTTGCTATTACTTACTTTGTTTAATTGATTTCACGTTCGAGGACGAACTAATATCTAAGAGGGGGAGAAATGTAATGCCCTAGATTGTATGTGGATAAAATGAAAATATGAAGTGTTGCTTCAAGAAAGAGACCGCACCCGCGCCTAAAGAAGCACCGCACCCGCGGTGGATAGGCAGAAAGTTGGCCATTTTACAGTAGGGTCACCGCACCCGCGGTCCAAGAAAGAGTGCACCTGCGGTTGATGGACAGAGAGTTGGAGATTATTTACAAAAATGACACCGCACCCGCGGTGCAGACTTGACCGCACCCGCGGTCGACATTTATGCAAATGTGGATGGACCGCCGAAGCTTGAGCGCAGCCGCGGTTCATGAACTACCGCACCCGCGGTCATACCTGTTACTTGAAAAATATGACACTTGCCCCTCAACATGCAAGATATATATATTATGTGTCTTCATTTCCTCTCCTGGACAGCTGAGAATCGAGAGGGAGAAGGGATCAAGGAAAAGGAAAGTTCTTTCACTTTTGAAGCTAGCTTGTATAAGATTTTTACATCCAAACTTTAATCCGATTTTGGTTTTGAGTTCCTCTCATCACTAGCTACAAGAAGATGTAAGTTTCATTCAATTCCAGCACATTTTGATATATATGTGTTAGGAGAAGGATGAATTGAGTTCTATAATATGTTCTTGAGATTATTGATATCGTAGAAACGCAACCGGATCGAAGAACGGACGTTGTATGCTATAGTTATTATTTTCCAGCATGTTTAGAATTAAATATGCAGATTTTGAGTACTATCATGTGCTTATGATGATGATTATGAGTTGAGAATTATGAATTGGTGATATATGTTGAGAGATGGATTGACCGGTATCGAGAAATTACGTCGTTATGCCGTCAAATTGTACCGAGATCAAGTATTGAATTGGATATGTGTTGATTGAGATTAGAGATTAATAGAATATGTATCAACATTTCCATTTCAGATTTGGTATTGACAGATTCGTCTTTGAGACTTTAACATCGACAGACATTTTGCGACGAAAGGTATAATTCATGTTTTGTTTGGGGAAGACACAAATCAAATGAGATTCAACTTGAGTTTCCCAACCAAATCACATACTAGAATTGTTGTTTATCTTTTGATATGAATTTGATTTGTTTATAGATTTATATTCAAATCTCGTGATATGATGATGTCTTGTTTATAGATTTATATTCAAGCCTTTGAGATAGGAGAGTCATTGGCAGACTTGCCAAACTAGATGTTCGGTGGTATCGACGCTTCGGACCAGATTCAATCCGATTGTAGACATTCGATACAGATATGATCGAAGTCTAGGAATAAGACGTACAGTCAACCCGATTGGGAGGGTAGGTGACAGCCATTGACGTCTTATTCACACCAGGATCCCTAGAGTAGAGTCGATTCGAGTCAAGACATGATTTAATTTGTATTGCATGTTTAGATAGATCGGTTTCATAGACTATGGAGCCATTATTATTGCTTTGAGTCATGATTTATGATTATGTATCAGCATGTTTACATGTTTTATACTGAGATTTGTTCTCACCGAAGTTTCCGGCTGTTGTTATGTCTGTATGTGTGCATAACAACAGGTGGGGCAGGATCTGGGTCACGTCAGAGATAAGATCAAGATAGCGTGGTGACTACGGGCGCAGAAGACCACTAGTGATGTGTACTAGATTTGTACTACTTGTAGTTTATGGTTTGTATTAAACACTAGTGATGTGTTTGTAGTAGAACATGACATGTATATTATATGTGTTGTAATTAAATAAAGAAAGATATTATGCTTAGTATTTACATTTGAATTAATGTTAAAAAGCGAAAATTTGACCCACAGTTTTGAATAAAGATCCAATTAATCCCGAAAAGAATGAAGTTAGAGCCCGGGTCCCCACAGGAGATTCTCTATGGAGGATTCCATGAGAGTATATCTCTCAATGTCTCATGGTGTGAATCTATCCAAGTCTATATGCCCTAAGACTGATGAAGAGATAAAAACCATGAGCCGCATTCCATATGCGTCTACCATAGACAGTATTATGTATGGTATGATATCTACTCGGCCTGATATTGCATATGCACTGAGTGTTGCAAGCCGATATAAGTCGGATCCCGATCTACTGCATTGGAAAGCAGTAAAGAACATTCTTAAGTACTTGAGAAGAACTAAGAATTTGTTCTTGGTACACGGGAGTGGAGAACTAAAATTGGAGGGCTACACTGATTCTAGTTTCCAATCAGATGTGGATGATTCAAAGTCGACCTCTATATTTGTATTCAAACTCAATGGTGGTGTTGTCTCTTAGAAAAGTTCCAATCAAGACACCACACCGGATTCAACCATTGAGGCCGAATACATAGCTGCATCTGCTGTAGTAAAAGAGGGTGTTTGGATAAGGAATTTCATCCAAGATTTGGGTGTCATTCCTCAAATAGTTGATCCAATCCCGGTCTACTGTGACAACACGGTGCCGTTGCGCAAGCAAAGGAACCGAGGTCTCATCAAGCAATCCAAACATATACTGAGGAAGTTCCACATAATCCGGGAGATAGTGGGAAGAGGAAACATTTCGGTAGAGAGAGCCTCCTCCACAGATAACGTTGTTGATCCACTGACGAAGCCCCTGCCAGGACCATTGTTTGAGAAGCATCGCGAAGCAATGAGTCTAAGATCTATGGGTAGTTGGCTATAGGGCAACTGGGATATTGTAGAGTAGGCGCCCAGCAAGCCAAATTGTGGCTCGAGCTTTATTGACTCTAATGTAAAACATTCTTTACTTTAATAATATTTTACGATTATGGCATTATACTTTATCTGTATACCCATGCAAGCTACATAGATAAAGTCCTTGAATATACAATAGGTACCATGAGGTCTGCGTCGCAACGTAAGATTATGAAACTCATTAGCAAGAGTACCATATATTCTAAACAGGTTCCTGGTCGAATCAGCCGCCTAAAACAAGGATAAAGGTCAGCTCGAGCTTGAGACTAGCATTTGTGGTGTAAGCGCCATGTTTCATTGGCAAGGGCATGGAGATGTCCACTTACACAGATAGGTGATCATATGATGATGCACTGAACAACCCTCTCTCAGACTATCCAAGTGGTTCCCACTTATCGAGTGGAATAGTCCGCAGTTATGGTTGTACACCATTAGTCCTTTGACCCGGAACAATGTAGGGGCTATACGTACTAACATGCACTTTGATCCATTTACTGACTTCATCGAGGGTCATCAGGTAGCGAGGTTGGGTGTAGTTTCGAAATACCGTAGGAGCAAATGCATTGTAGTCGTGGATTCATCGTTCGCCTATGGATGAAGATATCCTATGTCATCTGATTAGTTAATAGTGCAAGGAGTCTCTGGCCTAGAGCAAGAAATGTGCTCTAGGGAAAGATGTTTTCCTAGTTGCACATGTCATGCCACTATTAGTATTCAAAGATAAATCACATCGTTATCGAATTCATATGCAACTCTCGATATACCAATGATTGCAAATTCGATCGAGATATATGTGTTGAAGGGACCATACTGTACGCTAACCATGACTAAAGGTTCTTGCAGGCATTATCAGTGATACCTAGGGGATCATGGGGCGATGCTACTAGACGCTATTACCATGATCCGATGTACGCAATCAGAAATGAGTTCTGACATTCTTAATCAAAGAGTTAACGAAAATAATGGGATTAACTAGGATAAACCCGAATAAAAATAAATTTTATTCTGAATCACATGGAGATGTGAACCCACAACTAGCAGTATCCCAGAACCTTTGAGGGTTACACAAGTATCGGATTCTGTGTTCCCATTGAGATAGTTAAATTTCAAGGAGTTGGAATTTGGCGACTATAATTTGATAGAGATCAAACAGGAAGCTTATAAAATAGTTTATGACCTGATTCCATATGATGGATGAAATGAAAGTTATCATGATTGCTAAATAAGGAAGGAGAGTGGAACTGCTTGTTTTTGGGAAGGAGTTTAATAAAACTGGCAGTTGCAAAATATGGTAACTGCCATATATGGTAAGTTCTAAATTTGGTAAATGAAAATTTTGATCTTCAAAATTTTTGATTTTCATTATATGAACAAGATTTGTATCCTTGGTACATCGGCGCTTTCGGATCGTCGATCGGGGTTATAATGAGTTCGGAATCATTTTTTTTAGTGAATTTGGAATTTACTAATTAAATGATTGTTCAAGTAGTGGTGACTACTAAAATGCACAAATTCTCATAAATATTCTAGAAGAGTCTAGAATTTTAAATTAACCAATGAGTTAGTTTATGAATTAAATAATTATTATTTAATTTAATATACATATATATGTATATATTTTATATGGTGATATAAAATATGTGTATATGATATTATTATATCATGTATTATTAAAGGTTAATAAATAGATTATATATTAATTATATGAGAGTTTAAAAATAATGAAATTATTAGAGTCCTTGTGGGAGAGGGACTCCTAATTAGATTAGGAGTCTCACTCTATAAATACACCATTATGGCTCATTGTTGAATGATGAAGTTTTTGCACACAAAAGTAAAAGAAAATCTCTCCAAATTCCTTTCAACACACGGCCACCCTTTTTGATAGAAAAGGAAAAATTTGGCCAATTTTTAATTCCATCACGTCGTGCCGTCGTCGCTGCACCTTCTCCGGATTTTGGAAATTCGGAGTACGTAATCTCAACTCATAAATCGCTTGCGATTTTTAGTGCAATCCAGGCGAGGAGGACAGTCTTCGATCGTGGACCCAATTAGGCGATGAAAGAAGAAGAGCCGTTCACAGGAATTTACAAGAAGGGCTATATCCGTTTAAACATCGGAATAGTTTGGGGTCAAGCATTAAGAACGCAAAGGTAATATCCTAAACGCCCTATGGATGGTTTTGAACACACGACGCCCAAGCTAAAATATTTTAAAATTCCGCTGCGTCTTGGATACGAGAATACGATGTCCCAACAATATATGTGTACTTGCTCTCACGATTCAGGTGTGTTGAGTCTTTAGACTCACTAGGTATGAATGATGCAGGTGAGCATATTGATGAGGAGACTGGAGGCGTCGAAGGCTAAGTAGGCGGAGCTGGGGGCGCACATGAAAACCCGAGGACCTTGCATTTCTTCCGCGTAATATGATTATGAAACATGGGTTGAAGCAACATTTTAATGATTATGAATCATGTTTAAAATTGTCGAGTTGTCAGGCTCTTGGCATTACGCTCAAGTTTGACTTTTAAAACAGAAGACTAGGAGATTGATTACATTTTAAGATTTTGCGTAATTGCAGTTATTTTTTAAGTGAATTGGATGAATTTTAAAATGACTGATTAAGTTATTTAAATGTTTATGAGAGTGATTATTTTCGGTCATAGGTTAAAAAATATATATTTCACCCGCTATTTTAAGTAGTAAATGTTTCACATATGGTGTTATCCTAACCTCAAATCTGGTTTTGAGATTACTTTAGCTCCCTTCAATGGGTCGAACAAGTCATCTTTTCTATTCAATGGGTATTTGTTCTTAATTATAATTCTATTCAACTCTACGTAGTCGATGCACAACCTCATGCTGCCTTCTTTCTTTTTTACAAACAAAACTGGAGCCCCCCACGGTGATGAACTAGGTCGGATCTGCTTATTGTCAAGAAATTCCTGAAGTTGTTCCTTGGGCTCCTTCATTTATGCTGGAGCCATGCGGTAAGGTGCCTTGGTTATTGGGGCAGCCTCGGGAACACGGTTTATCACAAATTCAATTTCACGACCTGGCATTAAAATTGGCAACTCTTAAAGAAAAACATCAGGGAATTCTCGTATTATAGGGATGTCGTCGAGTTTTAACTCTTCATTTTCTTTGGCTTCATTGTTGAAGGCCAGAAAAGCTTCATTCCCCTCCTTCACAATCTTCCATGTCCAAGAGGCAGAGAGAACAACTTTCTCCTTAGATTTTCGATTTCATACGTCTCCTTGATACCAAACTTCTGCATGATCTGGACGCTTAAGTGTCACACTCTTACCATTGCAGTACACAATGGCGTGGTTCCTTGCTAGCCAATCCATACCTAATATAGCGTCAAAGCCCGACATGTTGATTTGTATCAGGTTGGCACTGAGTTTGCATCCTTTCAGGTCAATTTCACATTCTTGATAAATGGTGTAGGATACCAAGGTATTTCCTCTGGGGGTTGCAACTTTGTATGGTTCAGTCAATAACTGACTTTTTATTCTTAACTTTTTAGAAAATCACTTTGATTTTAAGGAATGAGTAGCACTACAATCAAATAATACATAGGCAAGTAAGTGGCTAATAAAAATGGTACCTGCAACCACGCCGTTTGAAGTGTCAGCCTCCTACTTTGTCATAGCAAACACTCGGGCTTTTGTGCCTACTTTGTTTTCCTTGTTGCTAGTAGATGTTGGGGGTACTTTCCTTTCCTTCTGGTTTTGGGCATTGGTTCATGCGGTGCCCAAATTGTCCACACCAAAAACCTGGTCCCACAGTGTACCTGCATTCACCATCATGCTTTCTCTTCTACTTTGGGTAGGTCTTTTGGCTTCTTTCTTGTGCTGAAGTGGTGCTTGCCCGTGGTATTCTGCTCGAATAGTGGCTCCCATCATGTCTTCAAAATTGTTCGTCTCTCAAAAGGCTAGTGCAGACTGAATTCGGCTTGACAAGCCTTTAGTGAAGCGGCGAACTTTCAGTGTCTCGTCACACATAATTGTAGGTGAATAGGTTCACAAGAAGTGGAACTTGGATGCATAGTATACCACCATCATCTTTGGCGTCCGCTTCAAGCTTTCGAACTCAGACATCTTTTGCAATTTCACTGCAGTTGGGAAGTAGTGTTTCAAAAAGGCTTCATGTGAGGTCCTCATGGTTGAAGCCACTAGGGTGTTGATTGTGTTGGTCGTTACCCTTTTCCTCAGGGTCACGTGGTATTTATAGCGATAGTTGCGGTTGGCGCGGGGTGGTCTGCTTGCCATATCCTACCAGGAGTGTAGTTAACTAAGATGGTTTGTTGTAATAGCAAGCAACATAGAGGAAGGTGTAAATGGAAAAAGAGACTAAGCAATGGTAAATAAGTAATTCATTTATTTGAAAATAAAAAAGTTGAAATTTTTAATAAAATACATAATAAGCATAATAACGATACTAAATTGATATCTTAACACTATTAATCGTAAAATAATATAATAAACCACCAATCCTAATAAAAACATTAAAACTCTTGTTGACTAATATTAGCAACTGGGTTGTTAGCACTAGTCTATATCGTTCTTGTTTCTTGGGTCTTCCTTGGGTGCTTTCTCCTTGCCCTCTTCAGTAGGAGATTCGTACTTTGGGTCTTCTTCTTCCTTCGGGTTGGTTGTCGTCGTTGTAACTCTTGTTCTACCAGCTAGTGTTGTAGGGCGGTCATTTGACGGGTAAGCACAACAATAGTATTGTAATACCCGAAAATCAGTAAACGTAAACCTCATGCATGATTGAAATAATTTAGGGCGGTCATTTGACGGGTGAGCACAACAATGGTATTGTAGTACCCAAAAACCAGTACACTTAAACCTCATGCATTATTGAAATAATTTAATTAATATTTAGGTAATGCATACTATATATTAAATTATTATTATTATTATTATTATATATATATGCAATATAAAATGCTTTCTCAAGTTTTTTCTTTCAGATGAATATTCGATGTCGATGCTAGAAAGAAATCAAAGACGATTAAAGTGTTAGAAATTTAAAGTTATATCCTTATAATTTTTATATTAAGTTTAGAAAATAGGAATTTAAAGGATTTACGAATTTTAGCATTTAATAACTAAATTTAATTTATCAAGTGAAATAAAGACATTGAGCATTTTAATTAGCAAGTTTTGAAAATAAGGAAATTAAATATGTCAATCGAAATAAAATATTTTAATAATTATTTTTATGACATAATTACTTAAATTAGTAGTATTTAATTATGGGTAGAATTTTAAATTTGTAAGATTCTTAATTTCAATATTGGAGGGCTTAATTAGTAATTTTAAATGGTGATTTAATTAAACTAAACATTAGTCATTAACTTATTTAAATTTTAGAACGAGTGCACCCCATATCACAACACAACTCACGCGCACACACAACACACACAAACACACACAAAGAACACATAATTCGGCCGAATTCATCACTAGGGTAGGAGGATTTTTGGTTGATTTTTCTTCAACAAGCAGCCTAGTCGATCATCACACTACCATAGTTGATATATTTTGTCACTTTTCAAGCCATTAAGCACAAAAAACCTTCCCCAGTTCAGCCTTCGTTCTTCCTTGCAACGGTTTTCGATATTTCGTGCGCTTGTAACGCAAATACATGTCTAAACCTTTCTTCTATGCATCGATCATTTTATATACTTTATTTTGATGCAAATTATGCATTAAAATTTTTTGGTTTGATTATATGTATGCTAGAACATTATTAAATATCGTTTCAATACGAAATATGAATGAACTTCAACGTTTTTATCGAGTTTGGATCGTAGGCTTCGTTGGGTAGTGCTTAGGGCTTGCTGCTATGTATGGATACGCTATGGGATGTGTTTAGATGTCATTAAGGGGTCATGTATGGGCCGATAGGCTGCTGGTGAGACAGAAACCCAAACAAACGCAGCCGTGCTCATAGGGGCCTGGCCATAGCTGTGGGCATCGGGTTCAGTATAGGGCTAGACCAGGGTGCGTGGCTAGGGACTAGACATGGTCTTAGGGTAGGAATGATATGGGTTAGATATGGTATGGTTGGTTGTCTAAGCTGCTGGAGCCGAACTTCTTGTTGCACGCGTAGGTGAGGCTGGCGAGTTAGGGTGCACGGTTTTGGGTTGTTTAAGGGGCTGTGGTGTGTTATGGGATGGAATGGGATGGAACAGAGTTTTAATCGATGGCTAAGGGTCGAGTCTAGGGCTTGGTTTAAGCTTGGTTCGAGTTAGAATCGATATGAATTCGTACGGAACGCCTAGATGCCATAGCGTCACTCGTTGGGCAGCTTATGTCTATGTGGTTTGTTGTACATGATACGGGGTTCGAACATGGTTCAGGATGGTATATGGCCTTGGGCTGTAGGTTATGATGTATTTTATGTATGGGTCGAGTCCTGAGTCGATTCGTACGTCCTAAGTAGTTCTATTTAATTCGGTAGTCGTATGTCTCCGAGTGTACCATTGGGGATATTTTGGGCATTAATTTTAGTATGTTAGGGCAACATGTCCAAGGATGATCCAATGAGGTTCAAGATTTTCTTAATTATGTATGACGCGTAAAATAATTTTTTTTCAGACATGCGATTTGTCTTGTGGCCAAATTACGTTTCAGGTTTGGAATCCAGAGAACATGTCTGAGGATCTCTCCAACATCTTCGGAGGAATTATTTATGTTAGAGAGTGGACATCCAGTCCAAGGGCTATGGTGATTCCTGCCGGCCTAGTATTGTGGTTTAGTTTAATTAAATGATTTGTGTTATGGGCCACTTTCATTGAACAGAACTCTACACAAAATGATTTACGATTACGATTATTACTAAGAGCATGAAAATATGATTTTATGAAAATATTTATGCAGAAAAGTCGCGTTATACATATTTATGCTTATATTATGCTATGTACGAGCTTTATTTAAATTTCATGGATTTTTTTATGTATTATTTGTTATTCACGGTTTATACATTATGAGTCATTAGACTCACTAGACTTGACCGATGCAGATGATGTAGTTGAGGAGGCTGGAGGTGGTGACCAGTGAGCAAGCTTGGGCCAGTGGCAGTGCAAACCCAAAGACCTTGTAGTTCGCAAGTTTTTATGATGCACATTTTAAAACTATTTAGTATGCTTTTATTGCATTGGTTTTGGTGACTAGTATTCCGAAACTTTTTATATTATGTTATAATTTTTCAAATTAGGTGGATGTTTTAAAATTGAGATTTTGATGGTTGTGGTATTTCAAATGAAGGAATTTTAATAATAATTTTATTTTAGTATGAGTGATGACCGTTAATATATTTTATGAGCTATATTTATAATAAATTATTTAATAAGAAAATTTTAAATTTTTTTCGCAAATATTAAAATATTAACATTTTAAGACACGATTCGTCACATGTATTAAAGCAATTCTCCAAAATCCTACTAGTGTCCCTTTGATAGCGATCAAACTTGCCTTGCATCACGGTGGTCTGTCTTCTCTCCTCCTCACATCAAACCACTAGCTCTTGGTAAATATCCCGAACTTCTTGAATTGTCGTCTCTTGCTCGGGTAAGTAGTATGCAAACCGCTCTACATTCTATTGGTGGTGCTTGACCTCATTCTTGAGGTCTCTTAGATCCTGTCAGGATTGTTCCAAGGTTCCTCGAAGTGTGCAATTTTCTCTTGTCTCGGTTCGTAGTGTGTGTTCGAGGGTGCAGATGAGAGATCGGGAACGAGAAATCGGCATCTACTATATTAATATCAAGTAAGTCACGTTAGAGTACAAAATTGTAACTAGAGTTAGTAAGGTATAGGGATTTTGAATAGTTGTTGTTGTTGTGTTTTTTTAATAATAATTAAATTAATTAATTAATTTAGTATTTTTTAAATTAAATTAATTTATTAATCACCCCCTTCTTAATTAAATTATTTAATTATTACTCTTTTTTTCTCGTAATCAATTAATTAATTGATTATTATATTTATATCCTAATAAACAGTTCAAATCTATACCTACAATCAGAATTGTAAATCGTGATTTGGTATATTCATTATTATTATTCATTTTATTCATTTTTGTTAGATCATTAATGATTATTGTTTGATATTCTTATCTCAATATAAAAATACGTGCACTAAATAGTAAATCCTCACTGCTCTTCCCTTACCTCGTTCGAATTTTTAACATATTATAGTCCTTATATTATTATTATTATTATTATTATTATTTTATTACTAATATTTCTGGTGCAAACCCATAAAAGAAGACAAGCTTATAGTTATAACAAACGGCAATTTGATATCCAGCCAGAAATTTAATTATTGAGTTTGTTATTTTAATCTCTAGATAATGCCAAAGGTTATATTTAAGACTAAACAAAGATTAGAGATTATTATCCTAAACTCCATAAGTACCTTTCTCTTGCTTATGTTCTCAACTGAATTTCGAACAATAAGTGGACACGTCTGACTCGTCTAATTCCAATGATATTAACCACCGAATCCTATTGTAGAACCCGTAAATTAGACTACGTATAAATCATGCATAATTCTAGTGTTAAATATGATTTTATTTCATGAGAATTTAAATTCTTTTTCTTTAAAGTTAATTATTTTATGCAATAGTTTAATTGTTATCTTTTCAGTTAATTAAGTGAGGCCGGACTGGAGTTGGAGTTTTGAGATAAAATTTAATATTAAGAAAACATTCCCATAATTTATTTTAGCTAACTAGTAAGTTAATTTAAGGTAAAAGAATGTTTAAGGAATTATTTAAGTAACTTGAGGTAAGTAGGAAATAAGTTCATTTAGGTTCCATAATTAATGTGTTAATTCACTAAATTATTTAAACGATAGATGAGGCTCTAACTATTTAAAATACACTAACTAAGCAATATTTCCCCTCCACTTGATAGCATGATTCGGCCACCCCATAGGTGATTAAGCATTTCTTTGACAACTCACCACCTTTGACTATTTCCTTGTTATTTCTTAGTATGATAACCCTTTCACTTTTAATCACCATTAATTAATAATAAATCATTATCCTTGCCTTGTCTTAGCATGGTAGAATCGGTCATGCCTCCATTATCCCTCCAAATATCTTTTGAATATCAAACCACTTCCTCATCCAACAATTCAAAAGGAGCAAGACATGGTCATGCCATTTGAATCCCTTTTATATTGCAACTCCCCTTCATCTCTCCTAACCATTATTCCCCCTCCTCACCACCGAAAATTAGAGTAAATTTCAGTGCAAAAATCGTGAGAAAACCATAGAGAAACTAGAGTGAAAAATCGAGTAGAAACAAGAAAAGAAGATCACTCCGCCTCCTCCGCGCCGCATCGTCATATTCGTTCGTTTTCTTTTCAAAACGAAACCAAGGCATGTCTATATTTCATTCACTCCTCAATCAAGCCATATTAATATTTTAAAACATCATACTCAAGATTTTTTTTTGAAGCAAAAACCGAAATGCATAAGAAGCATTTTTCGAAAATTCATGTGCAGATTTTCTGATTTCTTTCATACTTCACGGGTTGTGTGTTTGTGTGGTTTCAGGCGGTTGGCTCATGTCCAGGCTCCCAAGGCTGCATCTAGACATGTACTAGGACATGTTAGGATCATATTGGTCCAATAGTTCAAGCCCATGCATGCTGGAAATCAGATATGACAGCAACTCCCTCCTAGTGTCACTTGTGGTTCGATTTTTTTGTTACCTTGCTGTCAAGGGGAGAGTTTCTGATCTTGGCTGCCCTAAGGGCCAATAGCCATGGTTAGAACACCTCCCTATCATGTCTAAGACGTGAACAAGTCGCCATTTCGAGGCTTGGTCCATGGTGGAATTGGTTTTCAAATAAAAGAAACAAGAACAGCCCCCTCCCCTTCGGCCCTTTTGAATTCTGCTTGTGTCCCTCGGTTTTTGGTGGTTTGCAGTGGACCTTGGTTGGCCTCTGGCCCTTAGCCCTGGTTCACACCATACCCCATGATGTCTAGATCAAGCCATGGTCAACCATATGGCCACTGGTATGATGCATGACAGCAACAAAATAAAATTTCAGAAACATCACATTACAGATTTTGAGTTCTCGGTTGAAGCTTGGTGCTGTCCTAGGTGTTGGATTGGATTGTGTTTGGCCTAGGGCCCTTAGCCATGGTTCAATCCACACCTTAGGATGTTGGGAAGAGGCTCTGGTCAGTGGTTCATACGCCCAATGACCAATAGTCTCGCAAACGAAGCGATGAAAGTACAGGTGCGGTTGCTGGAATTTCTGGACAGCAACTTGCTGCTTCGGTTCAGAGGCTTGTTCGAGTTCTTGGTTGGCTTTTAACCTTTGGCCTTTGACTAGACAGTGCCTCATCGAGTTAGGAAGGTCATGTTTTTGGCCGTTCGTGATTCGGTTAAGTTTAGAGGTCGTACGAGAAATTACGGTGCGATGTGCCAAATTGACTCTCGAAAGAGCGTTTCATGTTTTGGCCTCCATTCACCAAAATTTCGGCTCTTACAATTTTAGGAGCATTATTTCGTCATTTTAAGTGTATTTTAATCATGACTAAATGATGGTTCGGTGTTGGTTCAGGTTGGCACGAAGTCATGATTAAATACGAAGTCGTTGGGCGTAATTGTCTCGTTTTTGGATTCAATTACAAAGTTTGGTCAAGAAAATCATTTGCATATTTTTCATGTTAAATTTAGGTCGCAGCGAGCCTGGGAACGGTCCAACCCATATGGTAAAAATAATACAGGATATTTAATTATGTCATTTAATTATATTACGTGCATAAAAATATAAAATATTCATTTTTTTGAGATTTATGCGATATTGCTTGTGGCCATTTCACTATCATGAGATTATTGTATAATCCGGTGGTCACTTACCCGTTCAGTTCAGTTCCACCCAGTATACTATGGTATTAGTCTGATCAGACGATTATTACTTCACCCGGTGGTCATTTACCGGTCAGTTCAGTTCAGTTCAGTGCAGGGGCCACTTGCGTAGAACATAATCTCAACAGAAAATTATTACAAGCTATTTCATTACAGGGCTCTATTGAGCAAGCATTTCACTTATGATTCTCAGTTCAATTATGCACGTATTATAATTGCTCATGATAAGTTATTTTTACGTTATGCCTCATGACATGATATTTTTACTCCCATGCAATTTTATTATATTACTTACTCGTTATTTACGATATATGCATGCTGAGTCTTTAGACTCACTAGACTTGATTGTTGTAGGTACTGATGAGATCGGTACCGAGGACGGGGACCAGTGAGCTAGCTTGGATCGGCAGTAGTGGAACCCGAGGACCTCATTTACAGCATTTACTATTTTTATGCTCAAATATTTTTATCAGTTGTTGGATTACTTTAACTTGTTATTTTGCGAACAATAATTTCTTCCGCTGCTATTTTGAACATTAAACTTGATTTATCAATTTATTGTATGAATGAGGAATTTTAATTATTTTTTTTTAAAAAAAGAGAATTTTTAAATTTTTCCGCAAATTTTCAAACACGAATTTTCGGGCCTTTATAACTGGTATCAGAGCAATGGTTCTGTAAAGGGTTGTACTACTACTGACCACGAGAAGCTCATGGAGTCACGTCTTCGGTCTGTAAGTTTTACATTTACGCATTTTATTTAAAGCATGAAATATTCGGACAGCATGTTTTCATGAAATATTTTACGTCCAGATTTTTATTGTTCAGTATTTAAATTTAAATAAATTATGGAATTATGCATATTGATTACGTATGTGTTATGTATGGAACAGTATGCCCCCTAGACGCATCCTTGAGCGTACTAGAGAGGATGAGCCTCGCCAGGAGGACGGCATGAACCAGAGGCAGGAGAGGGAATTACCATCTCCACCTCCAGCTCCACCTGACATGAATGCCCAGATGCTAACTGGGATGACTCAGTTCTTCGCACAGTTTGCGGGGAACAATGTTGTGGCAGCCAGGCCGACAGGGCCTGAGGCTACTTTTGAGAGATTCATGAAGATGCGTCCTAAGGAGTTTTCAAGGACGACGGACCCCATGATTTCCGAGGGCTGGATCAAGTCCCTCGAGGTTATCTTCGAGTTCATGGAGCTTGGAGATGCAGACAGAGTTCGATGTGCAACCTATTTATTCGGAGGAGATGCCCGCTTATGGTGGGAAAGAGCGTCGGTAGCCCTGAACTTGGCTACGCTGAGCTGGACACACTTCACGGAGGTATTTTACTCCAAATATTTTACTGATGAGGTGCGTTCCACGTTGACCAGGGAGTTCATGACCCTGAGACAGGGAGATCTGACTATTACGGAGTTCATCTGTAAGTTTGAGAGGGGTTGCCATTTTGTGCCCCTAATTGTGAATGATGCTGGAGCAAAGTTGAGACACTTTCTGAATGGACTACGGCCGATCTTGCGCCGTGATGTTAGGGTGGCTGGCCCTACTACTTATGATATTGCCGTCTCCAGAGCTCTAGCTGCAGAGCAGGACCAGCGTGACATTGAGAGGGATCGCCAGGGGAAGCGACCGATTCCAGTATCACACCGCCCTCCTCCTCCTCAGCAGTAGCATAAGAATAAGAGGCCTTTTCACGCCCCGCCTAGAAACAGAGGTCAGCAGCAGTAGCGGGGACGCCCAGCCCCGAGGACTTTTGAGCATCCAGTCTGTCCCAAGTGCTCACGCCGCCATCCTGGAGCATGTATGTATGGTTCCAGGAAGTGTTACAAGTGTGGTAGCCCAGACCACTTGCTGCCGTAGTGCCCTCAGAGGAATCTGCCTAACCAAGGCAGAGTTTTTGCTCTCCATGCTACGGAAACGAACCCGAAGATCATGCTTAGGACATGTACCTTTACACTTTAAGTTTATATTTGGGAGTTAATGTTTTTAAGTTAAGATTTTGAACATAGAATTGCAGTAGGATTGCATGCTCTACTCAGTATTATTTTGGAAATTTAAGCTAGAAGAACTTTGACCTTTGCATGTCTATAAGTTAGTTGTTGTGATTATTGGGTTCAGCTTACTATTCCAACCTTTCAGGGAGAATATTTATATCTGGTTCCGCTACGAAGGCCTTGATAGATTCAGGGGCCACTCACTCATTTATTTCGGAGGTCTTTGCTAATTTCCTCAAGGTTAAGACCATTGGGCTAGATGTAGCCTATTCAGTAGTATTGCCTTCTGATGAGGAGATAGCAGCTACCAATGTGATCCGAGACATAGATCTTGAGCTTCATGGCAACCTCGTTTATGCACATCTGATCGTGTTGCCGATGCCGGAGTTTGACATCATTCTAGGGATGGACTGGCTATTGCGGAACAGAGTTTTGATTGACTTTCGACGGAGATCTGTTCTAGTCCGACCGCCTGGAATGGCGCAGTTCTGATTTGAACCAGACAGGTACTTTCCCTTACCGCGCATTATTCCTTATGTCAAGGCTAGGAAGCTCATGCATAGAGGGTGTCGGGCATTTTTAGCAACTTTTATATCTGTCCCCGAGCCACCAAGTCAGTCAGCCGCAGATATTCCGATTGTTAGAGACTTCTTAGATGTTTTTCCTGAGGACGTCTCTGGTATGCCACCCGAGAGAGAGGTGGAGTTTTCTATTGAGCTTATGCCAGGTACGGCTCCAATATCCAAAGCGCCGTACCGACTAGCACCGACAAAAATGGCAGAACTTAAGAAGCAAATTCAGGAACTTCTGGATAAGGAGTTCATTCGCCAGAGTTTTTCACCATGGGGCGCGCCAGTCTTATTTGTGAAGAAGAAGGATGGCTCTATGAGGCTTTGCATTGACTACCGGGAGTTGAACAGGGTTACAGTGAAGAACAAATACCCACTTCCGAGGATTGAGGATTTGTTTGACTAGTTGCAGGGAGCTTCGATATTCTCCAAGATAGATCTGCGTTCCGGTTATCACCAGTTGAGGGTGAAAGATGCCGATGTTTCCAAGACTGCTTTTAGGACTCGTTATGGCCACTATGAGTTCCTTGTGATGCCGTTCGGTCTGACGAATGCGCCAGCGATCTTCATGGATCTCATGAATCGCGTATTTCAGCCGTATCTTGACCAGTTTGTGATAGTATTCATAGACGACATTCTCGTCTACTCCAATAATCAAGAGGATCACAGCAGACATCTTACCACAGTGTTGCAGACCTTGCAGAAGCATAAGTTAGTCGCAAAGTTCAGTAAGTGAGAATTCTGGTTAGAGAATGCGGCATTCTTAAGCCATATTGTTTACAGCAGCGGTATCGAGGTAGATCCAGCGAAGTTTGCAGCAATCAGAGATTGTGTTGTGCCGCAGAATGCATCAGAGATCCGCAGTTTTCTTGGGCTAGCAGGATATTATCGGAAGTTCATTAAGGGATTCTCCTCTATTGCCATTCCACTCACATCATTGACCAAGAAGAATGCTAAATTTGTGTGGAGCGAGGAGTGTCAGAAGAGCTTCGATACTTTGAAGCAAGCTATTATCTCAGCACAAGTTTTGGCCATGCCGTCAGGGCCCGGAGATTTTGTGTTGTATACCGATGCTTCGAAGCTCGGTTTAGACGCAGTGTTGATGCAGCATGGGAAGGTGATAGCACATGCTTCTCGACAACTGAAAACCCATGAGAAGAATTACCCTACCCATGATCTAGAGTTGGCCGCCGTAGTTTTTGCCTTGATGATTTAGAAGCATTATTTGTATGGAGAGAAATGTCAGATCTTTACTGATCACAAGAGCCTCAAGTATTTCTTTACGCAGAAGGAGCTGAACATGCGTCAGAGGCGTTGGTTGGAGCTTGTGAAGGATTATGACTATGACATTAACTACCACCTGGGTAAAGCTAATGTAGTTGCGGTTGCATTGAGCAGAAAAGTCGCGGTGATGGCTCATTTGTTGATTCAGAGACCTCTTCAGCTTGAGATGCAGAGGTTTGATCTAGAGTCATATCCTCAAGGTAGAGTTCCTCGTCTATCTACTTTGACGATCCAGTCTTCCCTTATTGACCGTATTCGCAGTGGTCAGCCAGCAGATGAGCAATTGGCAAAGTGGAAGCAGAGGGATGAGGCCAAAGACAGTGTCTTATCTTCAGCCAGCGACGGTATTGTGAGATACCGAGACAGGATATGGGTTCCCAACAGTGGTTCTATTCGAGCAGATATCTTATCAGAGGCCCATATATTGCCGTACTCTATTCATCCTGGGAGTACAAAGATGTACAGAGATCTGCAATTATTGTATTGGTGGCCAGGAATGAAGAAGGATATCAGACGGTTTGTATCCGAGTGTCTGACGTGCCAGTTAGTGAAGGCAGAGCATCAGAGACCAGCAGGTTTGCTCAAGCCTCTTCCCATTCCCGAGTGGAAGTGGGAGAATATTACCATGGACTTTGTGACCGGATTGCCGAAGTCAGTCAGAGGATCAAATGCTATCTGGGTGATTTTAGATCGTCTTACCAAATCAGCTCACTTCTTGCCTATTAAGACGACTTTCACCATGATTCAGTATGCAGAGTTGTATATCTGAGAGATAGTCTGACTGCATGGCATTCCCGTTTCTATCGTGTCTGACAGAGACCCCAGATTCACTTCCTCGTTTTGGAAAAGTTTGCATTCGACCATGGGTACGAAGTTGCTGTTTAGCACAGCTTTCCATCCGCAGACAGATGGACAGTCAGAGCGAGTTATTCAGATTTTGGAGGATCTTCTCCGCGCTTGTGTTATGAATTCTCTGGGAGTTGGGAGTTGAACTTGCCATTAGTGGAGTTCACCTATAACAACAGCTTCCAGTCGTCTATTTGTATGGCTCCGTTTGAAGCACTGTATGGCCGTAAGTGTAGATCTCCTGTTCATTGGGATGAAGTAGGAGAGAGAGCAGAGTTGGGTCCAGAGATTATTTAGCAGGCTGCCGATGTAGTAGTCAAGATCCGTGATAGGATGATGACTGCTCGGAGTCGATAGAAGAGTTATGCGGATCAGAGGAGGAGAGATCTAGAGTTTGCCATGGACGACCATGTCTTTGTGAAAGTAGCACCTATGAAGGGTGTCATGCGGTTCGGAAAGAAAGGAAATCTCAGTCCGAGATTCATTGGACCATTTGAGATCCTCGACAGAGTTGGGACGCTAGCTTATCGTGTGGATCTTCCGCCGAATCTGGCCGGAGTACACAATGTGTTCCACGTCTCTATGCTGAGGAAGTATATGGCGAATCATTGGCATGTCTTGAACTTTGAGCCGTTGCAGCTTACTCCGAACATGTCTTATGAGGAGAGACCAGTACAGATCTTAGACAGACAGGAGAAGAAGCTTCGGAACAAGCTGGTTAAGCGAGTGAAAGTCAAATGGCTTAACCATTTAGAGGAGGAAGCTACGTGGGAGTCTGTGCTAGAGATGAGGAGTCGGTACCCCGAGTTATTCGGTGAGTTTTAATTTCGAGGACGAAATTTTTTTAAAGGGGGGAGGTTGTAGAACCCGTAAATTAGACTACGTATAAGCCATGCATAATTCTAGTGTTAAATATGATTTTATTTCATGAGAATTTAAATTCTTTTTCTTTAAAGTTAATTATTTTATGCAATAGTTTAATTGTTATCTTTTCAGTTAATTAAGTGAGGCCGGACTGGAGTTGGAGTTTTGAGATAAAATTTAATATTAAGAAAACATTCCCATAATTTATTTTAGCTAACTAGTAAGTTAATTTAAGGTAAAAGAATGTTTAAGGAATTATTTAAGTAACTTGAGGTAAGTAGGAAATAAGTTCATTTAGGTTCCATAATTAATGTGTTAATTCACTAAATTATTTAAACGATAGATGAGGCTCTAACTATTTAAAATACACTAACTAAGCAATATTTCCCCTCCACTTGATAGCATGATTCGGCCACCCCATAGGTGATTAAGCATTTCTTTGACAACTCACCACCTTTGACCTTTTCCTTGTTTTTTCTTAGTATGATAACCCTTTAACTTTTAATCACCATTAATTAATAATAAATCATTATCCTTGCCTTGTTTTAGCATGGTAGAATCGGTCATGCCTCCATTATCCCTCCAAATATCTTTTGAATATCAAACCACATCCTCATCCAACAATTCAAAGGGAGCAAGACTTGGTCATGCCATTTGAATCCCTTTTATATTGCAACTCCCCTTCATCTCTCCTAACCATTATTCCCCCTCCTCACCACCGAAAATTAGAGTAAATTTCAGTGCAAAAATAGTGAGAAAACCATAGAGAAACTAGAGTGAAAAATTGAGTAGAAACAAGAAAAGAAGATCACTCTGTCTCCTCCGCGCCGCGTCGTCATATTCGTTCGTTTTCTTTTCAAAACGAAACCAAGGCATGTCTATATTTCATTCACTCCTCAATCAAGCCATATTAATATTTAAAAAAATCATACTCATGATTTTTTTTTGAAGCAAAATCCGAAATGCATAAGAAGCATTTTTCGAAAATTCATGTGCAGATTTTCTGATTTCTTTCATACTTCACGGGTTCTATGTTTGTGTGGTTTCAGGCAGTTGGCTCATGTCCAGGCTCCCAAGGCTGCATCTAGACATGTACTAGGACATGTTAGGATCATATTGGTCCAATAGTTCAAGCCCATGCATGCTGGAAATCAGATATGACAGCAACTCCCTCCTAGTGTCACTTGTGGTTCGATTTTTTTGTCACCATGCTGTCAAGGGGAGTGTTTCTGATCTTGGCTGCCCTAAGGGCCTATAGCCATGGTTAGAACACCTCCCTATCATGTTTAAGACGTGACCAAGTCGCCCTTTCGAGGCTTGGTCCATGGTGCAATTGGTTTTCAAATAAAAGAAACAAGAACAGCCCCCTCCCCTTCGGCCCTTTTGAATTCTGCTTGTATCCCTCGGTTTTTGGTGGTTTGCAGTGGACCTTGGTTGGCCTCTGGCCCTTAGCCCTGGTTCACACCATACCCCTTGATGTCTAGATCAAGCCATGGTCAATCATATGGCCACTGGTATGATGCATGTCAGCAACAAAATAAAATTTCAGAAACATCACAGTACAGATTTTGAGTTCTCGGTTGAAGCTTGGTGTTGTCCTACGTGTTGGATTGTATTTTGGTTGGCCTAGGGACCTTAGCCATGGTTCAAGTCACACCTTAGGATGTTGGGAAGAGGCTCTGGTCGGTGGTTCAAGCCCTAATGACCAATAGTCTCGCAAACGAAGCAATGTAAGTATAGGTGCGGTTGCTGGAATTTCTGGACAGCAACTTGCTGCTTCGGTTCAGAGGCTTGTTCGAGTTCTTGGTTGGCTTTTAGCCTATGTCCTTGGACTAGACAGTGCCTCATCAAGTTAGGAATGTCATGGTTTTGGCCATTTGTGATTCGGTTAAGTTTAGAGGTTGTACGAGAAATTACGGTGCGATGTGCCAAATTGACTCTCGAAAGAGCGTTTCATGTTTTGGCCTCCATTCACCAAAATTTCGGCTCTTACCATTTTAGGAGCATTATTTCGTCATTTTAAGTGTATTTTAATCATGACTAAATGATGGTTTGGTGTTGGTTCGGGTTGGCACGGAGTCATGATTAAATACGAAGTCGTTGGGCGTAATTGTCTCGTTTTTGGATTCAATTACAAAGTTTGGTCAAGAAAATCATTTGCATATTTTTCATGTTAAATTTAAGCCGCAGCGAGCCTGGGAACGGTCCAACCCATATGGTAAAAATAATACAGGATATTTAATTATTTCATTTAATTATATTACGTGCATAAAAATATAAAATATTCATTTTTTTTAGATTTATGCGATATTGCTTGTGGCCATTTCACTATCATGGGATTATGGTATCACCCGGTGGTCACTTACTGGTTCAGTTCAGTTCCACCAAATATACTGTGGCATTAGTCTGATCAGACGATTATTACTTCACGCGGTGGTCATTTACCGGTCAGTTCAGTGCAGGGGCCACTTGCGTAGAACATAATCTCAACAGAAAATTATTACATGCTATTTCATTACAGGGCTCTTTTGAGCAAGCATTTCACTTATGATTCTCAGTTCAATTATGCACGTATTATAATTGCTCATGATAAGTTATTTTTACGTTATGCCTCATGACATGATATTTTTACTCCCATGCAATTTTATTATATTATTTACTCGTTATTTACGATATATGCATGCTTAGTCTTTAGACTCATTAGACTTGATTGTTGTAGGTACTGATGATGTCGGGACCGAGGGCAGGGACCAGTGAGCTAGGTTGGGTCGGCAGTAGTGGAACCCGAGGACCTCATTTACAGCATTTACCATTTTTATGCTCAAACATTTTTATATGTTGTTGGATTACTTTAACTTGTTATTTTGCGAACAATAATTTCTTCCGCTGCTATTTTGAACATTAAACTTGATTTATCAGTTTATTGTATTAATGAGGCATTTTAATTATTTTTTTTTAAAAAAAAGAGAATTTTTAAATTTTTCCGCAAATTTTCAAACACGAATTTTCGGGCCTTTATAGCTATGCTCAGTTATCCTATCACCATCTTTTCAAATTTTAACTATTCTTATCAGTGCTAATTACAATTTTTAATGAAAAAAGTTTAATCTCGATCTTAACTTTGAATTACTAATTCGAAATTCAATTTTCGTAAGCTAAAATTTATGATATCGAATAATATCAGTCAATTATAATTTTTAAAAGTTAAAATCTAATTGCATCCTTATACAACCTCTCCGTGTTTCGCCTAATATTTAATAAAGATCCAATAATATGACGCTGTTTATTTTGACATGTCAAACCAAACCATGAATATTGAATTATAGTGGACAGTCACCATGAGTTCCCTCAATAATATGAGCCGAAGTCATGTGTGTTCCACTCAATTCACATCATATTTCTGGTGGAAGTAACAGCTTTCGAGCATTCAGGCCTCCCCAATAATATGAGCTAGACACTAACCGCGCATACCGTTTATCATGCAACTACGGTTGATAGAAGGCAAGAATAAATTAATTATTTTAATTTTTACTTTTACATTTTGATATAAATTTTGAATCTTATTACAAATTAGCGATTTTAATTTTTAAAATTGTTACATCGTTTAAATTTAAAATCGCATGCTAGAATTTGTAGGCTCGCAAGATGCAACTATATTATTTAATAATATACATATATGAATACTACTAATATCGTATATATATCATAATATGACATTCAATAATAGAAGTAAGGATGATCGATCACCAATACTATTAGATCCATGTGAACCAAATATGGATCTAGACCACAAACTAGGTGAATGCAGGGATGCAAATGCAATTTATTACAAGATCTTCCAATATTTTACATATTTTCATCTTGTGCATCGGACCCATCATCTTTCAGTCTTGATCTCCCACTGATTTTAATAATTATATTTGAATATCCATGACATATAACATATGCATCTCATGGGGTAGAAATGAGCCATAAACTAGGTTCACTTTAATTGTGACATCAACTACCAAAATATTATTAGAATAATTTTTTTAAAAGCTCTTTTCGAAAATACTCAAACACATGCACGCAATAAAAGCAGTCAATCATGCATTTTTAAAAGTCATTTAGCCACTGAATAAAAATAACTGTAGTTAAATAAATTTAAATACCATCCACTCCTAGTCTACTGTTTTGAAAGAACTCAACACTTGTCAAAATCATCAACATATGAAAAGATGCAAAGCGTATAAAACATTGTTCCACCCCTTACTCATAAACATAAAGTGCGAAAGGATGCAAGGTCCTCGGGTTATCGTGCCGACTCCCAACTCCGCCTACTTAGTTTTCAGAGCCTCCAGTCTCTACATCATCATGCTCACCTGTATTAATCACACCTAGTGAGTATAAAGACTCAACACACCTGAACCATTATAACAAGTACACATACATATCATGCAACATTGAAAAATACTGTAATTAAAATAGGCTTCATGATCTTAAAAAAACCTGAACTTAAACATTACATGAAATAACATAAACATATTCGAATCATATCTCATCATGTAATCATATAAGTGTTCAGTTTCCTTTATTGAATTCAGAGCATTAGTTGTGACTTTCGTATCAGATCTAACTCGATAGATCCATCTATGTATAACCACAATACCCCGCGGCGGGGACATCAATGACAGTTTTACCCATCCACTAAGCATTGACCTTACATGTTCGTGTTCGTGTTTGTTTAGTCACAACCAACACACCTCCTTCAAAACATGTCATCGTATTCATCACTTATAAATTTCATGCATATACATGTTAGAGTAGGTGCCCGTCGAGCCAAGTGTTGGCCGAGTGTTCACAATGAAACTCTATGTATAAGCAATCTTTATTTTAATAATATTTGAAATTATTGTTTTGGCAAATCCTTATCTGTATACCCATGCTAGTTGCATAGATAAAGACCTTGAATATACAAATAGTAGAAAGAATATGAGATGCTCATACGATGAGTATCATGAAACTCATATTTGGAATACTGTATATTCTAAACAGTTCCTAGTCGATTCAGCCGCCGCTAAGAAGGATATAGGCCGCTAGAGTTCGAGACTAGTGTCTGCGATGTGAGTACCATGTTTCATTGGTAGGGGACATTGTGATGTCCGAGCATGCAGAGAGTGCACTGAACAACCCTCCATAAAGGACTTTCCAAGTGGTTCTCACTTATCGAGTGGAAAAGTCCTAGTTTACGGTTGTACACCATTAGTTCTTATGACCCGGGACAACATTGAGACTCTATGTGCTAGAATTACACTTTGACTTGTTTACCGACTCTCATGGGGTCATCAGGTGGCAAGGTTGGGTGTTCTGTCGAAACACATAGGAGTCGATGCATTATAGTCGGGGATTCACCGCTTACCTTCGGCTATGGATATCCTATGTGTTCTCATGTATGTGTAGGTTGAAATCTCTGATTCAGAGTATGGTGGTAATTATGAAAGGGGTTTCATAGATTACACCATCGATGCAACTACGACATAACACATAGTATCGATTCATTGACATCTCTCGATAAACCAATGGTTGTCGAATCGGTCGGGATATATGAGTTGAAGGGACCGTACTGTACGCTAACCATAATTAAATGGTTCTTGCAGGCACTATCATTTGATACCTAGGGAATCATGTAAGCGATGCTGCTAGGCGTTTAACATGATTGGTTGGGTACTATCAGACTTGAGTTCTGACGTTCTTGTTATCAAAGAGTTGATAAGTAAGAATGGAGCAATTGGGTTATGCTCATATAAGGACATGTTTAGTCCGAATCACATGGAGATGTGAACCCACAGCTAGTTGTATCAATGAACCATTGAGGGCCACACAAGTACTAGCTTTCTAGATCCCGTTGAGAAGTAAAAATAGTTCAATGTGTTGAACGGCTTATAAAGGAGTTTATAAGCGTAAGGAAAATTAGAAGTATGACTTCTATAAAGGAGAAATTAGTTCAATGTGTTGAACGGCTTATAAATGAGTTTATAAGCGTAAAGAAAAATAGAAGTATGACTTCTATGAGAGAAATGTGAATTTTAATTTATGGAAGTGTTCCTAAATTAAAAGTTGGCCAAGTGAATAATGTATTTGAAAATTGTGATTTTCATAAACATTATTATGGACTAAATTACATTAATTCAAGTGTTGAATTAATTAAACACTAGCGGACCTAGTAGAGTCCAAATAATTAAATTAATTCAAGTGTTGAATTAATTAAATCATATTGAGTCTTGTAGAGCTCAATTTAAATTAATTATTTAACTAGTGGGACTTGGGTAAATTCAAGTAATGTTTAATTAGTGTCAAATATGTTTGAGATAATCAAATTTAGTCCATGGTTTTTTAATTGTTAAAAACACCATATAATATTGCATGCATGAGAGGTGAAGAGTTGGAGACAACTTTTTCAAATATCAAGGCTTGGCATGCTCCTTTTGCCTTTTGCTTTTTGCAAGACCAAGACAAGTCGTCCTCTCCCAATTTTTGAGATGCAAGGGCCGAAACTTACACACAAAAATTCTCTCAAATTTTTCTCTCATTGTGTTCTTCAATTGTTGAAGAAAAATACACACTTCTCTTTGAAAAATCTTCTTATTTTTCTAGTGCAAAATAAGAAGGGTTCTAGCTTGGATCAAGATATATAATATTGGATCAATTAATTATTGTGATAATTAATTGATGGTGTATGATATGTGATATTATGCATGAAGGATGATCAAAAGCCCAAGCCCAATTTGCTAGGTGTATGCTAGGATATTTTGTGTTGAATGATTGTAATAATTATCAATTTATAAAGTGGGCTTGGTTTATGGCCCGTTCTCACCCCATGAGATGTATTCCTATTTGCCATAGATATTTATTTGTAAATATTAGTATAGTGGATGATCAAGATTGGAAGATGGTGGCCATGATGATTATGAAGATCGAAGACATGTAAATATTGGAAGCTAATGTAATAGTTGCATTTGCATCCCTTGCATTACCCTAGGATTGGACCTAGGCCTTTGTTTAGCTCACACGAGCCATTAGTATTGGGGCGATTGATCATCCTTGTTTTGTTTACTGTTTATAATATATGCATGATATGTTATAAATAATGAGTATGTGCGTTATTATTATGATAATAACAAAGTTGCATGAATCCGGCAAACATACGATCAAACATGGCGAGCTTTTAAATAAAATTAATGATGAGACCTTTCAAAATTAAAAACCCTCATTTTGAATTAGATTCAAAATTAATATCAAGCCCGAAAAGGAGAATTATAAATTTGTTTATAATTTCCTTGTCTTCCATCGACAATGGGTGCATGATGAACGCTACCCGTACTCGGGGCTCGGCTCATATTATTGGGGGGCCCTGGGTGCCGGAAAGCTGTGACATCCATCGACATGGTGATGTGAACTACGTGGAACTCCCATGATTTCGGCTCATATTATTAGGGGAACTCATGGCGACCGTCCATTAAGGTTCAACATCGATGGGTAAGGCTTGACACGTGAAGATGAACGACGTCATATTATTGGGTCTTAATCAAACGTGAGACAAAATTTTACGTAGAGGGTTGCATTGTGATGCAATTGGAAACTACCTTTTAGGAATTGTGATTGGCTGATATTATTCGGGATCATAATTCGCTAATTGGACCTTACGTACCTACTGAGGAAAGGAGTTTCCCGTTTTCACTAGAGGGTAGTGAAAGATGTCAAAACAGTGGGAGCAAATATTTATGAAGTAAAAGTCCAAACTTCATATCTTACTAAATATTTTAAAATAGTCATCAACATTTATCTGTTTTTACTTTTCAATACAAATTGACAATGTCTTCGATTCGCAATCCGATATCTGCAATACTCGACAAACACATATTAACTGGACCTAATTACCTCACTTGGCTAAGAAACCTAAAAATTGTCTTGAATTCGGAAAGGGTAGCATATACACTGACTGAGTCGCCCCCTGTTGAGGCTCCGACTGACTGCACTCATGAGGAATTGCAGGCTTACAAGGAATGGTGTGACCATGACTTGAGAGCCAGGTGTTATATGCTGATTTCTATGAATGATGAGCTGCAGAGGCGTTTTGAGGATGCAAAGAGTGCTGCTGACATTCATTTGCATCTCGAGGAGCTCTTTGGTGAGCAAACTCGGCCTCTTAGGCATGCTACCGTCAAGGAGCTGATCACTTTGCGCATGCGAGATGGGGCCTCGGTCCATGAGCATGGCCTGAAGTTGATTGGGCTCGTGGACAAGCTCGTTGGCATGGATCTGATCTTGCCTTCGGAGTTGACCACCGACGTGTTGCTGTTATCATTGCCTAGCTCATTTGATCCTTTTGTGGTGAACTTCAACATGAACAAGATGGAGCCAACCCTTGAGGAATTGGTGAATATGCATGTTACGTTTGAATCAACCCCATCAAGAAAGAGAAGTTGGTTCTTTATGTGGGTTCTTCATCTGGTACGAAGATTGATCCACATGGGAATGGAAAAAGCGTTCTTTCCAACGTCCCAAGAAGAACGTGCCCTTGATGAGGCAATCTCCGAATCCCGTTGTGGCAGCCACACCAGTTAAGGCTGACAAGACTAGTGATGTTTGTCATCACTGCAAGAATCCTGGACATTGGAGGCGAAATTGCAAGGAATATCTGGCCCAGAAGAGTTCTGGAAACGGTATGTTCTAAATTGAAGTAAACATTTCAATTAACTCTACTTCTTGGGTATTAGATACCGGTTGTGGTTCACATCTCTGTAATGAGTTACAGGTGATGGGAAGAAGTAGAAAGCTTAGGGAAGGTGTGACCTTCTTGAGGATGGGCAATGGAGCAAGAGTTGCTGCCAAAGCTGTTGAAGATGTTTACTTATTGTTGAAAAATAGTTTTAAGTTAATTTTATGAGATGTTTTGTTTGTACCTAATTTTGTGAAAAACATTGTTTCCATTTATATGTTGATAAAAATGGATATTCTTGTTTATTTTGCAAAGGTGTTTGCAACATTTACATGAATGAATGTTTGATTGGTACTGGTGAACTTGAAAACGATCTCTATAACTTAAAATTGAAAGATATTCCATTAAATGTCCATTCAAAGGCAGACACCATATGAGATATGGATGGGTAAGCCACCCAAATATTCTTGTCTTAGAATAGGGGGTGCCCTGCTTATGTGAAGCAGGTAGTGGGAGATAAATTGGATTGTCGATCCATTTTATGTTACTTTGTGGGATATCCAAGGAATTCAGTTGGATATCATTTCTATGATCCCCAACAAACAAATGTGTTTGTTTCTAGGAATGCAACCTTTTGGAAAAAGAATTTCTATTAGATAGAAAAGGCGAGATGATAGAACTCGAAGAGGTTCGAGAGACACCCACAGTTGTAGAACCCACACCCGAGGAGCCAAGAGAGGAGATACAAGCTCCTAGAAGATCCGAGAGAGTCTCGAGACCACCTATGAGGTATGGTCTGCTTCTTGAAGAGGGGCCATAATGAGCCTAACCTTGAATGTGATCCAAGGACCTTCAAGGAAGCGTTATCTGATGCCGATTCATCCAAATGGCTTGAAGCTATGGAATGTGAGATGAATTCCATGCATTCGAACCAAGTGTGGAATCTCATGGATCCACCTGAGGGAATTGTTCCCATAGAGTGTAAATGGATTTACAAAAGGAAACTTGGGGCGGATGAGAAGGTATTGACCTTCAAGGCGCGATTGGTGGCAAAAAGATATACTCAAAGACAAGGAGTTGACTTTGAGGAAACCTTTCTTCAGTTGCAATGTTCAAGTCCATAAGGATTTTGCTGGCCATAGCTGCATGGTATGACTATGAGATATGGCAGATGGATGTCAAGACAACCTTTTTTAATGGGGATATTAAGGAAGAGATTTACATGTCTCAACCTGAAGAGTTTACATCTGTCGGAAGTGAGCATATGGTATGCAAACTTCATAGATCTATCTATGGTCTAAAGCAGGCATCTAGGAGTTGGAACCTTAGATTCGATAGTACAATCAAAGAGTTTGGTTTTACTAAAAATCCTGAGGAACCCTGTATGTATAAGAAGGTCAGTGGGAGTGTAGTGACATTCCTGATGTTTTATGTTGATGACATTCTAATCATTGGGAATGATGTAGGAATGTTGCAATCAACTAAAATATGGTTAGCAAGTAAGTTCTCGATACAGGACTTGGGTGAAGCATCTTTTGTATTGGGAATACAGATCTATATAGATAGATCAAGAAGATTGCTTGGTCTCACCATAGTCCACATACATTGATACCATCGTGAGCGGTTCTCGATGGATGAGTCCAAGAGAGGACATCTACCAATGTTTCATGGCATGTCCCTATCCAAGTCTATCTCCCAAGACTAATGCAGAGATAGCGGCGATGACAAGCATTCCTTATGCATCTACGATCGGTAGCATCATGTATGGGATGATATCTACACGTCCTGACGTGGCTTTCGCACTAAGTGTAGTGAGTAGATATCAATCAAACCCTGGTCTTCCACACTGGAAAGCTGCAAAAGACATCCTCAAGTGGTTGAGAAGGACCAATAAATTGTTCTTGGTCTATGGGGTGGAGAACTGAAATTGGAAGGTTATACCGACTCTAGCTTTCAAAGCGATATCGATGACTCGAAGTCAACCTCTAGGTTTGTATTCATGCTCAATGGTGCTGCTGTCTCTTGAAAGAGTTCTAAGCAAGACAATACTGCGGATTCCAGCACAGAGGCCGAATACATTGCTGCATCAGATGCAGCAAGGGAGGCTGTTTGGATAAGGAATTTCCTCTAAGATTTGGACGTCATTCCTAATGGAGTTGCTCCTCTCCCGGTGTTGTGTGACAACACGGGAGCTTTAGCTCAAGCAAAGGAGCCAAGGTCTCATCAGAAGTCCAAACATGTATTGAGAAAGTACCACATCCTCCGAGAGATTGTGGAAAGAGGAGAAGTGTCGATTGACATAGTCAGCTCCGCAGATAATGTTGTTGATCCACTAGCTAAGCCTTTACCTGGACCATTATTCGAGATGCATCGCGAATCAATGGGTTTGAAGCCTATGGGTAGTTGGCTCTAATGCAAGTGGGATACTGTTAGAGTAGGTGCCCGTCGAGCCAAGTGTTGGCTAAGTGTTCACAATGAAACTCTATGTATAAGCAATCTTTATTTTAATAATATTTGAAATTATTGTTTTGGCAAATCTTTATCTGTATACCCATGCTAGTTGCATAGATAAAGACCTTGAATATACAAATAGTAGAAAGAATATGAGATTCTCATACGATGAGTATCATTAAACTCATATTTGGAATACTGTATATTTTAAACAGTTCCTAGTCGATTCAGCCGCCGCTAAGAAGGATATAGGCCGCTAGAGTTCGAGACTAGTATCTGCGATGTGAGTACAATGTTTCATTGGTAGGGGACATTGTGATGTCCGAGCATGCAGATAGGTGCTCCTGGTAGAGTGCACTGAACAACCCTCCATAAAGGAATTTCCAAGTGGTTCTCACTTATCGAGTGGAAAAGTCCTAGTTTCTTGTTGTACACCATTAGTCCTTATGACCCGGGACAACATTGAGACTCTATGTGCTAGAATTACACTTTGACTTGTTTACCGACTCTCATGGGGTCATCAGGTGGCAAGGTTGGGTGTTATGTCGAAACACGTAGGAGTCGACGCATTGTATTCGGGGATTCACCGCTTACCTTCGGGTATGGATATCCTATGTGTTCTCATTGATTACACCATCGATGCAACTACGACATGACACATAGTATCGATTCATTGACAATCTCGATAAACCAATGGTTGTCGAATCGGTCGGGATATATGAGTTGAAGGGGACCGTACTGTACGCTAACCATAATTGAAAGGGTCTTGCAGGCACTATCATTTGATACCTAGGGAATCATGTAAGCAATGCTGCTAGGCGTTTAACATGATTGGTTGGGTACTATAAGACTTGAGTTCTGACGTTCTTGTTATCAAGGAGTTGATAAGTAAGAATGGAGCAATTGGGGTATGCTCATATAAGGATATGTTTAGTCCGAATCACATGGAGATGTGAACCCACGGCTAGTTGTATCAATGAACCATTGAGGGCCACACAAGTACTAGCTTTCTAGATCCCGTTGAGAAGTAAAAATAGTTCAATGTGTTGAACGGCTTATAAAGGAGTTTATAAGCGTAAGGAAAATTAGAAGTATGACTTCTATAAAGGAGAAATTAGTTCAATGTGTTGAACGGCTTATAAATGAGTTTATAAGCGTAAAAAAAAATAGAAGTATGACTTCTATGAGACAAATGTGAATTTTAATTTATGGAAGTGTTCCTAAATTAAAAGTTGACCAAGTGAATAATGTATTTGAAAATTGTGATTTTCATAAACATTATTATGGACTAAATTACATTAATTCAAGTGTTGAATTAATTAAACACTAGCGGACCTAGTAGAGTCCAAATAATTAAATTAATTCAAGTGTTGAATTAATTAAATCATATTGAGTCTTGTAGAGCTCAATTTAAATTAATTATTTAACTAGTGGGACTTGGGTAAATTCAAGTAATGTTTAATTAGTCTCAAATATGTTTGAGATAATCGAATTTAGTCCATGGTTTTTTAATTGTTAAAAACACCATATAATATTGCATGCATGAGAGGTGAAGACTTGAAGACAACTTTTTCGAATATCAAGGCTTGGCATGCTCCTTTTGCCTTTTGCTTTTTGCAAGACCAAGACAAGTCTTCCTCTCCCAATTTTTGAGATGCAAGGGCCGAAACTTACACAAAAAAATTCTCTCAAATTTTTCTCTCATTGTTTTCTTCAATTGTTGAAGAAAAATACACACTTCTCTTTGAAAAATCTTCTTATTTTTCTAGTGCAAAATAAGAAGGGTTCTAGCTGGCAAGTGGTGGGCTTGATTTTGAAGGAAAGGAGGAAGCTTGTAGATCAACTCATCCATTCAAGAGCTAAAGTGTTTACACTTTAGTTGGAGCTATACATCAATTCTTGTGATTCATAGGTAAAATTCTAAACACACTATGAATGTCATTTTTGTGTTTTGTTGTATCTGCTACACATTATAAGGGGTGGCCGAAAATTTAGATGAAAATTTTGATTTTTTAAACTTCCGTTGCGCTTCCGGTCACCGTAACCGATCCTCTTTCAATACGTACTTTTTCTTAAAACCAAGCATGCAACGTATTTTCTTGTGTTTTCAAAAAAATTCATATTCATATTAAACATATACATTTTAGACATGCAATCTAGGTTATCCGAGCGATGCCAGGACTGCTAGCTCGACCCAGGTGAAAAATGATCATTTTGCCCTTGGAAAGCCTAATTAAAAATTTTACCCCTGGACCTCAGAATTTTGACCAGAAGCCAACCAAACTTAGCGAAACACCTTAAAACATATTTTAACCATATCTTAGACGTAGACTCGAGCCCATGCAATAACTTTTATAATTCGTTTTAAAACTTGGACCCTAGTCCAAGTTTTAATCCGAAACTCAACCAAATATTTCCAAACCTAAACCAACACTTACTCACACCCTACCAGCCCCTAAACAACGTGATTCTATCCAATTATGCCCCTCTAAACTCGGCTTCAACTTACTGAAAAAAAATTTTCTGAACTAAATACTCGAACCCTAGTTATACCTAGCTCCCCAAACTTCGACCCTAGGCCCGAAACCAACATGACCAGTCCTTAGCAACCCACCTTAGCACCACGACTAGACCTACGTGCACCTGACTGGACCTTTCAGATCGAGCCATGCACGCAAGAACGCATCACCTCCCGAATCCTACTCTTCACGCATCTACACGCCAAAAATGACATGGTTGTACCTTCGCCCTTCGAGCCAGCCTAGCAATGACCTCCCAGGACCGAGACTTAGAACCTCTCACGTCTGAACCACGGCCTGGAGCGCGCCTGAACACGGATGCCTCAACCCATCACTTGATCGAACCATCCCAAGCCTTACAACAATGAAACCCGATCGACCCCTACATGGTTTGATCCAAAACCGATCCACACACCTAGACACCTTCGAACTTGGAGCAACGCAGCCCGTAAACAACGTGACTTGGCAGCCCCCTAATATACGAGCCAAAAAACGGGAGTTTACATATAAAAGTGAAGTATTTTCCATGACATTTTGGTCCACATACACATAAAATGATAAATATGATTTTTCTCATGCATAAACACACAAATAGACATATAGGGCGTGCCTTTGCATATTTACGCTCAAAAACTCAACAAAAATTGCGTATAACGGACATCGGAGGGACGAGGAAGAGTTACTATAAATTTTTCTTACAAGAGTCGACCACAAGAGTTGCTGCTGGAATTTTGAGAGGGGCGGCCGAAGCTATGGGAGGGTGATATTAGGGTTTGAAGGTAGGGTTTGTTATGATATAAATGTTTAATGGGCCCACAATTAGAAATAATAAAGATGCGTAGGTGTTTAGGCCCAATATATATTAAATTAGGCCCATTAAGCACAATAATATCCTTGTAAAATATTTCGTTTAAATATGTTTTTTAAAATATTGCTCGAACCCTCAAAAAGTCCTCCGTTTTGCCAAAAAGTGTATGTCGGTTTAAAATATGCCTCGATGAGTAAAAATACCTTAAAGCCCATTTTCGAAATGTAAAGCCCCAGATTGGACGACTGTCCTCACTGTATCAAGACGAGTCTTTCTAGCGTGCTTATGTTCACACTTACACACACCCTAGAAAACTTCCCAGGGGGTCATCTATCCCAGAATTGCCCCAAGTCAAGCACGCTTAACTTTGGAGTTCTTATGTGATGTGCTACCGAAAATAAGATGAACCTTCTTGATATGAGTAGTACATATCAAATCTTTTAAACCCTCCTAAACTGCACAGTCCCATCCCTGAACAGTTTCGAAATCCCTCTCCTTCTGGTGTAAGATCGGTTAATTTATGTTCCCTCCGCCTAGAATCTTGCTAGGAGCCGCTCATTGTCCGTGCAACCTCATGGCACCGACGATCACTCTCAGCCCTCTTCGGCCTCGGGCCTCACATGCCCACAAGCTTTCGCTTGGTTCGTCACCGAACCACACTGTACTAGGAGAGGTCGGCTTTGATACCAACTGAAACGTCTCGTTCATTTTAAAATTCTATTGAACATTTTTTTTAATGCAATGATTGATACCATGCCTACATAAATCCAAAAAATTTGAAACATGCATTTTGTAAAATCCTCCACTGTTGTATACAATAACGACAGTAAAATTATGAAAAGAGCAACCAACTTAAACCATTACTGTTTTAAAAATATAAAACGTCTAGCATGTGAAAAATATGTCAAAACTCTCAACAAAATAAAATAATCCACCATTTAAAGAAACTGTTTAAACATGTTCCCATAAAATCATATTCTTGTTGAAGAATACAAGGTCCTCGGGTTAACGTGCGCCACAAGTTCCGCCCATTCAGTCATCATCACCTCCAATCTCCTGATCAAAATGCTCACTTGCATCATTCACACCTAGTGAGTCTAAAGATTCAACACACCTGTAACGTTAATAGCAAATACATATACATAACAAGCAACATTGAAAGTACTGTACTCAACATACATTTCATGTTCGTGGTAAAATCGTATGCATGATCGTGACCTGTCAAAACATGTTAATAATCATAGCATGTATCATCGTATCAACATATACGTGTTCATTTTCTTAATTTGAATTCCGTTCGTCAGTTGTGACTTTTGTATTATAATGTCATTCGATGGATCCATCTACGTGTAACCGAGGTGCCCGGCGGCGGAGGCATCAGTGACGGCATTACCCGTCCACTGAGCCCCAACCTTTCGTGTCATCATGTCATCGTGTCATCGTATTAGTCCAAACCAACTCCCATCCTTCAAAACATGTCATCATATTCACCACTTAAATAAAAAGCATGCATATACATAATTTTTCCTTTAAACCAAGCATGCAACATATTTATCGTAATTCCATAAAAATCATGACCATGATGCATGAGCATTTAAAAACATGATAAGATTGTGCTAAGGGCGCTGCCAGGACCAAAATCTCACCCCGAGGGCAAAATGATCATTTTGTCTTTGGAAACCCAAAAATTACCGTTTTACCCCTGGACTTCTAAAAATTGACCCGAAGCTTACCGGACCATTTTGCCCCTGGAAACCCAAAAATTATCGTTTTACCCCTGGACTTCTAAAAATTGACCCGAAGCTTACCGAACCCCTTAAAACATCCCATAACATATTTAAATGTATTTCTTAGACGTAAACTCGAGCTAATTTCAAAAATTAATCGATTTGTTTCAAAAACCTAGACCGGGGTCCCGGTTTTAATCCGAATCGACTCGAAACTTAACAAATTTTTCCCAGATTGAACCATAACTTAAACAACTCATTCTAAACCATTTACTACTTATATTATTTCCTTAAATCCATAATCTTTCGGCCAACACCTACTGTCCCTAGTTAAAGTCTCGGCCCCCCTTTTTGTGCAATATATAACCCACACATGGCTCCCACCCTTAAATATTTCGGTCCACCCCCTACTAACCGATGTACAGCCTTTAAGGCTCACCTGTAAGACCGTAAGGAACCTTCTAAATTAAGCCAACCCAAAGAATAATGCTGGTTCACAAACCATACGCAGAAACCGATCGAACCTATCACACTTTATCTCGATCAAGCTATACCTCCAAGGACCGAGCTTCTCCCTCAACCGTCCATCCCCTCCACTCATCAGCCTCCTCGTGAGTTGCAGCAACAAGAAATTCGGTTCCTCCAATTCCTTCAAGCTAGAGCCTTCCCACGCTCCTCGGACGTGCATTTTTCTAGCTTTTGTTTACAAAATCATCAAGGCATGCCTTCTAACTTTACTTTCTCATCATTCATATCATAATACATGTTTTTGATGGATCTTGCATGATATATTAAGGACCTAACAATCTTCTTATGTGTTACTTTGAAATACACGAAATTACATGATTTTATTACCATATAACCATCGATCTATGTTGTTTGAAGGAGCTGTCATGGAATGGATCATATCGACGTGATCTATAGAAGGTTTAAGAGTTATTTAATGGGTGGAAATGAAACTGGAGCGGGTCTTGTAGTGGGCCAAGCGAATTTGGTATTATGGGGAAGAAATGGGTTCGATAGGTGTTAGGAAGGGTTCGGCCGTGCATTGTACCCAGGATTGCTTTGCCATGACCTATATGTCCGTGAGGTCTTGGATTCGAATCCTGGAAAGGTAAAAGCTCCAGTGCCTAGGCTGGAGAAGTTCTATGAGTAATGACGCATGGGAAAGCCCGTGAGGGAAAAGGCCCTAGTGGGAACCCAAGATTGGACAAGGCCCCTGAGGGAGACCAAAATCGGGATAGCCCATGGTCGTTACAAAAAAAGGCGCATTTTTTTGTAACGATCAAGGGCCATTAGGCTGAACCAACATGGGCCTCGACCCACACCCACGCACCACTACTGGTCATGGGTCGTTAAGATGGTCCACCATGGGCCTCGGCCCATGCCCATGCACCGTCACTCATAGAATATTCCACTCCTGGAAAGTGGTTTCTATCGCCTCCCCCAACACTTGAACCCAGGACCTCCAGGCATAAGTATCTAGATTCTTAAAGTGTTGGTACCAATTGTGTGGGGCCCCGGGTCCGACATCTAATATTAATAATTATAAATGGAACAAACCAAATGATTTAGTAAAATATATAATTTGATGTTCACAAACTGATATAAACATCTTCAAAATAATTTAAAGGTCTCAAATTTTGAATATAAGTTTCAACATGCCAAAATAAATTAGTGTCCAAATTAATCCAAACATCATCAAATAGCTCCTAAGACCCTAGAATCCCACTCTAACTCGTATCTCCTCGCCTGGAGCTGGACTCTGGCATCCCAAGCCTCGCCTCACCTACCATCAAGCACATGAAAACAAGAGGTACCGGACATGCCGGTGAGTATAAACCCAGTATGATACAATCAATAACATATGAGAATTAAATTTTCAAATAGTTCATATAAATTCATAAAGATGCAATATAATGCAGTTCATGATCATAAGCTGTGGGCTATCAATAAATCTCAAGATCAAGTAAATCAACTGGTCATAGGGTACCCAAGGACAGAGAATCTCCCAGCAATATCCACTGACTCATCCACTCGAGGTGGGTTGTTGTGTTCTACAATCCCAAGACTATGGCGCGCCTATAGAGAGTGTTCAGACCATAGCAGCGAGCTCCTCATACACTATGCCAACTCAAATATAGCCCCATACGTCCAACAAATCAATATATCAAGGCGACCTCCGCCATATCAAATCTGAATCGACAATTGGCTCAATATGCAATGTAATGATGCAAATCAATGTCATCATTTCGATATCATAATAAACTCATCTCAATACAACAATCATCATCAAATCACAAATAATTCATCGAGCCATAGAATTTTCAATTTAAAAATAAAAATGATACTTTTACCTCGTATGTTACCGACCTTAACATACCTTTCAAATATTACCAAAAAGAGATCGAAATGTGTAGTTGAGAAGTCTTAAACCTCTGAATTCTGCTATAACTCAAGAACTCGGATCATTTATCAAAACAGAGTAGTTTCTGTTCAAAATTCATAACTAATTCAATACTACTTCAAATCAAGATCCGCAAATTGGATATTCAAGAAAACTCAAATCCCAACAATTATGTAAAGAAGTAATCCGTATCATTTCTTAACCGTAATATGCCATAAAAACATTCATTGAATCATTTTGTCAAACACGTGGCGTGCGTGCTAAAGAGTTAGCTCCTTTACTTTGCCCTTGGCTTCAATTCCATTTCTTTTCAAAATATCAATACATACAATATACATAATCAATGATTTAAAGGAGCTAAAATCAATTGAATCTTCATTTATCATAAACATAGCTCATGAGATGCATTCCAAAGAAGAATCTACTTACAACCAAATAGAGATACACTAGTCTTGGCACTTGGTGATGATTCTACAAGATCAAACCATAATAGAATCCATTAATATCGTTTTCTTAAGCTTTCAATCCCCCGTAAGTCGAAAAATTACCAATACAAACTTACAACTCAAGGAATCCAAGAACAAGACAAAGTAATAACTTACCTTGATCATTCTATTAGCGTAGATGCAGATACCAATTTGGATTGAAGGAATAAATCAAGAGATGATAGGAGGGAAAGAAGAAAAATGGAAGAACCCTAGCTTCTAACCGATGGAGAGGAATAAGAATGACAAGAAAATGATACAAAACCATTCCCCAATCTAATATATGCCATCCAAACCTCAAAACACGCTTTTTAACATGTGCTGGGCGCGGTGACGCAAGATCCGGCGCACCCGCGCGCCCCATTCTGCCCAAACAACAAAACTTCAGCATTGGGCGCGCCATCGCGCGAGATCTGGCACAGGGGCGCGCCGCATTCTGCCTAAAAACGAATTTTTAACTTCCGAATTTACAAAAGTGGTCAACATAAAAGTTGTAGCCCTATGTCTTGGCTTGCATCTCCAATTGGCCTCATGTCATTTGGAGGTCTGGGTAAAGAGTTATGCTCAATCTCCCAACATGTGTCAATGCAGGAACGACGATACACACGACACACTTCGGGCCACTTTTGTCTCGTCTTCCCTAATGATTTGACCAAAACTCGAAACATGAAAGTTATAGCCTTATGTCTTATCTTTCTAATGAAAGTATCTTCACATCATTTGGATCAATATACAAAACATTATGCAAAAAACCACAACTACTACCATATTTTTCATACCGTTTCTGCATTTCCATTACCTATTTAGCTCAAATTCAACCTTTGATTCTACCCATCTATTATCTATTCCATTCTATAACATTCATTACCATTCATACCATAACGTAAAGTCATAAACAATCACAACTACTGCAACATTTTTTTATTTCTTATTTTTTAAAATTTGGGCATTACAAATTGGGCTAGTAGCTCAACTGATACCAACACTTTAAGAATCTAGGTACTTATGCATGGAGGTCATGGGTTCAAGTGTTGGGGGAGGCGAAAGAAACCACTTTTCAGGAGTGGGATATTCTATGAGTGACTGGACCATTCTAACGACCCATGACCAGTAGTGGTGTGTGGTTATGGGCCGAGGCCCATGTTGGTTCAGCCTAATGGCCCATGATCGTTACACGAAAATCCCACATTGTTACATCATATATAAAATAATTAAAATAATTATTTAAAAAAAAAATTCCTTAACTGTCCGTGATCTCTGTTCCTCGTTCGAGCGTGAAATACCGCTAAAAGCCCTAGTAACATGCAATCTTAATGAACCATGAAATAAAACACATATTCATGTCATAATCATGTATTAAATGCATTATAATAATTAAAAACACATTTTAATAAAACCCTAAATTTGAATGCAGTCTGATTACGTCGTTTGAATTTCTAGACCTTACATTAATAATATCAAATATTAACAAAATGAATAAAATAATAAAATATCATAATATACATCTATTGCATTGGTCAAGACTCTCGATCATCATTCATGCATTTAATATCGCATATTAACATCAATTAATTAAATAAAATTTATGAACTGATTAAATCATTCATCTAATAATTTTATCAATAACCACCACAAGTATTAAAGAAGTTAATAAATTAAATAAAAACGTTTTTATTTAATTTCTAATATATTCAATAATAATTGATTTCTTGTAAAAATTATTTTTAACATAAATAATTAAAATTAAATTTTAATTATATATTTTATAAGAAAATTATTAATTTACAAAAATTTGCTTTAAAGAAAAATTGAACAAATTTTCATAAAATATCAATTTTATCCAAAATTTTGTAAAATAATAAAATCGCACCCTAGGCTCGAAAAAATCAAGCCCTTGACACAACACAGTGCTAGGGCCCGAGATGTTCCCAGGCACCTGCCCAAGCTGCCCGCCATTGCCCGATCAGATTGGACAGTTGGGGCACAATGTGCACGCAGGTCGCTGCGCGGCCGCCGCGATGCGCACACGATGCACTGCTCGCAACTGTTCCAGGGAGCTCGAATTTTTTTCGCTGATTAAAATCAAAATTTTATTAGTACATCAATTTTCTTAAAAATTTTGTTGTATGGTTAGAAATAAAATACTCAATATGAAAATGAAACCATATGATATAGAGAACCTTACTTTGATACCACTGCTGAAAATCGGTATTCTCGTATCCAAAACACAGCGAAAGTTTTAAAAAAAAATTTATTTGACATTCAAATAATATCTTTTGACACTCGTATGGTTTGAACAAAATAAACATTCATAGGACGTTTATGAATATACCTTGAGTGAATAAATCACTTGGCACCAACTATTACGGGATTATCGGAGATAGCTCTTGTAGTATTTCCTACTAACAATCTTCTTGAAATCTTCTTTTTTCAATCTCCAATCAAGTCCATGACTAGAATAATTGTTTATCCTCTATGAAATCTTCTTTCTTCAATATCCAATCAAGTCCATGACTGAAATAATTGTTCCTTCTCTAAATTACATTAGATAACTTTGAAGAAATTTAACATTAAGATCAAAAACAAGTTGAGAGCTCAAACCTTAAAATTCCTTTTGGGTGGCCGAAAATTGAGAGGTTTTTGGAGACAGTTTTCGAAAATCACACACTTGTGTGGCGGCTAAGGTATGTTGCCTTTCAAACATGAGTTCTTAAACAAATTTCTTTAATTATAGGTTTAAGGTTCCATGATAAAATAAAACACTTATGTGCTTAGTTAATTGATTTGACTAGTCCAACTGCTTTAATTAATTAATATTTCAAGTCCATTAGGAACTTTATTTAATTAGCATGTTGGACTTATATTCCTACAAGACCTTTATACATACTCCCAATATAGTTAATTTAATATTTTATAAACTCAACCTTTGAGTTTTATATTTTAAACTCTCAACTTTCCATAAGTTCAACTCCTTGAATTTATTCTCTTCAAATTTTAATTATCATAAATTTCAACTCCTTAAATTTATTATCTCATAGTTTTATATAAATTAAACATTTTAAATTTATAGTCTCAAGGGGAACAAATGATCCAGTGCTTGTGTAACCCTTAATGATTTAGGGATCTAGTTAACCATGAGTTCACAACTCTTTGTGATTCAGGACATTGTCCTTTATTCGGACTTACCCTAACTTGCCCCATTCTATGTATCAACATTTGATCATGAGAATATCATAAGTCATTTTCTGATTAAACTCATCGAATCACAGTAAGAGCGTCTAGTTGTGTCGCCCTATGATTCCCTAGGCATCACTGATAGTACTTGGAAGAACTAATCGTTTATTTTTAACATACAGTATGGTCCCTTCATCTTATATATCACGATCGAATATGAAACTATTGGTTCATCGAGGGTTGCATATTAGATTTGATATTTATGTGATATATTCATTAAAGATTCATAGTGTCATCGTATGTGCAACTAGAGAACTCTTGTCCTTAGTGTACATCTTACATTCTGGCAAGATATTTCATGCACTACTATTTCGTTAGATCACATAGAATATCCACACCCGTAGTGGTGAATTCTCGACTATAATGCACTAGCTCCTACACATGTCGCGATTAAACCCAACCTCGCCACATTGTGACCCTTGCGTAGTCGGTAAACGAGTCAAAGCACAATGCTAGTATGTAGTGTAAGGCCCAAAATACGATAAATAAGCCAACTACATGCAAATCTAGGAAAAATTGAAAATGCTTAATTAAATTATTTTAATTGCATTTAATAAACGTGGTAGACATGTTTACATGTATAAAATATGGTTTTCTACTAGGATGCAAAAACCTGTGTTTTTAAGGGTTACTAGTATTTAAGCCGTGCGATGCACGGGATGATATTATTCAAAATTAGTGAAAAATGAATAGATATTTAAAATGAAAAAAAAAATATAATTATAAAAAATAAAAATAAAAACTATTTTTCGCTAATTTTAAAAAAAATTCTTAAATACAACGCATGTCGATTAATTTTTTTGGCTAATAATCATTATCATATATCAAAATTTTAGATTGTGTTAGCCTAAGTCAATGACATGATGCTTATCGTATTTAGTGTATTGATTTCGACCACCAACCTTAATACATATTTAATTTTGTAGTTTTCGAGAAGCTATATATTATTATTTTTTATCATGTGATAAAAAAATATTTTTAAATCACATTCAATAAAATAAAAAATATTTTTAAATCACATTAAATAAAATTAATGAGAAATATTTTTTAAAAAATTAATAATTTCGTCTAAATCACACATTCACAAATAATTTTGTGACATAACACGTGTTTGACACATTTGAATGATAAAAATAATTGTTTCATCAATATCTTTATCCAAATAAGTTGTTATTTTATCTACAAAATCTCTTCATAATATACACAACAATCTATTATTCCGAAAGAAAAATGAAACATTTGATCATTAGTAAATTATGTATAAATCAGAAAAGTTATTTTATTAATATTTACTATGTGTATTCCAAATAATATCAATAAATTTTATAATGTGTCTTCTAATAGATGTGTACTTTTTTTAAAATTGGTTTAATCATTTTCATTACGGGACATTTAATATTAATATATATCCGTGAACTTTGTAATATAGAAGAAGATTATCACGATAGTAATACGTAATAATAAAAAATTTTGTACAAATCGAAGAAAAAAATATTTTCTACTGCTCGATCATGAAAGACAGATTTCAAACTTAATGTCTCGTTGTTCTCGTTGTTTCTATATGTAGGTAGTTCATAACAACGAACAAATCTAAATTTAAACAAAAATTACATCTTGAAATGATTCAACTCATATATGATGCTGAAAATAGGAGTCATTTCAGAATTCAATTTTGGAGTAGATAAATTTAGTAAGATAAATAGAATAAAATTGGTTTATAATATTATATGCAATATTACATTACTTATAATTTAAAATTAAAATAAGACATCCCAAGTGACAAAAATTATACATTGGATGCTTTTGATAGAATTATATCATACATTACATATTTCAAATTATGGAAATCTCGAATTGCATGCATTGAGTGTCAAACATTTCTGATTATTGAGGGTAATATACATGTTTATTGAGAGTAATTTTATGTTTATTTGAAACTCTTTTGAATCTATCTCTTTTAATTTTCTTGTGCTCTCTTATTTGAATTTTTAATAAGATAATTCAAGATATACAATATACATATGGTTTTGGAAGAAAACTACAATACATTAATTCTTTAAAATTAAGGTAATTTCTAAATGATATGCATTTGGGATAAAAAAAATTATGATCATTAAATTGTAATTTAATGTCCATTGGAAAACCTTGTTGTAGTGATAACTTTTAACACTTAATCAATTTTTTTTTAGAAAAAATAAATAAACTAATTAATATTGTATTTCTTTTTTAGTAAGTAATTTGAGCAGGAAATTACTTAAAATAGCAAAATGTATTTTTGAATTATTTACCTCATGAGTGATACTGAACATTGCAATCATTTGTTTTATAAATTTATTTATACAAATTTTTATTTAAATTGATTGATATAATCAATGTAAAAAGTTTAATATAGTTTACGTTTTCAATAGAGTTTAGTTTCAATTTTAGTAAAAAATAATAAAAAAACATATAATACATAAATTACGTTTGAATTAATATAGAAATTAATTAAATTCAAATTTGAATTAAATGAGTTGAAATAATCAATGCAAACAATAATTGAGGTGATCATTTATTGCAGTACACATATGTCAATATTCATGATATATCTTTCTTTTTTTAGAAATGAAATTTTGGCGGGAAATTACTATTTTTGGCAAAACTCTGCTTTTATATATATACTAGTATCTAATCCATGCGATGCACGAGATGAAATTAATTACTATGCTAAATTTTATAGAATTTTAAAATACAAAAAAAATGCTTATAAATTAGATAATTAAGAAACAAATTTCTTCACATATTATGAAAAGTTTCTTTAAATACAACATTTGTCGTTGAATTTTTTTTGCTACTATCGTTATCACATATAAAAATTTTTAGACCTTTAGGGTTTGTAACTCTGGATACAGCGACATAGAACTGACCATGACTAAAAACTGGTTTTTCAAAAGAGGTCCTACATGAGATAAAGATTGCCCCTGAATTTTGTTGATTGTCATTGCATATGAAACAATCAAAGGAAATTGTCTTCGTTGGAATTTGAAAGGAAGTCTTGGATCAGAAGGAGTCAATGACAATCTTGGAATAATAACTTTATGACCCGCATTAGTCCAGTTAGAATCTTTCCTTCCAAACCATGATTTTCAAGTCTTGTCAAAATCAATCTAGTTTCATTGCATAGTCCAATAGAATGATCTATGTTTCGTAGCAACATAACCGGAGTTCCTACCTTCAAGTTTAACTCGTGATTTGGTACTCCAGAACAGCTTATTGCATTTAAGAACTCGGAGGTATGCACATCATGTAATAAGTCACTATTTTTATCGGAATGACACGTTGTATCAGAACTCAAATACAATCTTCCCTCTGAATGGTTCATTGAAATCATGTATTCATTTACTGACTGAATGACATCAAGAGTCGGGGCCAATATAGCTCTTTGCTGGAAATATTTTGCATCATTGACATTATTTCGAAACAACGGATATGTGCTCTCAACAATTGTTGCAATAGGATCATTGTAATCTTTCAACAAAAGTTCATCTAGAATATCAATTGTTGCATAACCATCATTTTATTCTCCAATTTTTCCATCTACTAAATTAGCAATCAAATCCGAAAATTTTTTCATTTCAGCATATTCTTGATCAGAACCCAAATTCTGCAGTTTCATGTTTTTCGTCAATCTAAAAAACTTTGCAATGTCTCCAAAGGTACGATGAATTAATAGTGGCTAGAACAATATCTTGTCTACTACCTTTTGCAAAAACAGGCAATATTTGTCTAAAATCACCACCAAAAACAACTTTTTTTCTTCCAAAAGGCATATGAAGGCTTGAAGGATTGACGAATCCCATTATATCTTTCATACTTTTATCCAGAGCTTCAAAACAAAACTTGTGCGTCATTGAGCCTCATCCCAATTGATAAGTTTAGATTTTACTATAAGTTCTTCAAGAGGACTTTCTTGCTTGATATTGCATGTTGATTCCTCAGTAGGATTAAATGGAATTGAAAAGCGAGAATGAGCAGTTCGTTCTTCCACCAAGGAGTAGAAGAGATGCTATACCACTGAATGCCACATTCAAAACAATTTCTCCATTTTATCTCAAGCATGCCGACAGAGTTTTCCAAATAAATATTTTTCTAGTACCTCCATATCCATATACAAAGAAAATCCCTCCCGTATTCAAATCAACAACAGTCATAATCGTATTATATACTTGGCGTTGTTGATCGTTCAAATTATTTAGGAGATTATGATGTTCTCTGAACAGAACTCTTCTATCAAACCGCATCTCATCATGTATTAGGCTATTTCTAGAAGAATGAAAATATTCATCACTTGGAAATGACACTGATTGAAATCCACGTAAACTCTTTCCATAGCTTCGCAATAGTTTCTCAATTTCAACCAACGCATGACTTTTAATTTCATCCTCATTCAATTCCAATTCTACAAAAGAAATTAATTTAAAATATATAAATGCTTTCAGCTTGCAAAAATATAAAAAATCATAAAAATATAGTGAAATATTGGTGCATACCTTGATGATGCAGCAAGTTACGTTGTTTGTATAAAATATCATCCGATAAATATGTCCAACAAGACTCCCAAACTACATCAGGTCGACTAATACTGTCTGATGACAATAGAGTAGCAAATAAAACTCTCAAGGATTGTGCTGAAGCCCAATGACTTGCCTCAACGATGCCATCAATGTACTCCTTATCATCATTCAACAGCCCTAATGCATAGCAAGCATCACGAAATGAACGGTATTGAACGCCGTTGACAATAGATATATCATCATAGCACGTGGGACCACGAACTACATTGAGTAGAAATCTTAAATAGTACATATCACCACAACCCGGAGGAACATAAAAAATACGTCCAATTGAAAATCTCTTTTTTCTAGGAACAAATTCTCGTGTATCTCTTTTCCAAACAAACTTCATTGGAAATTCAGCATATAGTAATTCTCTTGCCTCTGGATATTTCTTATTAGCTTCCATCCATGCAAGAAACATGCTTTGATTAACAGTAAGTCGTTCAAGAACAGTATCGATTTGATCGATATCAGAAAAAATAATATTTTGTTCATTCGGAAGATGAAAGCTCAAACGCTCAACAGGTGGGTCTCTGTATTGAATCTCAAATCCAAAAATTCTCCACGCCGCCTCACACGGGGAAATGTATCTGCAGTCGTAGTACATATTGACTTCATCAACAATTTTTCCAAAATTGTCATTATCCGAGCTTTGATAAAATGATGCAGTCACACGATCATGTCCTTTATTTATATACTTGAACAAATATTTGATCGCTCGAGATTGGTTACACCATTCGGCATTAATACGAGCTCCGTACCGAATCAACAAATAATGATTATGAGGAACAACAAAAATGTTATCTAGATTAACACCATTCTTTAGAATTGTTTGTGCATTATCTCTGCGTCTATAGACTGGGTATCCATCCTCATCAATTGATGTTACTTCAACAAACTTTTTCGGAAAATTCTTTGTGCAACGACCATCGGACATGCATGCGGATTTCTTTCTTGCATCTCCACATGGATCGTGCATCATGAGATCACATACTGCACCGTAATAAACTGGATCTTCCTTTTCGTAAGGTATTTCAGCAGAAATGATACCATTGATTGCCTCTGGTGTTGGATATTTGTCTTCTTTACAAAGGAAAAGCAAAATGTGGGCGTGCGGTAATCCTCGCTTTTGAAATTCAACGGTATATATAACTGCAACAATTTAAGATGAATAATTAGTTATATTTAGTAAAATATTTAAATTTTCTAATATTCATGCTAATAATAAATAATATATAGTTGCAAAAATTTAATTATTTTACCTGCCTTAACATTTCTAACAAATTTATTGTTTCGAAGATCTTTAATCAAGGCATCTAACTTTATTTTAAAAATTCTGCAAACAATATCCGGACGGTCTTCAGGCTTCAACCCACGTTCCTCGACAAATCTCACAATTTCTAGCCATTTTGGGTTGCATGTAAATGTTATAAACAAATCTGGATAACCGGCCCATTTGCATATAGCCATCGCATCTTGATAGTTCTGAATCATATATCTGGCCCCTTCAGTAAACGTAGAAGGCAATATAATACGTTTTCCTTGAGTGGACGGATTTGTTTCACCGCGCAGAAGTGCATCATGAAGACCTTTGTACATCTCAACTGTTTTTGATTCATCCGGATATATGTCAACCTTGAAGATTCAACGATTGTGTATGCATCGACAACAAATTGTTGAAAAAGCCTTCTAGAAGATAAAATAGTTGAGCATTCGCAATCCCTATCTTGAAGTCGATATGAAAAAAATTCTCTTATACTCACTTTTTTTCTCCCTACAGAACTTGATTTAGATTTTGAGAATGAGATATCTTCTCTATAACCGTCCTCACCATAGGGAAAAAATAGTGGATATTGGAGAGCAAGATATGCAGGATTTAGTTCATTGATACGTTTAAGTTTTCCCGTTTGTGTTTCGACTAAAATATCTCTATCACCTAGAGACTCGTCGAAATCTCCCACAATCAATGCTGCAACTTCAGAAGCAGAAGGAAGATTATATCTTCTTCCATCACCACACCTTCTACCAATCAGCTTTAATTTATTATCATATCGTCCTTCTCCATCATTATTTCTTTGGTCATCCTAAAAGACTTGACCAAAACATTGTTTTCATCTAACATGACCTTCAAATCTGAAATTATCTTGAAATGAAGATTATTTGTGTCGCTGTTTTGTCTGTAAAAATATATTGATGAGGCGTAATTTAATTTAGTTTTTATGAACTGATTCATAAACATGATAAAGTAAAATAAATATATTTTGTAGATATACCTGACAGCAGAAATCCGATTTGAAATTTCATTTTCTGTGTCGTAAATGTATAGCTGAGCAAACTTAGGTGATACACCTTGACATGGAAGTAAGCTTCCGATTAAATGATAATTTTGACCATGAAGTTTAAAAACTGGAGGAGAGCCGCCTTGATTTAGACTTGAATCTATCTTTCCTCCCATCGACGTGAAGCAAAACATGTTGTTGTATGATCGGATGTTTTCACAAAAGTGTTTGCTCTTGTCGCTCGTCCCATACAATAAATCATGTAATATTTGAGGTGGTTTCTTAAAAAATGGAAGTTGTATTTTTCCTTGGATACAACATAAAGAGTACTTAGGACTCTGAGATTTATTATTTGGACACAACCTCTCTTCATACCAAAACATCGCACTACAAAACTCACATTTGTATGATGTATCGCCTATATCCCAATAATCTATGAATACAGTGTAGGAATCAAACATATATTAGTAAAATAAAAAATTGATATTTGAAAAATAAAATGAAAAAATTTTTAAAAATGTATTTACAAATAGATAGAAACACAAAAATATAATCTTACCGATTGATGGCACTGAAATAATTAGTAATTGATTATGGCAATCTTGTCGATTCTCTGATATGGTTGTTAAGTTTGTAGGTACTGGAACAGATATGTCAGCTTTAATTATTGGTATAACGAAATAAATATACAAAAATTTAACTCATGCAGTGAAATTAATTACTATGCTAAATTTAAAAGATTTATAAAATGCCAAAAAATATTTAATTACTGTGCTAAATTGTATATATTTTTATAATGTGTGACATGTCTCTCGATGGAACATGTCCAAAAAATTTCATTTTTATTTTATCAAAAGATCGAACACAAAAAAAATAAAGAATAAAAAATAAAAAAAGAAAAAAATACACATTTGATTACAAACAGGACAAAAAAATTATTTTTTTGGAATTAAAGTGAGAAACAAACTTCATTTTACCAAACGATGTTTTCACTCTTTGATCGGTCGTAAAAGAAGAGAGATGAAAATCATCATCATTTGTCAGGTCAGTTATCGCTGAAAGTTTTGTGGATTAGTTGGAAAATGTTTGAGAAGTAAAATTTGCATACAATTGGCTTAATGCACAAGTGCACAAACTAATATTAAAAAGAAATGAAAAACATAAAATATTATCTGGTTGAATCAAAAATATCGTACCATTTGTGATATCACAAAAAAGAGATCTTGATCTTGTAAAAATCATCTTCTTAACTGAATCATCTAAGCTACATCGTTGAGATGTTCTTGGTCTAAAATCCAAATTTTCTGTTGACAATACAACAAAAGTATAAAGATTAAAAACATATAATCATAATAAAATTATTTATGTTTACAAACATGATAATCAAATTTTAGTTAAATAAGATAATTACATTTCGTGTTTTTACTAAACTAAAATCGATCCGACTAAACAGTTCAACTTGCCAACCTGATAATTATGTTGAAAACATATAACCATGATAAAAATTTAAATTTAAAAAACTTAGATATGAATTATTTTTTTAAATAAGATAACTATGTTTCATGTGTTTATAAATTTAAATTTAGTAGTCCGATTGTTTCTAAATGATTAATTAATGTAAAAATAATAAGTTTTTAGAAAATAAATGTTACATGTTTAAATTTTAAATTTTTTGTGATAACAATATACAAAAACTTGAAGAATAAAAAAATAACTTAATTGTTTCAAACTCCACTTTTCGATATTTTTTACAATTGTCAAACCTTGAAACCAATAAAAAATAAAAAATAAAAAAATTGAAAGTTTTAATAAATCTTAATTTATAAATTTCAAATAATTAAGTTACTTTTCAAAGTGTGTATCCATAATTTGATGCAACATATTATGGGTCGAAATGTGTCAACATGATCCCGAACCTACCCTACCCTACCCGAATTTTATTTCCAGGACATATTCATAGTCTAACCCGAACCTGAAACCCCAATCTGACTTCAAATTTTTCCTTTGAATTATAATTGTGTTCGTTTTTTGCATCTCATAACAAAACTTAGTATTGTATAAATTTAAATAAAATTTAAGGCCCATACCAACTTGAATTTAAAACAAATTTCATATAAACAAAGGCCCAATATAACATATAATATTTGGACATATGCACATTGTGTGCTTAAGCCCAAAGAAAAATTTTAACCTAATTATTGTAATATATAAACAATACAACGGTAAGAGCTTCCATTTTGTGCACCATTTCTCTCCACTTTTAGTTTTCCCATGTCTGAAAATACAAACTTCCACCGTTTTTTTTTAGTTTGTAATTTTTTTAGCACAACATTTGTTGACAACATGATTAGTAGTTGGATCGATTTCAAAGATTCTCAAGAGACATGTTGCACATATTTTTCGGAATTTCAATAGCTATTCGAAAAGCTATTTTATACATTTTGCATTCGGATTTGAACCTGGAGCTTTGTTTAAAGCTATTCCACACTTCAGATCTAAGAAATTATATGATTTCTTTTATGTTGTTGGATCGATTTTCGGTTTGATTACGTTGTAATTTTTTAGGGTTTGTGTGCTCTTGAGAATAAACATTTGTTGACAACATGATTAGTAGTTGGATCAACATTTGTAATTTTTTACGGTTTCAATGATTTCTTTTATGTTGTTGGATCGATTTCGTTTTTTTAACTAAAAGCTGTTTTATACATTTTTCATTTTGATCTAAATCTGGAGCTTTATTTAAAGCTAGTCCACACTTCAGATCTGAGAAATCATATTATTTCTTGTATGTTTTTTTAACTAATCGGTTTTATTTTGATTAAAAGATATGTTATACATTTTCATTCAGATCTGAACCTGGAGCTTTATTTAAAACTATTACACACTTCAGATCTGAAAATATTCTTTTTCGGATACAACAATCTCAATTCAACTTAGATCTCGGTGACTATCTCTTGATATTTTTTTTAAAAGTTTTTACATATAAAATAAACCTATAAAAAAATTTATTTGGATAGATTAAGGAAAAGTCTCGTGCATTGTTGTTCTCGTATTTTTTGACTTTTCGAATATAATAATTAATTTTTATACATATTATATTCGGATTATATTTCTTTATTAATCTTTGTTCATATTGTACATACATTTCGAAAGAGTTGGTATGATTTAAATTTATATTTTGGCAACTGTTAAACATGGAAGACGTAAAAATCTTGTTTTTTATATATATTTTTGCAGTTTCAAACTCAGCGGGAAAGAAAACATTTGGATTATTTCCACACAAAAGAGAAATATAAGGTAACTTTCCTGACCATAATTTATATCTAATATAAAGTCAGATATCAATACATGAGAAAGATACCGTTTGTCTAGGTATTATTCTTGGTGCGCTTGTTATTAATAACCGTAGATGTTGTCAACTTTTCATTTTGTATTTGAGTTTTTGAGATGTGTTTCTGTAAGATGGTGGAGTCAAATTTCTCTCGTTGTGTCCAGAAAATCTGTCAAAAAACATATAAAATTAAGATTTGATATGTAAACTTATTTCATTCAAAAAGTAGTTTCAAGATACAAAATTGAAAAACATACCGTTTATCTTTAGCTTCTGAGAATTTTGTTTTTCTACTTGTAACTTGTAAGAGTAAAAGCTACTTTATAGGAGCTTTTTTTGGAAAATGGTGCTCGTGCTTGGGGGTTGTGCATATGTGGTTGGCTTGTGTAAATATTTTAACATTGGGTTGTGTTTATTCTTTCTTCAATGTATTGAAACTCTAAATAATTTAATGAGACAATTATAATTATTTTCATAGTATTTTATTTTTTAATCTGTAATTATTGATTGCTTTATTAACCCAAATAAAACCTAAGTCCATTTTCCAATTCCAGTTAAAATTATCTTCCGAAATTTTTTTCAATTTCAACTAATAATTATTGAATGTATGATTATTTATAATGATCACTTCAAACTCTTAAATAACTAATGGGATAATTATTTATAGTATTTTTATATATTATGGCTTTAAATATTATCTAAGAACTTAATTAATCAGCCAAAATAAAGTAGTTTTCAAAATCTCAACTTTCGTAATTTTAGTTTTCATAATTCTTTTGTTAGAATAATTTTTTAAGTTTTTGTTCCGTTGTATTGTACTTACTTGTATGCCCATTGATTGTTTTGGGCATAGACATAATAATGGTGATGTTGGAATTGGGTATATGTTAACTCTTTTGGTTAAACATAAAATCAAATGCAACTATTAAAAAGCAAATTCTTATAAAGACAACAATCCAACAACCAACATAGCTGTGAAACATATCATGAAGAAAAATAAAGCATAACGATAACTTCAGATAGCAAATCCGAACCACTGTTCTTAATTCACCGAAGATTAACTCTAAAATAAGTTAAAATACATAATTTAATCTTTCGCTTGGTTGATTGTTGATTTCATTTTTTTGTCGGGAGCTGTTGAAGAGAATTCATCGATTAGAGATCTCTTCAATGTTGAATCATTGAAAACATCGCTTGAAATGATGGTCTTGGCTGTTGATTTCGAGGAGTCGTTACTTCATCTTCAGATGAACTAATCTATAATTTTTAAAAATGAACAGTCAGAATTTTGATGTTATGAAATGATTTAAACTTGAAACTTTACCTCCTTTATGTCTCCAATGTCTTCACTTTTTAATTTTGAAAAAAATCAGATTCCTGTAAAACAATAAATATAATGCTGCATGTATTAGAATCTAGATGTCTCTTGAAAAATATAAATTCTGACATGTTTAAAGAAAAATCAATTTACCTGACTTTCAAAAGTTTCTCCACAATATTTTTCAATGGCAGTGGGGTCTACAGTGACTTTCATGACAGTATAGGTTCCCAAAAATCCATGAGTCTGATTTGGTCCTGCTTGTACTTTAAAAAGAACTTTGCGATCCACTAAATCCTCAATTGCTTTAGAGATTTTTTCTAAATTTGATAGCTGAAATGTAAAATAAATTTATCATAACTTGTATTATATCAAAACAGAAGTAAAAAATAAATATACAAAAACCTCTTCCTTGACATCATTCCTCAAATCTAGTGCTGTCTTCCCTATAAGTCCAACACATTCTCGATCCCAAAGTAAGAAAACAACGTTTACAGCGTTGTCAACAACTCGAAGATGAATCTTAAACCTTTTAATCCAAAAATGAACAGTAATCATCAAAGAATATATTCGGTAAAAGAAAAAAAAAATTTTAATTATCAAACCTTAAATTTCCAGTCACATCAAAACGAACACACCTTTCATAATAAAATTTATCACCCACTGGTGTCACTTTCTTGGGACATTTCTTACATGAAAAATATGACCATTCACGAAAAGATTCAACACCTACAATTTTTGCGAAAACCCAAAAACTTCCGACCTAAAAAATTACATGGAAAATGATATCAAATTTAAAATTTATCATACAAATTTTTTATTTTGTAATGAGTATATTTATGAAATTCTCTTACATGATTATCTTCAAAAATTTGTTCTATACTTCGAATATTATTTTTGGAAAGCTCCTATAAAATTTTGTTAGTTGATGCCAATGAAGCCAATGAAATGGTGCTGACTGTTTTTGGTGTATTGATTTCGTTGACCAACCTAAATGCATATCCAATTAGTTAATTTCCATGAAGATCTATATTATTGTTTTTTATTTAATACTTAATAAAAAATAATTATAAGTAAATTAAAAAGAATGGAGAAATACCTTTTTCGGAATTCAGCAATTTCATCTAAATTTCCATTGACTATCAAGTTTGTGATATGGTATACATTTGATACACGTATTTCACCTCGAAATTTTTTTGCTCAACACATTTGATGAATAATTATTACAAGTTCCTCACCCATATTTTTCAAATAGGCTGTCATTTTATCAACAAAATCTCCCCATAAAGTGCATGGTAACCTATTATTCCTGAATAAAATGGACATATTAGATGGTTAGTGAAAAATGTATAAATATGCAAATTATTTTATTAATATTTATTTTGTGTCTTCTAAAACAATGTCAATAAGCTTTCGCGGACGTCCTTCGATTTCTTTGTTTTGCGGGGAATCTATTGCCACCAATCGTCCAATGACATCTATCCAAAAAAATTCAAAAGTGTAAGAAAATAATATTAGTTAAAATGCCCATGAAAATGAAACTATAAATTCTCATACCAAAAAGGGTTGTCTCATCCGTTACATCTGATGCAGTTGATAGTGCATGAAAAGATTTCAATTCATACATCAAATTGGGGGATGTATCTTCGAAAATTTCACAGACATTAGTGTTTGCAATAAAAATAATTTTGTATTTGTTCTTTGTGGTCTTGAACATCATTCCATTTTCTGCAACTACCATACTTTTTATGGCAAAAACATGCCCTTCCCTGAGAATTGGTTTCAACCTTTGCATCACCTCATCCTTTTTAATGCTAGCATGTATGCGTGAACCCTGTCATATATGAGAAACTTTCATAATAGCTAATACAGAATAATTTAAATTGATGTCAAATAGGGAAATAAATATTCTTACTTCTCGATCATGAAAGACATATTCTAAACTATATGAATCCTTTTGAAATACAGGTACTTCATAGCTTCGAACCAATCTGAGTTTAAGGCACCATTGTGTCTTCGTAGGGTTCACCTGAGAGATGGAGCTGAAAAATGGAGGCATTTTTGAATTTGAGATTTGAGAATCGTGAGATTGATTTTGATAGAATATGTAAAAAAGACTAAGGTGTTTACACCTTAGTTGGAGCCATCATCAATCCATTGTGATTGATAGGTAAATCCTTAAAACACCCTATGTATGACATTTTGTGTTTTTGTATTTGCTACACACCTAGTACATGTGGTGCTCGAATTTCTCTTGCAAAACCGAAATTTTTGAGCTTCCGTTGCGTTTCAAGCACCTAAAATCGATCCTCTTTCAAGTGGTATCCGAGCTAAGGTTACTATTTTGTTGTAGCAAATACATAATATTATATTGAGGTCGATTTCTAACCGCAAGAGATGATTTTTGCAACAAAATAAAAGGCCATGTGAAGGGTTATTTCGGGCAGCTCGGGCTGCCCGAGGGGTTGCCCATTTCGGGCAGCAAGGGCAGCCCAGCCCCCGAAACCCTCTATTTAAATTTTTTTTTTTTTTTGCATGTTGGCCGGAATCTGTCGACGGCGATGATGGCTAGGGTTTTCAAAAGGTGTTTTGAAATATCAAAGTGTCATGTGCCTTGAGTTGTTGGGCCATTGGATGGCTAACATATTTGTGAATTTTAAATGGGCCAAAATATTTTTTGGTGAAAAATGTGTTTTTGGGCCCTTAAGTTTAAAATTACAAAAGTTGCAAATATTTTCTCATGAAATAAATAATTGAAGTTTGACTTTAGTTATTTATAGTAAATGGTGATTTACAAGAAATTCGGTTATAAATAAATTAATTAGAAAGTAGACAAAGGTGTTTGTATACTTTGTTAATTTAGTTTATAATCGTGGCGGTTAGTGATTGGATCAAGATATATAATATTAGATCAATTAATTATTGTGATAATTAATTGATGGTGTATGATATGTGATATTATGCACGAAGGATGATCAAAAGCCCAAGCCCAATTTGCTAGGTGTATGTTAGGATATTTTGTGTTGAATGATTGTAATAATTATCAATTTATAAAGTGTGCTTGGTTTATGGCCCGTTCCCACCCCCATGAGATGTATCCCTATTTGCCATGGATATTTATTTGTAAATATTAGTATAGTGGAAGATCAAGATTTGAAGATGGTAGCCTTGATGATTATGAAGATCGAAGACATGTAAACATTGGAAGCATACGTAATAGTTGCACTTGCATTCCATTCATTTCCCTAGGATTGGACCTAGGCCCGTGTTTAGCTCACACGAGCTATTAGTTTTGGGGCGATTGATCATCCTTGTTTTGTTTATTGTTTATAATATATGCATGATATGTTATAAATAATGAGTATGTGCGTTATTATTATGATAATAACAAAGTTGCATGAATCTGGCAAACATACAATCAAACATGGCGAGTTTTTAAATAAAATTAATGATGAGACATTTCAAAATTAAAAACCCTCATTTTGAATAAGATTCAAAATTAATATCAAGCCCGAAAAGGAGAATTATAAATTTGTTTATAATTTCCATGTCTTCCATCGACAATGGGTGCATGATGAACGCTACCCGTGCTCGGGGCTCGGCTCATAGTATTGGGGGGGCCCTGGGTGCCGGAAAGCTGTGACATCCATTGACATGGTGATGTGAACTACGTGGAACTCCCATGATTTCGGCTCATATTATTGAGGGAACTCATGGCGACCGTCCATTAAGGCTCAACATCGATGGGTAAGGCTTGACACGTGAAGATGATCGACGTCATATTATTGGGTCCTAATCAAACGTGAGACAAAAGTTTACGTAAAGGGTTTCATGGTGATGCAATTGGAAACTACCTTTTAGGGATTGTGATTGGCTGATATTATTCGGGATCATAATTCGCTAATTGAACCTTGCGTACCTACTGAGGAAAGGAGTTTCCCGTTTTCACTAGATGGTAGTGAAAATGTCAAAACAGTGGGAGCGAAAATTTATAAAGTAAAAGTCCATACTTTATATCTTACTAAATATTTTAAAATAGTCATTAACATTTATCTGTTTTACTTTTCAGTACAAATTTGACAATGTTTTGGATTCGCAATCCACTATCTGTTATTCTCGAAAAACACGTATTAACCGGACCTAATTACCTCACTTGGCTAAGAAACCTGAAAATCGTCTTGAACTCGAAAAAGATTGCATACACACTGACTAAGTCGCCTCCTGTTGAGGTTCCGACTAGCTGCACTCCTGAGGAATTGCAGACTTACAAGGAATGGTGTGACCATGACTTGAAGGCCAGGTGTTATATGTAGGCTTCTATGAATGATGAGCTGCAGAGGCGTTTTGAGGATGCAAAGAGTGCTGCTGACATACATTTGCACCTCAAGGAGCTTTTTGGTGAGGAGACTCGGCCTCTTAGGCATGCTATAGTCAAGGAGCTGATCACTTTGCGCATGCGAGATGGGGCCTCGATCCATGAGCATGGCCTGAAGATGATTGGGCTCGTGGACAAGCTCGTTGGCATGGATTTGATGTTGCCTTCGGAGCTGACCACCGACGTGTTGCTTTTGTCATTGCCTAGCTCATTTGATCCTTTAGTGGTGAACTTCAACTTGAACAAGATGGAGCCGACCCTTGAGGAGTTGGTGAATATGCTTGTGACTTTTGAGTCCACTATCAAGAAAGAGAAGCCGGTTCTTTTTGTGGGCTCTTCATCTGGTACGAAGACCGGTCCACCTGGGAAGGCAAAGAAGCGTTCTTTCCAACGTCCCAAGAAGAACGTGTCCTTGAAGAGGCAGACTCCGGGTCCCGTTGTGGCAGCCACACCAGTGAAGGCAGACAAGACTGTTGACATCTGTCATCACTGCAAGAAGCCTGGACATTGGAGGCGTAACTGCAGAGAATATCTTGCCCAGAAGAGTTCTGGAAACGGTATGTTCTATATCGAAGTAAACATTTCAATTAACTCTACTTCTTGGGTATTGGATACCGGCTGTGGCTGACATCTGTGTAATGATTTGCAGGTGATGGGAAGAAGTAGGAGGCTCAGGGAAGGTGAGACCTTCTTGAGGATGGGCAATGGGGCAAGAGTTGCTGCCAAAGCTGTTGGAGATGTTTCTTTAATTTTGAACAATGATTTTAAGTTTGTTTTAAGAGATGTTTTGTTTGTACCAGACTTGGTGAAAAATATTATTTCCATTTCTATGCTTGATAAAGATGGATTTTCTTGTTTATTTAGCAAAGGTGTTTGCAAAATTTACAAGAATGAATGTTTAATTGGTACTGGAGAACTTGAAAACGATCTCTACACCTTAAAATTGAAAGATATTCCACTAAACAATGTCCAAACAATAACAACAACAAATAAGCGAAAACAAGATACTCTAAATTCGGCACAATTATGGCATGCTCGATTAGGACATATTTCCCTAAGAATGATGAACAAGTTAGTGGGAGTGGCATGTTTGATATGTCTGATATTAATGCTCTCACGACTTGTGAATCCTGTCTGAAAGGAAAGATGACCAAAGTTCCCTTTAAGTGCCATGTGGAGCGAGCCAAAGGGTTATTGGATTTGATCCATACCGATGTGTGCGGTCCGCTTAGCATCACCACTAAGCATGGACATGCCTACTTCATCACCTTTACCGATGACTTTTCGAGGTATGGGTGTGTATATTTGATGAAATACAAGTCTGAAGCCTTTGAAAGGTTCAAAGAATTCAGAAGTGAAGTAGAGAAACAGTTGGGATGAAGCATCAAGACACTTCGATCGGATCGAGGTGGTGAGTACTTGAGTGCCGAGTTCCAAGAGTATCTTAGGGAGAATGGGATTCTCTCGCAGTGGACTCCGCCCGCTACACCACAGTTGAATGGTGTTTCGGAGCATCGTAACCGGACTTTGATGGAAATGGTTCGGTCTATGATGGGGTTCACGGAGTTGCCGCCATCCTTTTGGGGATATGCGCTTGAGACAGCGGCACTGTTGTTGAAAAATGTCCATACAAAGGCAGTTGATAAGACTCCATATGAGATATGGATGGGTAAGCCACCCAAATATTCTTATCTTAGAATATGGGGCTTCCCTGCTTATGTGAAGCAGGTAGTGGGAAATAAATTGGATAGTCGATCCATTTTATGTTACTTTGTCGGATATCCAAAGAATTCAGTTGGGTACTACTTCTATCATCCCCAAGAAACAAAGGTGTTTGTTTCTAGGAATGCAACTTTTTTGGATTATTAGAATCGATTTGGGAATAAGGATAACCTAGTGTAATTAGGTTATATGCTCTACCTTAGATGTAATTACGAAATGATTTTAGAAACCATAGAAATTGGTATTGATTTTTGTGCCTTAATTTATGTAAAGGATATAATAATTCCAAATAAAAGTTTTATGGCCTAAAGTGCAATTTTCGAAAATTGAGGGACCAAAATTGAAAATCCGAAAAATTAAAGGATCAATATGCAAATTTTGAAAATCTTTGGGGACTAAAATGCAAATTTCAAATAATTGAAGGTTAAAATTTCAATTAATCAGAAATTATAAGGGAAAATTTTTAATTGTCCTAGGAACATTAGGATCCAATCAATATTGTTCTTGAAAATTTTGGGAAATTAATGATACAAATTCCTTAAGCTTCAACAAGAATAATCTAAAACGCTTTCGCCGCAGGGAGGATATTCATTCTAGGAGTAGCTACCTATGCACTGCTAGATTCAGGTGCTACACACTCTTTCATATCCAAGACCTTCATCAAGCGACTGAATATTATTCCTGAGGATATTGGATTGGGTTTCAAAGTTTCTATTCCTTTCGGTGACCAAATGATCACGTCTAGTATTGTGAAGAATCTGAAGCTTCATTTATTTAAAGATGCGGTTCGGGCATATCTTATTGTACTCCTTATGCCTGAATTTGACATCATAGTGGGTATGGATTGGTTATCAGCGAATGGAGATTCGATTGATTTTCGTCAGACATCAGTGTCTATTCGACCGCCTAATGGGACATCTTTGGTCTTCGAGGCGGCGAGGAACAAGAAAATACCGCACATTATCTCTTGTATATGTGCGAGGAAACTTATGAGACGAGGATGCCAAGCTTTTCTAGCATTTGTCACTACAGCAAATGCTCCTATCAGTCAGAGGTTAGAGGATGTTGATATTGTCAGAGACTTTCCTAGCGTATTTCCTGATGACGTTTCTGGCATCCCACCTAACCGTGAGGTGGAATTTTCTATTGAGTTGATGCGGGGCAATGTACCTATTTCTAAAGCACCTTATCGTCTAGAACCCACTGAAATGAAAAAATTAAAAGATCAAATCCAAGAATTGCTAGATAAGGGTTTTATCCGCCCTAGTTACTCTCCGTGGGGCGCACCGGTATTTTTTGTGAAGAAGAAGGATGGTAGTATGCGACTCTGTATCGATTATCGAGAGCTAAATTGAGTCACTATCAAGAACAAGCATCCTCTGCCAAGAATTGAAGACTTATTTGACCAGTTGCAAGGAACATCGATATTCTCTAAAATTGATCTTCGTTTTGTGTACCATCAGTTGAAATGAAAGAGTCTGATGTTCATAAGACAACGTTTCGAACTAGATATGGTCATTACGAGTTTATGGTAATGCCTTTTGAGTTGACCAATGCACCGACGATCTTCATGGATCTCATGAATCGCGTATTTAAGCCGTATCTAGATCAATTCAAGATTGTCTTCATTGATGATATTTTGATCTATTCAAAGAGCAAAGAGGAGCATACTCGTCATTTGAGGACAACACTGCAAGTACTACAAGATAGAAAGTTATATGCAAAATTCAGCAAGTGTGAGTTTTGGCTGGATAGAGTGGCATTCTTAGGTCACATAATTTCTAGTGACGGCATTGAAGTTGATCCAAGTAAAGTGGAGGCAGTGAGAGAGTGGCCAGTACCGAAGAGCGTTACCGAGATTCGCAGTTTCTTGGGACTAGCTGGCTATTATCGCAAGTTCATTCAAGGATTCGCATCTATAGTGGTACCTATGACCGCCTTGACAAAGAAGAATGCAGAGTTTGTATGGGGATCCGAGTGCCAAGACAGTTTTGAAAAGTTGAAGCAAGCCTTGATTTCTACGGCAGTGTTCGCTATGCCATCGGGGCAAGGAGAGTATGTTCTTTATACCGACACTTCTAAACTTGGTTTGGGCGCAGTTCTGATGCAAAATGATTGAGTTATAGCCTATGTGTCGAGACAGTTTAAAGTTCATGAAAAAACTGCCCCACTCATGATCTTGAGCTTGCAGCGGTAGTTTTTGCATTGAAGATTTGGAGACATTACTTGTATGGGGAGAAGTGCAAGATTTTCACCACCTATAAAAGTTTGAAATACTTCTTCACCCAAAAAGAATTGAATATGAGACAGCGACGATGGCTCGAATTAGTGAAAAACTACGACTGTGAGATTAGCTATCATCCGGGAAAAGCTAATGCAATGGCAGACGCATTGAGTCGAAAGGCAGCAATTATCACTTAATTATCACTTCAAAGACCGTTCCAGTCTGAGATACATCGGTTTGAGCTTACAGTATATGCTAGGGGCGAGACACCTAATCTTGCCACCTTGACAGTTCAGTCGACTTTGAGAGATAGAATCCGTGAGGGACAGTATACTGACGAACAATTGCAAAAGTGGAGATTGAGATATGAAGCCAAAGGTCGGAAGTTATATTTTTAGGTGGATGGTATAGTTCGCTATCGAGATCGTTTATGGGTTCCTAGTGACGACTCTTTGAGGGAGCCATTATGAAGGAAGCTCATGACACACCATATTCCATTCATCCTGGAATCACGAAGATGTACAAGGATTTGCAGTTGTTATATTGGTGGCCAAGCATGAAGAGAGATATCCTGCGATTTGTATCCGAGTGTTTGACATGTCAGCAAGTAAAAGAAGAGCATCAGAGGCCAGCGGGAAAGCTTAAGAGCCACTTCCTATTCTCGAGTGGAAATTGGAAAATATCACTATGGACTTTGTTGTGGGATTGCCGAGGACTTGTAAGGGGTATAATGCTATATGGGTGATAGTGGATTGTCTTACGAAATCAGCTACCTATCAAGACAACATTCACCATGACACAGTATGCAGAGTTATACATTCAAGAGATAGTTCGCATGCAAGGGATTCTTTTATCTATTTTTTCTGACAAAGATCCGAGATTTACATTTTCTTTTTGGAAGAGTCTGTATGCAGCGATTGGGACAAAATTATTAATAAGTACAACATTTGATCCTCAAACCGATGGTCAGTCAGAGAGGGTTATTCAAATTTTAGAAGATATACTGCGAGTTTGTGTGATCGATTTCCAAGGAAGTTGGGAACCAAAATTACCTCTAGTAGAGTTCACTTACACTAATAGCTATTAATCATCTATTGGGATGACTCCTTTTGAGGCATTTTATGGAAGGAAATGTAGATCTCTTATTCATTGGGACGAGGTTGGCGAAAGAAGAGAAATTGGTCTGGACTTGATAAAAGAGACCGCCGAGCTAGTAGTCAAAATTCGAGATAGAATGAAGACTGCACAAAGCCGACAGAAAAGTTATGCTGACAAGAGACGAAGGGACCTAGAGTTTGCAGTGAGAGACCACGTATTTGTGAAAATAGCACGTATTAAAGGTGTCGGGCAATTTGGCAAGAAAGGCAAACTTAGTCCAAGATTCTTAGGGCCATTTGAGATTTTGGAGAGGATTGGAACACTAGCCTATAGAGTGGCACTGCCACCGATACTTTCTGGAGTTCACAATGTGTTTCATATCTCGATGATGTGAAAGTACATGTCAACCGCAACACATGTACTAAATCACGAACCTCTGCAATTAACTCCAAATATGATTTATGAGGAAAGACATGTCCAAATCTTGGGAAGGAAAGAAAGAAGATTCCAAAACAAAGTCATTTCAATGGTCAAGGTCAAGTGGCTAATCACTCGGAAGAAGAAGCTACTTGGGAAACCGAGAGAGACTTGAGGAGTCGCTACCCAGAGCTATCCGATAAGTTCAAATTTCAGGGATGAAATTTTATTTAAGGGGGGGAGGAATTGTAAGGTCAAAAAATTAGTAGACGTAATCAACTGCATGTGAATTTAGGGAAAATGAATAATAGTTAATTAATGGATTTTAAATGTTAAATTGATTATGTGATATTTTATATGATGGTTTAGTAGTGTTTCTACTTAAATACATTAAAATATATTTTAAAAGGTTATTCGAGTTGCGATCGAGGAACGGAGACCGATGTTTGAAAAATGGAAAATAATTTTATTATATAATTGTTTATAATTATTTAAAATATGGCTGATGATTTTTTTTATTTTTGAAAATAAGGAGTTTTGAGGTGATTTTATACGCCGAGACATAATTTTTATCGGTGTTGGATTTTCAACAAAAATACGAACGTTTTCACAACTCGTCTAATAATTTCATAAACTTTATTAAACAAAATAATTTTATTTAGCACTAATGGGTTAATTGGGCCTAATTAACTTTGTTAATAGGCCTAAGCTAGTGTTAGTGTCCTAAATTAATTATTTAAAGCCTAAAACCTACCCCATAACTCCATTATCACACTCCTCCCCTAACCCAAAGCATCACAATTCTTTTCTTTCATAATACACGACACACATAAGGAAAAATCAAGGGAAAAGCATCGGCTCTTTGTGAAGGAATTTCGGCCAAGCGAACGTGTCATCGTTCTTTGATTCGTCAATGTAAATTCGTGCGTTTAAAATGCAAAGGCACGCCACATTCTTCCCTTTACTCATCCATCACACCATAGTATTTGTATGATCATGAAATGCGTGGAAAAACAAGCCACACTTCTTATATTTTCGTAATTATGCACCTACATGTGATGAACTCTTGTTATATGTTCCAAAAACATGTTTTATATGTACCTAAAGGGGCTGCCATGTAGGGTCATGTTTTACACAAGTTTAAGGAGTCTTAGAACACCCCAAACACGGTGCACACTAGACAAGTACAAGCTGGAACCGAATTGAACAATATTGTGGCATGGGTGATTGGTTTCAAGGGAAATCTTTGCATGGCTTGATTCGTTTGCAACCAGAGATGGGCTAATGCCATGCTTGAGTCAAAAAAGGAGTCCTATCCATGATAGGACTCAAGAGTCTCGGCTGCTAGGAGCTAGTACTCCACCCAAGAGCCACAGGGAAGTGGCGCCTGTTGACAGCAGGGCGCAGGTGAAAATGCTAGGCCAGGGGGATTTGGGCTGGGCTAGGTCAAGTCACTAGGGTCCTAAGAGGGTGCAAAAGGGTCTGGTTTAGGGGCTGGTCTAGTGGCTAGAGTCCTAGGTGCATATCGAAGAGTCCTAGTGCTTTGAGGGTTCTCGGCCATGGCATGTGTTCTGGTTTTGTGCCTTCAGTTGGGGTTTGGGTTCGAGCCCTAAGGGTTCTAAGGGTCCATAAAAGGTCTGTTTCGAAGTTGGTCCAGGGTGATTTGGGTGTGGCTCGGTGAAAAATGATTATGGCTCGAGGGTTAGCTTAAGGGTTCGAATTAGGGTGTTCTTTGGTTTAAAAATTGAAACAAGGCTCAACAAGGGTCAAGTCTTGGTTCACGAGGGCTAAATAATTATTAAAAGTCTAAGTTTTTAATATGGGAATTTTATATTAAATTTTGATTTAATTTGGGATTTAAAACGCATACGATTGACGATTTTATGATTCAAACTATTTTCCTTTGGATTTTTAAATGTTAGTTGGTTGTTTTATTTAAAAAATATTTTATAAATATTTGTATGTAATTCGGCCGAAATTGTAAGGTTTTAAAAAAAAATTTCCGGTACTTTTTAAGAAAATGAGTAGTGGACGTTTCACACTTACTACCGATAGGCAAACTGATACTCATGAGGAATATCAAGAGAATGTACGACCTCCCAATGGGGATGCTGCTACCCATGTTCTGGAGGATATGGCACGTTTCTTTAAGCAGCAGGCTCAACAGGCTCCGAGGCCACAACACGATATGCATGATCAGTTCTAGAGACTTGGTCCGAAGGAGTTTTTATGCGCCACCGACCCATTTGCTGCCGAGGGTTGAATTAGATCAATTGATGTGCAATTCTGTTACCCGAATATGGGAGATGCTGATCGAGTTAAGTGTCCTACTTATATGCTGCAAGATGATGCTTCTCTTTGGTGAAAAAGAGCTGAACATGGTGTTAATTTAGCCACCCTCACTTGGGTGTAATTCAAGAGCACCTTCTATGAGAAGTATTTTACTGCTAACGTCCTAGGACGCTTGAAGAGAAGTAAGGTAGACATTTATGTGGCTGAATTCATTAGGAGGTTTGATAGGGGTTGTCACTTTGTGCCACTCATTTCTAGAGACACTACTGAGAAACTAAGGCACTTCTTGGATGGCCTTCGACCTACTATACGTCGTGATGTGATGTTGATGCGATCGGCAGATTATGTAGTTGCCATTGCTTGTGCTTTACAAGCTGATCAAGCCTTGAAGGATATTGATTTTGAGATGAAGCGCAAGAGGCAGCAAGTCCAGCAGAATTCTCAGTCGAATAAGCGAAAATTTACGGGACCTCCCGAAGCTCAAGGGCGGAAAAAACACCAAGGACAGTTGAAGAAATAGTGACAACTTTAAGCTACCACAATTTGGAGCCCCAAAACCTGAAGAGAGACCATTGTGCAAAGAATGCAATCGCCCATACTTTGGCAAGTGCATGTGGGGAACATACAAGTGTTTTATTTGCAAGGAGGAAGGACATAAGCCATTGTTTGCCCAAAAAAGAAAGCACCAATTATTGGCAGAGCTTATGTCATGCATGTTGAGGAGGTTGAAGTAGATCCAGACACGACTCTGATTACTAGTAACCTAGTTGTTTAACGTTTTTACATTGCTTTTATTGCATGCTCTACATGAGTAGAATTTAAGAGATGACATTGAAAATTATTGAAATTGGGCATAAAATATTAGCTTTAATAATGTAAAGGAATGAATTGAACCAAATTAAGAATTTTCAGGCTTAAGGATGGAGGAACGAAATTTAAGGACAAAAATGCAAAAACCGAGAGCTAAAGGGTTTAATTGAACAAGGCCAAAAAATCAAGGGTTAATCTATAATTTTAGGAAGTCCAGGGATTGAAATTGAGATGACCGAAAGTTTTCTAAGGTGAAATCTGGATTTTTTGAGAATTCAAGGACTAAGTTGCAAAATTTAAGAAGTTCACGGGCTGTTTTACGAATTTTAGAAAATCAGGGCCTGTTTTTGTAATTTTTGGAATTTGAAGGATCAAAACAATGAATTTCTAGAAGCTTAAGGCCTGAAGTTATTGAATTCGAAAATTTATTGGGATAGAAATGCAATTTTTGAGATTTTAAGGACTAAAATGAAGAATTTCGAAACTCTAAGGGTTGAAAAGCAATTTTCGAAATTTCTTGGATAAATTTTGTTTTTTTCTGAGAATTATTGGGGAAAACTTGCAAGATTTTCATTGATCATAAAAGCTTGAAATATTTCTTTACCGAAAAAGAGCTGAATATGAGGCAACAAAGATGGTTAGAGTTGGTGAAGGATTACGACTGCGATATTAGCTACCATCTGAGAAAAGCTAATGTAATAGCGGATACTTTGAGTAGAAAAACAACAATTATTACTCAATTGATAGTTCAAAGACCATTGCAAGCAGAGATTCAGCGATTCGAGTTTGCCATGTATGCTAGGACAGAGGCTCCTAATCTTTCTACTATGATAGTACAGTCGACTCTGAGGGATATAATCCGTGAAGGTCAGTCTTGTGATGAGCAGTTGTAAAAATGGAGACTGAGAGATGAATCTAAAGGTCGGAAGTGTATTCCGAGGAGGATCGCGTAGTTTGATATCGAGATCGACTATGGGTTCCTAGTGGCGATTCGCTAATAGAGGTTTTTATGAAAGAAGCTCATAATACTCCATTTATACTGGAAGTTGAAAATATTTTAAATATTATATACTATTGTTTTTTTGTATTTTTCTATATATTGCACAAGTTTAGTTTTGAAAAAGTCTTATTAATGAAAAACGGTAACCTATTATATATGTAAGAGTCTAAATTTTTATGTTTGACTCAAATCCCCTGATATCTCAGGTAGGAAGCGTGCTAGATAGGAATATCACCTATATTTGAGGATCGGTCGATCATAACTCAAATAAGTCTGAATACTAAAAGTTAATAAGAGAAAAAATGAAAAAATTATAATTCAGATTTGACTTTCAATTGCCCTTTTCTATTGGGAAAGTCCAAATACATATCCCTTATGCGAGAGTATAATAACTTCGATTATACAAAAACATTTATAGATAGTTTCACATATTAATTTTGTGATATGAATCTTCTACTCGGCTCATGATTTTCATCCTGTATTATTCTACTTATGCACATTAAAAGAGAAGCCATATGAGATGAAAAAATCACATATTGTTAAAGTCTGACAAGAGTGTATTTCTCCTTAATCACAATAGTGTATTATTCTCCCTAATCACAAGAGTGTATTTCATTCTCCCTAAACTCATGACTGGTATTGGACCAAATAAGTCCATATGCATCAGTTCTAAGCATCGGGTTGAAGATTTACAACCTTGGTTTTTAAAAGAGGATCTAACTTGCTTTCCAAAATGATAAGCTTAACAAATTTTATCTTTTGAAAAATCACTTTTGGGAAAACCTGTTACCAGCATGTACTTGCTCAGTTGTGCAATGACTTTGAAGTTTAAATGGTTTAATCTCTTGTGCCATAAACAATTATGAGTTGATTAGAGGCTACCAAAAAAACTGGCTTATTGGGTTAATTGCTCCAACTCACTTTTTATGTGTTTCCACATTTTTTTCCTATCATGATTAGATCACTAGATGCATTTTTAACTGAACATGCATGCTTACTGAACCCTACTGAATAGTCATTATCACATAGCTGACTTATGATAATTAAATTGTATTTTAAATTGTCAACAAGTAATACATCATTGATGATTATGTTACTATGGATAACTTTAACCTTATCCACTGTTTTACTTTTAGAAACATCACCAAAACTGATCTTAGGTCCAGAATATTTGATAAGTTGGGATATTAGTTAAGCATTTTCAGTCATATCTCTTGAACATCCATTGTCCAAGTACCAGATTGAGTCTTTGATCAGTTTACCTGTAAACTGCAATAAAAAATAAATAATAAATTTAGTACTCAAATCTATTTGTGTCCATAACTGATTAGTCCTTTGGAAACCCAGATTTAGATCAGTCGATCTGATCTACCAGTATCTGTGTTTCAAATAACATTTCATGATTTGTGTTTGAGTTGTGAATGCTGTGAAGTTGACACAACATGGGTTTGTGATCTTTTATCCTTGTTGTTCATTCGGTATTGCTTCTGAACATGCTTGCTACTATAATAGTTGTAATAATACTTCTGGCTGACATTCTTTTGGCATAACTGGGCCTTTTGGATGAACAGTTATTTGATTTAGTTGTACTTTTGGGACTGTACCCAATTCCATGTTGCCTTGCCTTGCTCATATTTTCAAATTATTTTTCAGTTGGTTTTTCTACCGTTTTCTTGAACTCGGGATTTTCATGTACCATAATCGATTTGACAGTCAATGCATTTCCCTTTGCTTGTATTTTGTTTTGGCATTGTACCACTTGTTGAGGGTTCATCTTGGCTACCAAAGCTCAGACCAGTTTTATCTCCAACTGGTTTCTGTAACCCCTGCATTCAAGTTAGTGTAACTAAAGACTTGTTCCAAGCCTGAATTACTTCAGTCAGTTTAGAGTTTTCAGCTCTTAGCTGATGAATGAACATAGCGCTTTCTTCATTTTTGGCTTTTAGCTCAACAATATTCTCCTTGACATTTAAGCTTTCAACCAATTTAATACTATCATATCACCATTGTCAATTGAGGGATCATCTTGCTTTACTTTAGCTTCTTCAAAGGAGATAGCTAGTTTGCGGTACTCATTTACCATTTCATGCAATGTAGAGATAAGCTCTTCTTTGGTAAAGTCAGTTGAGCTAAAATCAAATACCTGATTATTGCAGGACTCCAGCTCAGCATCATCAGCCATGAGGCATTTCACCTCTTCTTCATCACTTGAGCTGCTATAACCTTCAGTTTCATATGCTTTGCTATTTGAATCATCCCATTTTGACTTGTTTTCTTCCGCTACCAAAGCTTCGTACTTCTTCTTGGATGACATCTTTTCATCCTAGAACCTTCTTCTGTGCTCGAAGAGCTTTTTACCCTTTTCAACCGATCTCCTATTGTCCTTTTTGGGCTTTGGACAGTCAGTAATAAAGTTGAAACAAGTATTTGGTTCCTCCTTGGGTTCACTCCTTTGATAGTTTCTTTGATAGGAAGCCTGGTTCTTTCTCATTAACTTCTCAAATTTTCTTACAAACAATGACGTGGCATCATTGCTTAACTGTTTTGCTGAATTTTCAGTTGAAACTGATGGTTCTAGTTTCATTGCACTTAAATCAGTTGTAATTGGTAGAATAGTTGGCTCGCCTTCTCTAGTTTTCATTTCAAATTCGTAGGCTTTGAAATCTGTAAAACGATCTTGCATTTCCACCCTATTCAAACCCATATATTCTGTCATTACTATTGTCTTAACATCCAACTCCTTGTGAAGATTGTGCATCACTTTCAGGGCAATCTCTTTATTTGAGTGCACTCTTGCAAGTGCATTCAGTTCATTTACTGTGTTGCTGACTCTTTCATCAAAATCATTCATAGATTCTCCAGCTTTCAAATTTTATATTGTCAAACTTCTGAACAACAACAGACAATTTATTTTACTTTGTTTGCTCATTTCCGTCACATAGTTGATTCAGATTCTCCCAGATTTCTTTAGCTGATTTGCACATCTTTATCTTGTTGAATGTGTTCTTTTCTTGAGTCTTGTATAGGATGTGCTTGGCTACATTATTTTTCTTTTGTCTTCAGAAGTGCACTCATCTCGTGGCTTTTTTATTATGTGTGGTGCTTCATCAGTCAGAGCAACACCTGTGTTGGCTTTCATGATTTTCATTGGTCCATCTGTGATGACGTACCACATGTCTGTTAGAGTAGGTGCCCGTCGAGCCAAGTGTTGGCCGAGGGTTCATATTTAAACTCTATGTAAAAACAGTCTTTATTTTAATAATATTTGAATTTATTGTCTTGGCACTTGTTTATCTGTATACCCATGCTAGTTGCATAGATAAAGTCCTTGAATATACAAATAGTAGAAAGAATATGAGATGATCATATGATGAGTATCATGAAACTCATATTTGGAATACTGTATATTCTAAACAGTTCCTAGTCGATTCAGCCGCCGCTAAGAAGGATATAGGCCGCTCGAGTTAGAACTAGTATCTGCGATGTGAGTACCATGTTTCATTGGAAGGGGACATTATGATGTCCGAGCATGCAGATAGTTGCTCCTGGTAGAATGCACTGAACAACCCTCCATAAAGGACTTTCCAAGTGGTTCTCACTTATCGAGTGGAAAAGTCCTAGTTTATGGTTGTACACCATTAGTCCTTATGACCCGGGACAACATTGAGACTCTATGTGCTAGAATTACACTTTGACTTGTTTACCGACTCTCATGGGGTCATCAGGTGGCAAGGTTGGGTGTTCTGTCGAAACATATAGGAGTCGATGCATTGTAGTCAGGGATTCACCGCTTACCTTCGGGTATGGATATCCTATGTGTTCTCATGTGTATGTAGGTTGAAATCTCTGATCAGAGTATGTTCGTAATTATGAAAGGGGTTTCATAGATTACACCATCGATGCAACTACAACATGACACATAGTATCGATTAATTGACAACTCTCGATAAACCAATGGTTGTCGAATCGGTCGGGATATATGAGTTGAAGGGACCGTACTGTACGCTAACCATAATTGAATGGTTCTTGCGGGCACTATCATTTGATACCTAGGGAATCATGTAAGCGATGCTGCTAGGCGTTTAACATGATTCGTTGGGTACTATCAGACTTGAGTTCTGACGTTCTTATTGTTAGAGTAGGTGCCCGTCGAGCCAAGTGTTGGCCGAGGGTTCAAGATTAAACTCTATGTATAAACAGTCTTTATTTTAATAATATTTGAATTTATTATTTTGGCACATCTTTATCTGTATACCCATGCTAGTTGCATAGATAAAGCCCTTGAATATACAAATAGTAGAAAGAATATGAGATGCTCATATGATGAGTATCATGAAACTCATATTTGTAATACTGTATATTCTAAATAGTTCCTAGTCGATTCAGCCGCCACTAAGAAGGATATAGGCCGCTCGAGTTCGAGACTAGTATTTGCGATGTGAGTATCATGTTTCATTTGTTGGGGACATTGTGATGTCCAAGCATGCAGATAGGTGCTCCTGGTAGAGTGCACTGAACAACCCTCCATAAAAGGACTTTCCAAGTGGTTCTCACTTATCGAGTGGAAAAGTTCTAGTTTATGGTTGTACACCTATTAGTCCTTATGACCCGGGACAACATTGAGACTCTATGTGCTAGAATTACACTTTGACTTGTTTACTGACTCTCATGGGGTCATCAGGTGGCAAGGTTGGGTGTTCTGTCGAAACATATAGGAGTCGATGCATTGTAGTCGGGGATTCACCGCTTACCTTCAGGTATGGATATCCTATGTGTTATCATGTGTATATAGGTTGAAATCTCTGATCAGAGTATGGTGGTAATTATGAAAGGGGTTTCATAGATTACACAATCGATGCAACTACGACATGACACATAGTATCGATTCATTAACAACTCTTGATATACCAATGGTTGTCGAATCGGTCGGGATATACGAGTTGAAGGGACCGTACTGTACGCTAACCATAATTGAATGGTTCTTGCAGGCACTATCATTTGATACCTAGGGAATCATGTAAGCGATGCTGCTAGGCGTTTAACATGATTGGTTGGGTACTATCAGACTTGAGTTCTGACGTTCTTGTTATAAAGGAGTTGATAAGTAAGAATGGAGCAATTGGGGTATGCTCAAATAAGGACATGTTTAGTCCGAATCACATGGAGATGTGAACCCATGGCTAGTTGTATCAATGAACCATTGAGGGCCACACAAGTACTAGCTTTTTAGATCCCGTTGAGAAGTACAAATAGTTCAATGTGTTGAACGGCTTATAAATGAGTTTATAAGCGTTGAGAAAAATATAAGTATGACTTCTATGAGAGAAATGTAATTTTTAATTTATGAATGTGTTCCTAAATTAAAAATAGGCCAAGTAAATAATGTATTTGAAAATTGTGATTTTCATAAACATTATTATGGACTAAATTAAATTATTTCAAGTGTTGAATTAATTAAACACTAGTGGGCCTAGTAGAGTCCAAATAATTAAATTAATTCAAGTGTTGAATTAATTAAATAACATTGGGCCTTGTAGAGACCAATTAGAAATAATTATTTAACTAGTGGGCTTGAGTAAAATCAAGTAAAGTCTAATTGGGCTCAAATATGTTTGAGACAATTTAAATAGTCCATGGGCCTTATAATAGTTACAAGCCCACTAGGTTTTGCATGCTTGGGAGGTGAAGGGGTGTGAATACTTTTGATTAAAATATTGCATGGTATGCAACTTTTTGGATCAATTTTTCCCACACCCAAGACAAGTCTTCCCTCTCTCATTTTTGTGTGGTGGCCGAAATTTGTGGAAAAACACTCTCAAAATTTTTCTCTCCATTTTGCTCTTCAATTGTTGAAGAAAAATGCACACTTCTCTTTGAAAATCCTTTTGTTTTTTTAGTGCAAAACAAGAGGGGATCTTCTTAGGAAGTGGTGGGCCTAATTTTGAGCAAGGTGTGCTCAAGGAGGAAGCTTGTAGATCTTCTTGCCATTCAAGAGCTTTGTTGTTTAACAACAAAGTTGGAGCCACAATCAATCTTTTAAAGATTGATAGGTATATCTCTCAAACACCCTATGTATGACATGTGTTTGTTTTTGTATTTGCTACACAAAATGTGGGGTGGCCGAAAATTCCAAGCAAAATTTCGATTTTTAAACTTCCGTTGCGCTTCCGGTCACCGTAACCGATCCCCTTTCAAGTGGTATCCGAGCTATGGTTAAGATTTTGGGTAGCATTTACAAGATATTATATTGAGATTGATTTCTAACCGCATGAGAACAAAATTTTGCAACAAAATCAAGGCCACCTTGGGGCACATTTCGGCAGCTTGTTGCTGCCCATTTCGGGCAGCCCGAAATGGGCAGCAAGGGCAGCCCGAAACCCCCCCTTTTTAAATAATAAAAAAAAAATTTTTGTTGCCGGAATCCGGCGACGGCGATGACGACTAGGGTTTCCAAAAGTGTTTTGGATTATCAAAGTGTCATGGGCTTTGAGTTGTTGGGCCATTAGATGGCTAACATATTTGTGAATTTTGAATGGGCCAAAATTTTTCTGGTGAAAAATAACTTTTTTGGCCCTTAAGTTTAAAATTACAAAAGTTGCAAATTTTTCTCATAAAATAAATAATTGAAGTTGGACTTTAATTATTTATAGTAAATTGTGATTTATAAGAAATTCGGTTATAAATAAATTAATTGAAAAGTAGACAAAGGTGTTTGTATACTTTGTTAATTTAGTTTATAATCGTGGCGGTTAGTGATTGGATCAAGGTATATAATATTGGATCAATTGATTATTGTGATAATTAATTGATGGTGTATGATATGTGATATTATGCATGAAGGATGATCAAAAGCCCAAGCCCAATTTGCTAGGTGTATGCTAGGATATTTTGTGTTGAATGATTGTAATAATTATCAATTTATAAAGTGGGCTTGGTTTATGGCCCGTTCCCACCCCGTTGAGATGTATCCCTATTTGCCATGGATATTTATTTGTAAATATTATTATAGTGGATGATCAAGATTGGAAGATGGTGGCCATGATGATTATGAAGATCGAAGACATGTAAATATTGGAAGCTAATGTAATAGTTGCATTTGCATCCCTTGCATTTCCCTAGGATTGGACCTAGGCCCGTGTTTAGCTCACACGAGCCATTAGTATTGGGGCGATTGATCATCCTTGTTTGTTTACTATTTATAATATATGCATGATATGTTATAAATAATGAGTATGTGCGTTATTATTATGATAATAACAAAGTTGCATGAATCCGGCAAACATACGATCAAACATGGCGAGCTTTTAAATAAAATTAATGATGAGACCTTTCAAAATTAAAAACCCTCATTGTGAATAAGATTCAAAATTAATATCAAGCCCGAAAAGGGGAATTATAAATTTTTTTATAATTTCCTTGTCTTCCATCGACAATGGGTGCATGATGAACGCTACCCGTACTCGGGGCTCGGCTCATATTATTGGGGGAGCTCTGGGTGCCGGAAAGCTGTGACATCCATTGACATGGTGATGTGAACTACGTGGAACTCCCATGATTTCGGCTCATATTATTGAGGGAACTCATGGCGACCGTCCATTAAGGTTCAACATCGATAGGTAAGGCTTGACACGTAAAGATGAACGACGTCATATTATTGGGTCCTAATCAAACGTGAGACAAAAAGTTTACGTAGAGGGTTGCATTGTGATGCAATTGGAAACTACATTTTAGGAATTATGATTGGCTGATATTATTCGGGATCATGATTCGCTAATTGGACCTTACGTACCTACTGAGGAAAAGAGTTTCCCGTTTTCACTATAGGGTAGTGGAAATGTCAAAACAGTGGGAGCGAAAATTTATAAAGTTAAAGTCCAAACTTTATATCTTATTAAATATTTTAAAATAGTCATTAACATTTATCTGTTTTACTTTTCAGTACAAAACTTTGACAATGTCTTCGATTCGCAACCCGCTATCCGCTATACTCGAAAAACATGTGTTAACCGGACCTAACTATCTCACTTGGCTAAGAAATCTGAAAATCGTCCGAAACTAGGAAAAGATTGCATATACACTGACTGAGTCACCCCCTGCTGAGGCTCCGACTAGCTGCACTCCTGAGGAATCGCAGACCTACAAGGATTGGTGTGACCATGACTTGAAGGCTAGGTGTTATATTCAGGCTTTTATGAATGATGAGCTGCAGAGGCGTTTTGAGGATGCAAGGAATGCTGCTGACATTCATATGCACCTGAAGGAGCTCTTTGGTTAGCAGACTCGGCCTCTTAGGCATGCTACCGTCAAGGAGCTGATCACTATGCGCATGCGAGATGGAGCCTCGGTCCATGAGCATGGCTTAAAGATGATTGGGCTCGTGGACAAGCTCGTTGGCATGGATCTGATCTTGCCTTCGGAGTTGATCACCGACGTGTTGCTCTTATAGTGCCTAGCTCATTTGATCCTTTTGTGGTGAACTTCAATATGAACAAGATGGAGCCGACCCTTGAGGAGTTGGTGAACATGCTTGTGACTTTTGAGTCCACCATCAAGAAAGAGAAACCGGTTCTTTTTGTGAGCTCTTCATCTGGTACGAAGACCGGTCCACCTTGGAAGGGAAAGAAGCGTTCTTTGCAACGTCCCAAGAAGAGCGTGCCCTTGAAGAGGCAGACTCCGGGTCCCGTAGTGGCAGCCACACCAGTGAAGGCTGACAAGACTGTTGACATCTGTCATCACTGCAAGAAACCTGGACATTGGAGGCGTAACTGCAGAGAATATCTTGCCCAGAAGAGTTCTGGAAACGGTATGTTCTATATCGAAGTAAACATTTCAATTAACTCTACTTCTTGGGTATTGGATACCGGCTGTGGCTCACATCTGTGTAATGATTTGCAGGTGATGGGAAGAAGTAGGAGGCTCAGGGAAGGTGAGACCTTCTTGAGGATGGGCAATGGGGCAAGAGTTGCTGCCAAAGCTGTTGGAGATGTTTCTTTAATTTTGAACAATGATTTTAAGTTTGTTTTAAGAGATGTTTTGTTTGTACCAGACTTGGTGAAAAACATTATTTTCATTTCTATGTTAGACAAAGATGGATTTTCTTGTTTATTTAGCAAAGGTGTTTGCAATATTTACAAGAATGAATGTTTAATTGGTACTGGAGAACTTGAAAACGATCTCTACACCTTAAAATTGAAAGATATTCCATTTAACAATGTCCAAGCTATAACAACAACAAACAAGCGCAAACAAGATACTCTAAATTCGGCACAATTATGGCATGCTCGATTAGGACATATTTCCCTAAGAATGATGAACAAGTTAGTGGGAGTAGGCATGTTTGATATGTCTGATATTAATGCTCTCACGACTTGTGAATCTTGTCTGAAAGGAAAGATGACCAATGTTCCCTTTAAGGGCCATGTGGAGCGACCCAAAGGGTTATTGGATTTGATCCATACCGATGTGTGCGGTCCGCTTAGCATCACCACTAAGCATGGACATGCCTACTTCATCACCTTTACCGATGACTTTTCGAGGTACGGGTATGTGTATTTGATGAAATACAAGTCAGAAGCCTTTGAAAGGTTCAAAGAATTCAGAAGTGAATTAGAGAAGCAATTGGGACGAAGCATCAAGACACTTCGATCGGATCGAGGTGGTGAGTACTTAAGTGCCGAGTTCCAAGAGTATCTTAGAGAGAATGGGATTCTCTCGCAGTGGACTCCGCCCGCTACACCACAATTGAATGGTGTTTCGGAGCTTCGTAACCGGACTTTGATGGACATGGTTCGGTCTATGATGGGGTCCACGGAGTTGCCACCATCCTTTTGGGGATATGCGCTTGAGACAGCGGCAATGTTGTTGAACAATGTCCATACAAAGGCAGTTGATAAGACACCATATGAGATATGGATGGGTAATTCACCAAAATATTCTTATCTTAGAATATGGGGGTGCCCTGCTTATGTGAAGCAGGTAGTGGGAGATAAATTTGATAGTCGATCCATTTTATGTTACTTTGTGTGATATCCAAAGAATTCGATTGGATACTACTTCTATCATCCCCAAGAAACTAAGGTGTTTGTTTCTAGGAATGCAACCTTTTTGGAAAAGGAATTTCTATTAGATAGAAAAGGCAAGATGATAGAACTCGAAGAGGTTCGAGAGACACCCACAATTGTAGAACCCACACCCGAAGAGCCAAGAGAGGAGATACAAGCTCCTAGAAGATCCGAGGGAGTCTCGAGACCACCTATGAGATATGGTCTGCTTCTTGAAGAGGGCCATGATGAGCCTAACCATGGATGTGATCCAAGGACCTTCAAGGAAGCATTATCTGATGCCGATTCATCCAAGTGGCTTGAAGCGATGGAATCTTAGATGAATTCCATGCATTCGAACCAAGTGTGGAATCTTGTGGATCCACATGAGGGAATTGTTCCCATAGGGTGTAAATGGATTTACAAGAGGAAACTTGGGGCGGATGGGAAGGTATTGACCTTCAAGGCGCGATTGGTGGCAAAAGAATATATTCAAAGACAAGGAGTTGACTTTGAGGAAACCTTTTCTCCAGTTGCAATGTTCAAGTCCATAAGGATTTTGCTAGCCATAGCTGCATGGTATGACTATGAGATATGGCTGATGGATGTTAAGACAGCCTTTCTTAATGGGGATATTAAAGAAGAGATTTACATGTCTCAACCTAAAGGGTTTACATCTATCGGAAGTGAGCATATGGTATGCAAACTTCAAATATCTATTTATGGTCTAAAGCAGGCATCTAGGAGTTGGAACCTCAGATTTGATAGTACAATCAAAGAGTTTGGTTTTGCTAAGAATCCTGAGGAATCCTGTGTGTATAAGAAGGTCAGTGGGAGTGCTGTGACATTCCTGGTGTTGTATGTTGATGACATTCTACTCATTGGGAATGATGTAGGAATGTTGAAATCAACGAAGATATGGTTAGCGAGTAAGTTCTCAATGCAGGACTTGGGTGAAGCATCTTTTGTATTGGGAATACAGATTTATAGAGATAGATCAAAAAGATTGCTTGGTCTCACCTAGTCCACATACATTGATACCATAGTGAAGCGGTTCTCGATGGATGAGTCCAAGAGAGGACATCTAACAAAGTGTCATGGCGTGTCCCTATCCAAGTCTATATCTCCCAAGACTGATGCAGAGATAGCGGCGATGACCAGCATTCCTTATGCATCTGCGATTGGTAGCATCATGTATGGGATGATATCTACACGTCCTGACGTGGCTTTTGCACTAAGTGTAGTGAGTAGATATCGATCCAACCCTGGTCTTCCACACTGGAAAGCGGTGAAAGACATCCTCAAGTATTTGAGAAGGACCAATATATTGTTCTTGGTCTATGTGGGTGGAGAACTGAAATTGGAAGGCTATACCGACTCTAGCTTCCAAAGCGATATCGATGACTCGAAGTCAACCTCTGAATTCATATTCATGCTCAATGGTGCTGCTGTCTCTTGGAAGAGTTCCAAGCAAGACAGTACAGCGGATTCCACCACTGAGGCAGAATATATTGCTTCATCAGCTGCAGCAAAGGAGGCAGTTTGGATAAGGAATTTTGTCCAAGAGTTGGGCGTCATTCCTAATGGAGTTGCTCCTGTCCCGGTGTTTTGTGACAACACGGGGAGCCATTGCTCAAGCAAAGGAGCCGAGGTCTCTTCAGAAGTCCAAACACGTATTGAGAAAGTACCACATCCTCAGAGAGATCATGGAGAGAGATGTCACGATTGACAAAGTCGGCTCCGCAGATAATGTTGCTGATCCACTAACTAAGCCATTACCTGGACCATTGTTCGGGGATTCACCGCTTACCTTCGGGTATGGATATCCTATGTGTTATCATGTGTATGTAGGTTGAAATCTTTGATCAGATTATGGTGGTAATTATGAAAGGGGTTTCATAGATTACACAATCGATGCAACTACGACATGACACATAGTATCGATTCATTGACAACTCTCGATATACCAATGGTTGTCGAATCGGTCAGGATATATGAGTTGAAGGGACCGTACTGTACGCTAACCATAATTGAATGGTTCTTTCATGCACTATCATTTGATACCTAGGGAATCATGTAAGCGATGCTGCTAGGCGTTTAACATGATTGGTTGGGTACTATCAGACTTGAGTTCTGACGTTCTTGTTATCAATGAGTTGATAAGTAAGAATGGAGCAATTGGGGTATGCTCAAATAAGGACATGTTTAGTCCGAATCATATGGAGATGTGAACCCACGGCTAGTTGTATCAATGAACCATTGAGGGCCACACAAGTACTAGCATTTTTAGATCCCGTTGAGAAGTACAAATAGTTCAATGTGTTGAACGGCTTATAAATGAGTTTATAAGCGTTGAGAAAAATAGAAGTATGACTTCTATAAGAGAAATGTAATTTTTAATTTATGAATGTGTTCCTAAATTAAAAATAGGCCAAGTAAATAATGTATTTGAAAATTGTGATTTTCATAAACATTATTATGGACTAAATTAAATTAATTCAAGTGTTGAATTAATTAAACACTAGTGGGCCTAGTAGAGTGCAAATAATTAAATTAATTCAAGTGTTGAATTAATTAAATAACATTGGGCCTTGTAGAGACCAATTAGAAATAATTATTTAACTAGTGGGCTTGAGTAAAATCAAGTAAAGTCTAATTGGGCTCAAATATGTTTGAGACAATTTAAATAGTCCATGGACCTTATAATAGTTACAAGCCCACTAGGTTTTGCATGCTTGGGAGGTGAAGGGGTGTGAATACTTTTGATTAAAATATTGCATGGTATGCAACTTTTTGGATCAACTTTTCCCACACCCAAGACAAGTCTTCCCTCTCTCATTTTTGTGTGGTGGCCGAAATTTGTGGAAAAACACTCTCAAAATTTTTCTCTCCATTTTGCTCTTCAATTGTTGAAGAAAAATGCACACTTCTCTTTGAAAATCCTTTTGTTTTTCTTGTGCAAAACAAGAGGGGATCTTCTTAGTAAGTGGTGGGCCTAATTTTGAGCAAGGTGTGCTCAAGGAGGAAGCTTGTAGATCTTCTTTGCCATTCAAAAGCTTTGTTTTTTAAAAACAAAGTTGGAGCCACAATCAATCTTTTAAAGATTGATAGGTATATCTCTCAAACACCCTATGTATGACATGTGTTTGTTTTTGTATTTGCTACACAAAATGTGGGGTGGCCGAAAATTCCAAGCAAAATTTCGATTTTTAAACTTCCGGTCACCGTAACCGATCCCCTTTCACTTATTATCAAGGAGTTGATAATTAAGAATGGAGCAATTGGGGTATGCTCATATAAGGACATGTTTAGTCCAAATCACTTGGAGATGTGAACCCACGGCTAGTTGTATCAATGAACCATTGAGGGCCACACAAGTACTAGCTTTCTAGATCCCGTTGAGAAGTTAAAATAGTTCAAAGTGTTGAACGGCTTATAAATGAGTTTATAAGCGTAAGAAAAAATAAAAGTATGACTACTATGAGAGAATATAACTTTTAATTTGAGGAAGTGTTCCTAAATTAAAAGTTGGCCAAACAAGTAATGTATTTGAATGTGTTCCTAAATTAAAAATAGGCCAAGTAAATAATGTATTTGAAAATTGTGATTTTCATAAACATTATTATGGACTAAATTAAATTAATTCAAGTGTTGAATTAATTAAACACTAGTGGACCTAGTAGAGTCCAAATAATTAATTTAATTCAAGTGTTGGATTAATTAAACTACATTGGGTCTAGTAGAGCTCAATTAAAAATAATTATTAAACTAGTGGGCTTGAGTAAAATCAAGTAATGTTTAATTGGGGTCAAATATGTTTGAGATAATTAAATTAAAGTCCATGGGCCTTGTAATTGTTACAAGCCCAAATAGATTTGCATGCATGGGAGGTGAAAAGTTGGGAGACAACTTTTGCAACATCCAAGGCATGGCATGCCTATGGAATACACAACACCTTTTTCCACAACCTTTTTGCACTACCAAGAAACCTCTCCCCTTTTCTCCATGCATATGGCCGAAATCTTCCATGACAACTCTCTCCAATTTTTCTCTTCATTTTGGTAGAGGAAACAATACACTTCTCAAAGAAAAATGCTCAAATTTTTCTAGTGCAAAATTAGAGTGGTTCTAGCTTGTTGGTGGTGGGCTTAATATTTGAGCAAGGTGGGCTTCAAAGGGAAGCTTGAAGATTGTCTTGCCATTCAAGAGCTAAGGTGTTTACACCTTAGTTGGAGCCATCATCAATCTTTTAAGATTGATAGGTAAATCTTTAAAACACCCTATGTATGTCATAGTTTGTGTTTTTGTTTATGCTACACCCTAGTACACAAGGTGGCCGAAAATTTCATGCTAGAAAATATGATTTCCGAATTTTTGTTGCTTTCGTTGCGCTTTCGGTCACCTAAAATCGATCCCTTCCAATGTCATCATCCTGAGCATCTAGATGAGCCTCCATTCTTATCTTCCAATCGTCAAATTTTTCTCTGGAAAACATGGGAATTTTATTGAAAGAAGACATGGTGTTCTGTATCAGTTTGAGCATTTAAAAGTATTCAAAACAAGATTAACTTCTCCGATACCACTTGTTTGGATCAGTTGGGATGGCGAAGGTGTTTAGAAGGGGGTTGAATAAACACCTCGGCGTCTTTAACTTCTTTTTTGGAAATGTGAATCAGTTCTTTGAGGAACTGATTCGACAATCTTGTGTGTCGATATATATTATTCAACTTAAACAAGTGCGGAATAAGACTAAAATAAATATTGAATACTTAAAATAAATTGAAATGAAAACTGAAATGAGCACGAGAGTTTTTCTTGATGTTTGGAGACTTCAAATTCTCTTACGTCGCCCTTTCTTTCACGAGAATATGATATCACTAAAAGACTTTGATATATTACAACAAATTGTAATAACTCACTTCAGTTGGTCTTACACACTGCCAAACGGATGCTCTAGTTTAACACTTCTTACACAGTTAAAACTGAAATATGCTCTAATTCGTAGCTTGAATGCTACTGATAAATACAATGAGTGTAGAGCATAGATATGCAATTTGAGAACTTGAAAGTATGATCGTGAAGTGTATCGCTATTGATTGGTTTGATTGCTTTGTATATTCGCTTGTTCTTTTTCACCAACCTTCTTTAACTGATTTGATCAGCTATATATAGTCATCAAACTCAACAGTCACATTGAATGTGTTTAATGTTCATTTAATGACAAATATTTGTTGATTCGTCGTGTAATAGCTTTATCTGATAGTAGTACTAGGTTTTCAGACTGTTCTATTCTGATACAACTGTTTTGCTTTTGTACGACCTTTTAGACTATTCTATTTTAACTGTTGTCGAGGCCAACTGATTTGAAGTCAACTGATCAGCCGATCAGTTCAGCTGGACATTTATCAGTTGTAATTTATCTCCTATTTGTCACAAAAACTTCAGTTGATAAGGTTTTTTTCAGTTCAGCTCAAAACAAAGTCTGCAGTTGCCTCTATTCAATCAGTTGGATTCTTCAGTTCCTTAAGATTAATTTGTCAAACTTTGAAACTTATAATATTCCAACAAATTTCCCCATTTTCGGTGTTTGACAAAACTTAGATTTCTTGAACTGATGATGGGAAAAATAATTGTAAATATTGTACATATTCATACATTGTGGGGACCCGGACGCTAATCATCTTCTTACTCTTCATTAGGATCAATATACTAATCAAGTAATTAGGGTCATAAATTTTTTTCTTAAATTGCGGAACGTAATGGAATTGATATAATATACAAATCAGTATACCAGTACAAATTTAATACAACAATGTGAATTCAAACTAACTAAGGTTCAACTACTTCAAATCAAGAGCTGAAACCTATCTACATCAAAGTCCGGAATCACCACGCTAATCTCGATCTCTCATCTTCTTCTTGACCATGATCCTGTCCCACCTGTTGTAATAAAGCATGAAACATATATCACTACATGTATCATAATCTGACTATGCGAATCGATATCAAACTGTAAATAAAATATGAACTGTAATCTACGAAACATAATTTATACAATCTATAATTCAACTCATGACTCGGCATCTCAGACTCGACTCATCTCTCATTTAATCTAGGGATCCCGGTGAATAAGAACGTAACAGGTCTCCCACCTACTACTACCGGTCGCGGTGGCGGTACGTTCTTATTTCTGGACTTTGGTCTAGTCTATATCGAATAATCTGTAATAAGGATGCTATCTGTATCTGAAGCATCTCGATATACCAAACGTCCAGTGTCTTGGCATGTCTGTCCAAGACTAAACCTATTCTGACAATGTGCAATGGGCCAGTGACTCCTCTGTCATAGTCTAGCCCCTCTGTCAGTGACTCTCACTCAATAGCTCTCTGCTTTCTACTTTCTAATTCAATAGAATAAACATAATCATTAAAACCCAAAGGTATAAAAACAATACCATACAAGTATGTGGTTTAGGGAAACTCGGGTTAAATCTAACTCAAGTCGATCTCCCAGTTAACATCGATTTATACCTTTCTCTTCTCGATCTGACGAAGTGTCGGATTCACATCTGTCCATCCCCAATCTGACAATGACAATGCCGAATAGTCACAATATCAATATGCATTTCCAAATCAATACTGGATATACCGTGTCAATATACAACTCAATCAAAATCGGTTCTGATCGATATTCAATTCAAGGCATAATCTGATCAATATCACTTATACAACGATACAATCTCAATCCATACATGTACGTATTACTATTCTATCTCGGTACATTTTAGCGGCATAACGGCGTAATCTCGTGATACCGATCAACTCAACAACACAAATCAATAACCATAACTCAACAATATCTAACCAATACCATATCATCACAATTCTAATTCCAGCATGTCAATATCTATGCAATTCAACTCCAGAGATGCTGAAATTCATAACAAAGGCATACGGTATAATTTCTTCGATCTGATTTCAATTATACGGTCACCGCTATCATAAGAACATATAATCTCCATCATAACACATCTAATTTCTGAAATCCACACATCCCATATTTAATACATGCTGAAATTAACAACAACAGTATATCATATCCGTTTTTCAATCCGGTATCAAATATGTTTGCTCCTTCATCTCAACAACAAATACTATCAAGTATATATGAATTCCTCCAACACATGGATACCAAAACATGCTGGAAAACAATAAAATGCATACCCTTTCGAAGCCCTTGTCAAGAGGAACAAGAATCTAAGCTCAGATTCAATTTCGGTTGGTTGGAACTTTCAAAACCAACAATTTAAGCTAGGAAGAAACTTGAGGAAATTCTGAAGTCTTGCTGGTTTTTCTCTCGGAGTATAAGCTGGAATGAAGACACATACATGTTAAATGCATGGCAAGGACACATGTTTTATTTTTCACTCAACACGGTCGCACCGCGGGTGCGCTGCCTCTTCACCGCGGGTGCGCTCAGCATACGGCCTCCCTTCTAATTTTCCAAAATAATCGACCGCGGGTGCGGTCACTTTTGTAACGCGGGTGCTGTATTGTTCCGTATGAAAAATCAAACCTACTGCCCATCAACCGCGGGTGCGGTAGGTGACCTATCGCGGGTGCGGTCTCCCTTTATTTCTAAACTCAAATTTTGCAACGTCGCTTCTCCACGTCTGTTCTCCATACCTTATTCATAATTCATGATAACAATTCATAAGTGTCACACAAGAATCTGGGGCATTACATACATATTGAGCAATGATAATTGTTACTGATTTGAAAAAGGTAAGTACAAATTTGTACTAACATTTCAAATAAAAATTAAGCCTCCAGACTAATAAACTGATTTATGACACTCAAAATTATTTCTTTTACTTCTTCTCAATTGGTCCTTTATTAGTTGGCTTGTTTGATTCAGTTCTCTTTTTACTGCTTGCTCCTGTTGCATCTGTCTTCTGTTCTTCTCCCTTTTTGTCAACACACACCACTCTTGTGATGAGGAGGAATACTGAACTCACTTGAGCAGACATTTCAGCCAGCTGTTTTTGCATTGTGTCAATCTTGTTAGATAGACTAGTATGAACAAAATCAATCAGATTACTGAGTTGGTCTTGGGAAGAGAACAAAATAGGGATGTAACTAATTCTCTTTTAATATTTTCAACTGAATCAAAAAGAGCAACCCCATCCTTGGTCAGTTTCTTTAAGTCCTTCATTGTATGTTCTTTTAAGGAGTCCAAGCTTAAATAATACAACAACTTAATAGATTTTATTTGAATGATGATTGAACCAAGATTGTTAAGTTCTGAAAATATGGTCTCCAACATTTAAATTAGTGTCTAGTGGCATTTCAGGAGAGAGTTCTTCAGTAGGAACTTTTTCTTTCTCCTTTCCCTTCTAAGAATATTCCACACCCGCAAGTTGTTCTGGAAGAATATATTTGTCAATAACAGCGGAAAATTCTATAACTGTTTATACTTGAGCAGATTGAGTGGGAGGGTGATCCTGGTGATCAGTTGAAGAGCTGGGATGCCTTGGCAGTATTTTGAACAAAAAATAACTGAATGGTAGCTTTTGTCATAAAGAAAGTCTCAATAAGCAACTGATCGATAGATGGCAGAGTAGTTGGAACTGTTGGTTCCTGGACTGAGAGAGAGATTATTTGTTCAATTAGTAACTGAACAGTTTCATCTTGTGCCTCTCCTTCTGTTGTTGATATCATAACTTGATCTTCAATAGGTTCAACAGCGTCATCGGCATCAAAGTCATCTTTGAACTCCATTTGAATATCCTCAGTAACTAATTGTTGCGTATCATCTACATTTTCAATTGTCAGAACTTCTTCAGAAAATGTAGATGACCGACTGCATTGCTGGTTTTGAGATCGGTAGGATAATCAATGCAGTAGATGAGGAGGGTTGGTCATCGGTGGAGAGTGGAGAAGGAATTTTTGAAACTGGTTCAACAAGTTGAACCACAACTGTTTCTTCTTTAGCTGGAGCCATCGGCTGCTCCTCTGTTGTTTCAGTTCGAAAGTCCTCCTCAGCTGATGGTGAACCACTGGACCTTACTAGAGCATGCAATTTCTTTCCCATATCCCAATTCTTCACTCTTATCTGAAAAGAGATGCGATCAAAGTCCAGTTGTTAGAAAAATGCTCTGTCTTCATAAGCAGCAGGACCAGCTGGATCATAGTTGGATATCAATTGAGCTATCACCACAGCCAACCTTTGGATTCTCATAAGATTGAAGAGGTATGAACCTCTTCATGGCCTAGGAGAATGTAGTGGCTTTGAAAGCCTTCATTACAGCTGATTCTAAAGAGATGAATTTCTTCAAAACCTTTTTCTTCCTCAGCTCCTTGGCAAGGGTGACTGTTCAGAAGTTCACCCATTCATTGAAGAGTTCTAGCTTCAATTCAGAATTCTCATTTATATCTTGCATGATAAGATCAATTTGCATTTGAATGGCATTGTTGGGTCTCGGTTCCTCAATCATTTTTGCCTTGCCCTTCGAATCAGTTAGGGCATGAGGCCAGTCTAGTGTTGAATCAGTTGTATCCACATCTTCTCTGATAATTACACCTTTTGAGCGTGCTGGAGGTAGAGTTGTGGTACGAGCAACTGTTGTAAGAGGAGCTCAGACTGTTGTCAGTTTCAACTTTTCTCCATAATCAGTTATGATAGTGGAAGGATGATTAGCTGCAGTATTTTTTTCTGGTAGGACATCTGGCTCAAACCAACTAAATAGGAACAGCTAGAAGTGGTTGTTGAGCTTCGGAAGACAATAATCTGAGCTCAAGAAGAGCTACAAGAGTAGCAGTTTCTTTGGTATTCTGCGACCTCGGTTTCTTCATCAAAACACCAGTCTCCTTCACTTGTACTTTGGACCAGTTTTATCTTAGACTTGGGGGTGGCAGCTGGTCTTATCTTGTCAATTTTTTAACCTTTGCTACTGATTTGGCAACACCAGTCTTCTTCACTTGTACTTTGGAGGCTGCAAAAATCTTAAATTTGATGAGTGAAGAGGAGGGTACTTGTAATGCCCAAGATTTTGATTATGTTAATATAAGATTATTGATTTTGAACTTATATGATTATAGACGGATCATTCCGAGACCAGATTGGGCCAAGCATATGAATGACACAATTTTTGGGGCAGAACTATTGGCACCTGAGCGGTAGTTTTTGACCGCCCGAGCGCCAATGTTCAGTAGGAACATGTTTCGGGCAGAAGATGCGGCGCCCGGGCGGTATTCTGTGACCGCCCGAGCGCCAAGGTGCAATTCAAAAGTTCTTGGACAGAGAATGCCGCGCCCGAGAGGTATTTTAGCACCGCCCGAGCGCCGACTCAACTTCAAGAAGAAATAGCCAAGTGTCCAAGGCATGCAGTTGAGATATATATATACACATATATCCTTCAGAATTCAGTTTAAAAAAAGAAAGGAAATCGAGAAAATCCTTCAGAAATCCTTATGCCTTTACACTTCGATCCGCCCGTCTGATTTTGAATCTGACTTCGGTACTGTGTTCCTATCGACGCAGGCTTCAACTGATTTTGAATCTGACTTCGGTACTGTGTTCCTATCGGTACTGGTATTGCCAGAATCATATAGGATTCATATATGATGTTCTGAACATGTTAAACATCGTAGAATTGAAGTCAGATTGAGAAACAGATTGATTATGGAATTGTTATGATTTTTCAGAATATATCGATTGATATTGGACATATTTGGATTGTTGATTAATTACAGACTGTGTTGGATATCAGTTATGGATGGTAATTAATATCTGTTGGGATTGTATTGACCGGGATATGGGGATTGTGTCGTTATGCTATTGATTTTGAATTAAATCCAGATTAATCAGAATTTGTATTGATTGGTGTAGTATATTGATATGGTACTATTGATATTGTCATTGCCAGATTGAGTGTTGAGAGACTTTGAATTCCAGACAGGAACGGCATCAGAACTGCAATAAAAGAAAGGTATAAGTCAATGTGGTATTGGGAGAACGACTCGAGTAGGATATACTTGAGTTTCCCTAAATCACATACTTATTGTTATTATTTACAATGATTTGAATTGATATACTTGTTCTATTGATTTATATAAGCATGTATTAGATGAGTATTATACGAGTGATCTTGTGATATAAGTGCCGACAGTGATGGAATCATCACTGGCACATTGCACATTATCTCAAGATAGTGAATTGGCGATAGTGCCACAGTCTGTGATGGATAGGTCAAGACACCGGATGTTTGGTTATATCGATTGAATAGAATTGGAGTTTTTTCTATTACTGAATTCGATATAGTAATGCCAACGTCTAGAAATCGGGATCCGTAGACTAGGATTGAGTCTAGTATGAGCCGTGGAGTCACGAGTCTGATTGACAGTTTTATACTGATTATGGTTTCAGATTTTGATACATATTACGGATATCTGCTTCATGCTCTATATTGATTATATGATTGCAAGTTTAATTGATTTATACTGGGATTTTATTCTCACCGGAGTTATCCGGCTGTTTTCGTGTTTGTATGCGTGCATGGCAACAGGTGGGACAGGATCAGGGTCGAGGAGATGAAAGGAGATCGAGATTAGAGTGGAGACTTGCGGACCTTGATTAGAAATAGGGTTTGGACACTTGATATTAGTTGTTAAACCTTAGTTGAATGATTTTATATACTACAAGACTTGTACTTTAATACTGACATGTATATTAGAATGTATTCCATTACGTTCCGCATTTAATTCTATATTTTAAAGAAAAATTTGACCATGTTTATTATAATTAATTAAATTGTCCCAATGATGATGAAGAATATGATTAGCGTCCGGGTCCCCACAACAGGTGGTATCAGAGCGATAGATCCTTTAGACTGAGATAGGAGCTAGTGAGCGGGGTAGATTGAGTTTTCTTTCCTTGCTTTTGATTGCTAGCATGATTTACTGCTTTAATACATGTTTACCTGATTATCTGATTTGGAATGGTAATGTGTATTATTGAGAATGAATCAAAACCGATTCTTGATCAGCAGTAAGATGATCCGGAGGAGGACTGAAACAAATTTATGGTATTTGGTTGCTAACCCTTTTGATAATTAGATATGCCACCTCGAAGAGTACCGGAATAGGGTAGCACTTTGAATCCTCCAATGGATGTGACAACAACTCCAATGGAGACATTGTTGAAGAGATTTTAGTCATTCCATCCACCTACACTGAAGGGTACTGAGACTTCAGTTGATTGCGAGAGTTGGTTAGACGACATTGAGATGCTGTTTGAGTCCTTGGATTACACTGATGAGAGGAGAGTGAAACTGATAGGGCACTAGTTGCATGATGTGGCAAAGAACTGGTAGATTACAACCAAGCGAGCCTTAGAGCATCGAGGTACGAGTATTACTTGGAATGTCTTTAGAACTGAATTTTATCAGAGATTCTTTCCAGTGTCCTACATGAAGGATAAGGGAGCAGAATTTGCAAACTTGAGACAGGGTCAGTTGAACATCGAGAAATATGTGGCCAAGTTCTCTACACTGCTACGATTTGATCCACATGTGGCCGAAAATGACGAAGCTGTTGCTGATCAGTTCATTAATGGCCTGAATCCTGAAATCTTTACCTTGGTGAATACCGGGAGACCGAACAATTTTACTGATGCCTTGAACAAGGCCAAGGGAGCCGAAGCCGGTCTGATGAGACAGAGAGGAGCTTCGTTTGTACCTCCAGCACCGAGACCACAGCAACCACCTCCCTGGTTTGAGAGTGGCAGCGCAGCAGTGGTGGAAAGAAAGACTTCCTGAAAGCTAGAAGGAAGCAGTTTAAGAGATCTGGAAGTAGTTCATCCAGTTCTAGTGGCTCGAGACAGACTGGTCAGGGCCAGAGTTATACAGGTCCTTACTGTAGCACTTGTGGAGGGAAGCATTCCACTGAGCAGTGCCGAGGAGTGTTCGGCAGTTGCCGTATCTGTAGGCAGCAGGGACATTTTGCTCGAGTTTGTCCCCAGAGAGATTCTCAGAGATCACAGGGTACCGTATCATCTGGATCAGCGGCACAGATTGACAGACAATCAGCCGCTGTACATTCATTCTAGCCAGCACCATCTCAGTCACAGCAAAGGCCAGGAGGTAGCCAGACAGTGAGCCAACCTCCTAGACAGCAGGCCCGAGTATTTGCTTTGACAGAGGAGCAGGCTCAGGACAGCACCTGACGATAATGTTGCAGGTAACTGTTTTATTTCTGGTTATCCTGCATATGTATTGATAGATACTGGTGCATCACATACATTCATATCTGAGCGATTTGCATTGATGCATTCATTGCCTATTGAGTCATTATCTGCTGTAGTGTCTGTCTCTTCTCCATTGGGGACAGGTTTGATATCAGTGAAGTCTGTTAAATCTTGTATACTACAGTATGATGGGCATGAAATTGAGTTAGACTGTATTGTGCTTGGGTTGTCTGATTTTGACTGTATTATCGGTATCGATATGTTGACCAAGTACAGAGCTACTATCGATTTTTTTCGACAAGATTGTGAGATTCAGACCTGAGATGGCTGATGATTGGAAATTCTACGGTAAGGTTTCTCGATCTATAATTCCTTTGATATCCATATTGTCTATGACTCTATTGTTACAGAAAGGAGCGGAGGGATTCCTTGTCCATTCAGTTGATTTTTGAAATCGAGTCCATCATTGTTGGATTTGTCAGTGGTGTGTCAGTTTGCTGATGTCTTCCCAGATGAGATTCCTGGATTGCCTCCGATTCGAGAGATAGACTTCAGTATTAAATTGATGCCAGGTACAGTTCCGATTTCGAGGGCTCCGTACAGAATGGCACCGATTGAGTTGAAAGAGTTGAAAGATCAGTTGGAAGATTTACTGGCCAAGGGATACATCAGACCGAGTGTTTCGCCTTGGGGTGCTCCAGTATTGTTTGTGAGGAAGAAAGACGGTTCTATGCGACTCTGTATTGATTACCGGCAACTGAATAAGGCTATGGTAAAGAAAAAATACCCTTTGCCTCGCATTGATGATTTGTTTGATCAGTTGAGGGGTTATTCTGTATATTCTAAGATCGATTTGAGATCTGGATATCATCAGCTGAGAGTCAAGGATTCTGATATCTCGAAGACATCATTCAGAACCAGGTATGGACATTATGAATTTATTGTCATGCCGTTCGGTTTGACTAATGCTCCAGCTGTGTTTATGGGTCTGATGAACCGTATATTCCAGAGGTATCTTGATGATTTTGTTATTATAGTCATTGATGATATCTTGATTTATTCGAAGAATATGATTGAACATGCCGAGCATTTAAGAACTGTGTTGAAAATTCAGAGGGCTGAGAAATTGTATGCTGAACTGTCAAAATGTAAGTTTTGGTTAAGACAGGTTGTATTTCTGGGGCATATTATATCCGGACACGGTATATCAGTTGATCCAAGTAAGGTTGAGGCAGTGATTTCTTGGCCGAGACCGACTTCAGTACCCGAGATTCGCAGTTTTATGGGTTTGGCAGGATATTATCGGCGATTTATTAAAGATTTTTCTAGCATATCCAAGCCAATTACTCAGTTGACTCAGAAGAATGCTCCGTTTGTATGGTCTGAAGACTGTGAGACCAGCTTTCTTGAATTGAAGAAAAGACTGACCAGTGCACCGATCTTGACGATTCCATCAGGTACTGATGATTTTGTGGTTTATTGTGATGCATCTCACCGAGGATTGGGTTGTATTCTGATGCAGCGAGGGCATGTTATTGCTTATGCCTCAAGATAGCTGAAGCCACATGAGACTCGTTACCCAATTCATGATCTTGAATTGGCTGCCATTGTATTTGCTTTGAAGATATGGCGACACTACCTTTACGGTGAGAAGTTTGAAATCTATTCTGATCACAAAAGCCTGAAATATTTGTTTCCACAGTCAGAGCTGAATATGAGGCAGCGAAGATGGCTTGATTTATTGAAAGACTCTGATTGTGAAATCAAGTACTATCCGGGGAAATCTAATGCAGCAGCAGATGCACTGAGTCGAAAAGTATGTTCTTTATCTTTATCGACGATTGATGTTTCAAATTTGATAAAAAATTGATGTTTGTCTGGATTAGCCTTTGAAACAGATCGTCAGCCTATGAGATTATATACTATTCGAGCTGAACCAGAACTGATATTGAGAATCAAAGAGGCACAGAAAGTTGATCAGAATGTACAGAATTCGATTGCCATGGTCAGAGTTGGACATTAATCGGAATATCAGGTTCATGATAGTGTTTTGTATGTGAATAATCATATTGTTGTGTCGAATGTTTCAGATTTGAGACAACGAATACTAGCAGATGCGCACAGCAGTCGTTTTATAATTCATCCTGGTGGCAAGAAAATGTATAATGATTTGAAGACACAGTATTGGTGGAAACAGATGAAATCTGATGTTACTGAATTTGTAGCCAAGTGTCTGAATTGCCAACAGGTTAAGGCTGAAAGAAAGAAACCAGAAGGATTGTTACAGAGTTTGTATATTCCTGAATGGAAATGGAATCACATTTTCATGGATTTTGTGACGCAGTTACCGAGATCCTCCAGAGGTTGTGATGCGATTTGGGTCGTGATTGATCGATTGACCAAATCTGCATGCTTTATTCCATACAAAATGACATACAGATATGACCAGATGGCCAATATTTGTGTCAGAGTACATGGAGTGCCGAAGTCGATTGTTTCAGACTGTGATCCTCGGTTTACTTCGCACTTCTGGCAGAGTTTACAGCAGGCTCTCGGTACGAAATTGCATCTTAGTACCGCATATCATCCACATACCGACGGACAGTCGGAGCGGACTATCCAGACACTGGAAGATATGCTGAGAGCGGTAGTGCTTGATTTTAGCACTAACTGGCAGGATGCATTGCCACTTTGTAAGTTTTCGTACAACAATAGCTATCAGATGAGTATTGAGATGGCTCCTTTCGAAGCGTTGTACGGAAAGAAGTGTCGATCCCCTCTTTATTGGGATGATATCTCTGAAGTTCCTGAGACTGGACCTGATATGATCAGAGATATGACGGAGAAAGTAAAGTTGATACAGAAGATAATGAAGGCAGCACAGGACAGACAAGCCAAATATGCCGATGTTCGACGAAGACCGTTGGTATTTGAGGCAGGAGACAGAGTATTTTTGAAGATTTCTCCTTTCAGAGGAGTTGTCAGATTTGGCAAGAAAGGGAAGTTGTCTCCACGATACGTTGGTCCATATGAGATTCTCGAGAAGATAGGAGATCGTGCCTATCGACTCGGATTACCGCCTTCATTATGGGGGATACATGACGTCTTTCATGTTTCTATGCTGCGGAAGTATCTCCCTGATGATTCTCACATTATTCAGCCAGACGAGACAGAACTGGATGAGACACTGAGTTACTTCGAGAAGCCGATTCAGATTCTTGATCGAAAAGAAAAGCAACTCAGAACGAAGACTATTCCAACGGCATTGAAGAAGCTACCTGGGAGACAGAGTCTGATATGAGGCAAAGATTCCCAGAGTTATTTCAGTGATGTGAGTTCTATTTAGCTTCTGTTACATTTCTTTCTGATATGATTTGATTGCCTGTGATTTCGGGGACGAAATCGTATTTTAGGGGGGAGAAAAGTAATGCCCGAGATTTTGATTCTGTTAATCTAAGATTATTGATTTGAACTGATATGATTATAGACGGATCATTCCGAAACCAGATTGGGCCAAGCATATGAATGACACAATTTTTGGGGCAGAACTATTGGCGCCCGAGCGGTAGTTTTTGACCGCCCGAGCGCCAATGTTCAGTAGGAACATGTTTCGGGCAGAAGATGCGGCGCCCAGGCGGTAGTTTGTGACCGCCCGAGCGCCAAGGTGCAATTCAAAAGTTCTTGGACAGAGAATGCCGCGCCCGAGCGGTAGTTTAGCACCACCCGAGCGCCGAATCAACTTCAAGAAGAAATAGCCAAGTGTCCAAGGCATGCAGTTGAGATATATATACATATATCCTTCAGAATTCAGTTTAAAAGAAGAAAGGAAATCGAGAAAATCCTCCAGAAATCCTTACGCCTTTACACTTCGATCCGCCCGCCTGATTTTGAATCTGACTTCGGTACTGTGTTCCTATCGACGCAGGCTTCAACTGGACGTAAGTTTTATTAAGTTTTGTTATGTCTTGAAATTATGGTATTGCCAGAATCATATAGGATTCATATATGATGTTCTGGACATGTTAGACATCGTAGAATTGAAGTCAGATTGAGAAACAGATTGATTATGGAATTGTTATGATTTTTCAGAATATATCGATTGATATTGGACATATTTGGATTGTTGATTAATTACAGACTGTGTTGGATATCAGTTATGGATTGTAATTAATATCTGTTGGGATTGTATTGATCGGGATATCGGGATTGTGTCGTTATGCTATTGATTTTGAATTAAATCCAGACTAATCAGAATTTGTATTGATTGGTGTAGTATATTGATATGGTACTATTGATATTGTCATTGCCAGATTGAGTGTTGAGAGACTTTGAATTCCAGACAGGAACGGCGTCAGAACTGCGATAAAAGAAAGGTATAAGTCAATGTGGTATTGGGAGAACGACTCGAGTAGGATATACTTGAGTTTCCCTAAATCACATACTTATTGTTATTATTTACAATGATTTGAATTGATATACTTGTTCTATTGATTTATATAAGCAAGTATTAGATGAGTATTATACGAGTGATCTTGTGACATAAGTGCCGATAGTGATGGAATCGTCACTGGCACATTGCACATTGTCACAAGATTGTAAATTGACGATAGTGCCACAGTCTGTGATGGATAGGTCAAGACACCGGATGTTTGGTTATATCGATTGAATAGAATTGGAGTTTCTTCTATTACTGAATTCGATATAGGAATGCCAACGTCTAGAAATCGGGATCCGTAGACTAGGATTGAGTCTAGTATGAGCCGTGGAGTCACGAGTCTGATTGACAGTTTTATACTGATTATGGTTTCAGATTTTGATACATATTACGGATATCTGCTTCATGCTCTATATTGATTATATGATTGCATGTTTAATTGATTTATACTGGGATTTTATTCTCACCAGAGTTATCCGGCTGTTGTCGTGTTTGTATGCGTGCATGAAAACAGGTGGGACAGGATCAGGGTCGAGGAGATGAAAGGAGATCGAGATTAGAGTGGAGACTGCGGACCTTGATTAGAAATCGGGTTTGGACACTTTATATTAGTTGTTAAACCTTAGTTGAATGATTGTATATAGTACAAGACTTGTACTTTAATACTTACATGTATATTAGAATGTATTCCATTACGTTCCGCATTTAATCCTATATTTTAAAGAAAAAATTTGACCCTGTTTATTATAATTAATTAAATTGTCCCAATGATGATGAAGAATATGATTAGCGTCCGCGTCCCCACAGTACTAGAAGTATCCCTTAGTCCTCAATGATCTTGCTAAGCTAAAGTGCAAAGCTTTTGGACTGCTTCGACGTCTGAATCATGTTATTTAAGATTAAGATAAGGATTGATGACCATTTCATCTTTATCCCCTTGACAATAGCAGTCATAGCTTGAAATTTCTCAGGAGTGAGGGCAGCAAAGGATCCTTCCTTTGCTAGAAGGCCATTGGCGACGATGTCAGCCACTTGCTAGTATTCTGGCTCAGTTCTTTCTTAGGGTCAGACACTTTGATCTTTTCCCCAGTCCCAGATAGATTAGTCTGCATTTCCTCAATTGCAGCAGCAGAGACCTCTGAGAAGCTTGAGATGCCTTCAGTTGGGAGCTGAAACAAGTTTCTAAAGAAATCTTCATCCTCCACCAGAACGTGGTCATTCACCTTTATGTGAAACTTCCCGTCATCAGTAACTGAGCTCGATTCATAGATGGCTAAGATTTCAGTAGAGTGAATTTCCTGGCTTTTTAACCCTAGAAAGGTTAGAAGCCTAGATGCTTCGATCTTCTCAAACATGAAGCAGACTTATTCTATAGAGTGTGCAAAGATCGATTTGAAATCGATTGCAACATCATTGGAGAGATAAGCAGATGTCTGCGATGCCATTTGATTGAGTTTGCTGAAAAGCGATAAGGACACAACTGGTTTGCTCTGAAAATACGAAAGTTTGAAATATGGAAATTGTGAGACACTTTCTGAGAGGCGGTTTTTATGTATATCTGCGACCATTCAAATTTTGAACACTTGGCAGTCCTTGAGATTTTTTGATCAAATAAGTAGGATTTTAATCCATTGGACATTTAAATTTAATAGATGGTATAAGCATTTAGATAAAACCTGATAAATGTTTGAAGATTGAAATTTAAATGGGTAAAGTGTACTTGTCACATATTTAATAATGAACTTAACATGAATTAAAGTTTGTCAACATATGGAATAAGATCAGTTTATTCATATCACAACTGATCACTTCGAAATTGATTCAGTTCAGTTAATTAACAATTGACTATTATCTTATTAGTTGACCCTTTTAAATTCGATATTCCCCCTAAATTAAGCATACTACAAAGTTAAGTAAACTAGTCCTTGGAGAAATAGAAGTCGGAGAACGACAGAGGCCTCTTCGCATTCTCATGTCAATCCAACAGTCATCATAATGATTGCTACCTTTCATATGGTTTGAGTTTATAAATGAGATCAAACAAGTTAAAGATGAAATAACTTGAAGCTTTTTAGATGAACAAAATTTCAGGAAAGTAAAAGATTGATAAATCTACCAGTTCTTTGGAGCCAAATCTCGCCGAAGAGTTTCAATGGTCCATAGTAGCCAATCGCAAACAGAATTATGAAGACAATGTCTTGAAGGGGACTTTGTCAACCTGGTCCAAGCGCCAGGAGCTGCAGTTCTACAGGGAGATAGGCCTCCCTTGTAGAGGACCTGTTGTTACAAGGAAAATTGTGGCATGGGAGAGAAAATACCAACGGCGTCTCGATGTCCCCCATGTTGTAGACATCGTCAGAGATGAAGGTTTCCATCTTCTAATGCTATACAAAGTGCAGAAAGCCACTGTAGATAGGGAAATAGATAGTGTAAAAGCCCGTTTTTAGATTTTTCTTTCTTAATAGGACTAAGTTGTGGAATCATCCCTTTCACCAACCACGATAGTACAAAGAGATTATTCAAGCAGATGAATAATCACTCTTGTAGTTTGTTTTCTTTATGTGATATGGAACACTAGAGTTGATTCTCATTGTATTACTTCGCAAAGTTTTGACTTAATGAACAAAAGATTATTTTGTTTACTACTTTTTTTGTGTTTAAGTTTTCAGTTATTCTATCCAATGTTCATTTCTGGAAATAAACATCGTATTAGTATGTAAAAGAAATAAGGATAAAGCAATTAATTAAAGAATATTTCGAAAATAAGAAAACTTAGCGCCCTGTAGGGGCTTGGTAAAGATATCTGTTGTTTATTATTCAGTTGAGATATACTCCAGTATGATGTTCTTCTTCAGAGCATGATCTCTGATGAAATGATGTCTGACATTAATGTACTTGGTTCTGAAATGAAGAACTAAATTGTATGTAATAGCAATGGAGCTACTATTGTCACAGTAGATTGGTGACTCTTCAGGTACTTTTCCATAATCTTTCAGTTGTTGTTGAATCCAGAGTAGTTGGGTACTACAACTTCCAGCAGCTAAATATTCAACTTCAGTTGTGGAAGTGGCGATGGATGTTTGCTTTTTGCTGAAACATGAGATCAATCTGTCTCCTAGAAACTGACATGATCCACTTGTACTTTTACGATCAAGCTTACATCCTGCATAGTCTGCATCTGAATAATAAACTAAATTGAAAGATAAGTCCTTGGAATACCATAAGCCCACGTTTTGTGTGCCTTTTAAATATTTCAATATACGTTTAACAGTTAGGAAATGCGATTGTTTAGGATTAGCCTGAAACTAGCACAAAAACAGACAACAAACATAATATCAGGACAGATAGAAGTTAGGTATAATAAAATAACCTATTAAACCTATGTATAGTGTCATCTCAACTGATATTCCCTCTTCATCTTTATCTAATTTAATTGATGTGCTCATGGAAGTGGATGCAGCTGAACATGTTTCCTTGCCAAATTTCTTCAGCAATTCCTTTTGGCTGATAAAGATACCAGTCTCCAGTTTCTTCATTTGCAAGCCTAAGAAGAATTTCAGTTCACCCATCATTCTCATCTTGAATTTTTCCTGCATGAGCTTAGCAAACTTATCATATAATTTGGGATTAGTTGACCCAAATATGATATCGTCAACATAAATTTGAAAAATTAATGAATGATTTTTCTTGGTGAATTTGAACAGTGTTTTATCAACTGTTCCCACTGTAAACTTATGATCAATCAAGAATTTTGATAGGGTCTCATACCAAGCTCGAGGAGCTTGTTTCAGACCATATAAGACTTTATTTTGATGATAAACATGATTAGGGAGTAAATGGTTAACAAAACATGGAAGTTGTTCTACATACAGGTCTTCTTGCAACTGGACCAGTTAGAAATGGGCTTTTCACATCCATCTGGTACACTTTGAAGTTTTTGTAGGATGCGTAGGCTAGGAAAATCCTGATTGCTTCAAGTTGCTTCCTGTCTAGCAACTGGAGCATAGGTCTCGTCATAATCTATTCCTTCCTCTTACTTGTATCCTTTTGTAACTAGTCTTGCTTTATTGCGCACAAATGAATTGTCTTCTTTCAGTTTGTTTAGGTATACACTTTTTGTAGCTATAATAGATTTTGAATAGGGTCTTGGAACTAATGTCCAGACGTTGTTATGTGTAAACTGAATAAGCTCTTCTTGCATAGCAATGATCCAACTAGGATCAGCTATAACTTCTTCAGTTTTCTTGGGTTCCAGTTGCGATATAAAGGTAGAATGAATAAATAAATTCAACATCTGATTTCTAGTTTTCACCGGATCAGATAGGTTACCTAATTTCAAATCTTGAGGGTGATTTTTGCTCCATGATTTTCATCTTCATTGTCATCCTCCAAATTTATATCTGTCAGGCGATTTATAAGCTCAGCTGGATTAGTTGGCGTATCAGTTAGAAAATTTTCATCAAATACAACATGTACAGATTCTATAATATTTAGAGTGCGTTTAATGAAAATGCAAAATTCTTTGCTAACAGAAGAATATCCTAAGAATAGTCCTTCATCCAATTTAATATTGAATGCTGTTAAATGATTCTTATCTTTGTTATGAATGAAACACTTGCACCCGAAGATTTTAAAATAAGAAACCACACTCTTCTTACCATGCCATATCTCATATGGTGTTTTCAAATGATTTTTGTTAATCATTGAGTTATTTTTGTAGGAATCTAATATCCCAATAAATAAAATTTTTTTATATTTAATATTATTTTGTACTTGCCATAATTTCATGGTCAACAAATTTAATTGTCTACAAATTACCCCTTCCGCACTTATTCACAAATTGATTTTTTTGAGTGAACAAGTCACGATAATTTCTTTGTTGAAATTGGATTTTTTTTTTGGCATAAGTTTGGATATTTGAGATAAATCCGACCATTTTATTTTTGCTTGATTTTATTTCCACAGTTCTCTTCCTCATCCCCCTTTTTTTCACGATTTCCTTCATCCTGTCTTTTCTTTAATTTCCTCCTCTCTTTTTTTTTTTGACTTCCGTTATTTTCTTCTTACTTTTTATTTCTATATTAGGAAATTAATTTTATCCTTCTTCATACATATTCTTATTCGCAAATTTGCAACTTTTCCCATAATTTTTGACACAGAGATTTTTTTCCTTAGCGAAAGATGGGAATTATTTTTTTCTATTTGCATGTACCATCTTCAACTATAAAAGATAGAAGCACTAATATATAAATCTTCCTCTCTCGATCAAAGCACAGGTACGTATGCCTTCGTTTTTTTTTTCCACTGCCGTTTCTTTTCTTTTTACGAACAGCATGGGTATTGTCTCTAGTTTGCAACCCATGAGTTTTAAACAAAGTGCAGTGTCCAAATATTAAATAAGATGTGACACGTACACCATGGTGGTGGAGGCTTACTTGGTGTCATGAATATCTTGCCACATGCTTTTGTTTTGTTTTTTTTGAACGGCACGTTAATTTTATTTGCATGTCATATTCTTTCCTAAAAGTTGCTGAGTTAAGATTTAATCATAGCTTGATTAACATAAGTATCCAGAAGATTTGGAAAAATAGGAGAAATCTTTAATCGTGCTTATGAATGACAGTTAGTTGCTGTACATACACTTAGTTCTTTCTGTTGGATCTGAGTTTTCTACACGCCCAAACGCAGCGGAAGTTTTAAAAATTTTATTTATTTTGACAATCAAAATATGTTTTGCTTTGGGCGCTCTTATTATTTTATCATAAACATTCAAAGGGTGTTAGGATTATACCTTTAGTGAATTAATTCACTTGGCTCCAACTACTCCGTTATTAGCGGACGTAGCTCTTGTTGTAAACCTCTACGAACATTCTTCGATCTCCTAATCCAGTCCGCGACTGAAATATTTGTTCCTCTTCTAAATTGCACTAGAAATTTAGAAGAACTTTTGCGTAGAGATATAACACGAAAAATTCGACTCAATAATCTAAGCCAAATTTTTCTTGCTTTTTGAAGGAATTTTCGAGAGCAACTTTTCTTGGGAAGAGCCGAAAGTCTCGTGTGTCAAGAAGATCATCAAATGAATGCATCCCAACAATAATATCTTTTATTTATTTTCTAATCCATCTTTTAACTTAATTAATTAAGTTAATTATAGATTCTAATAAATTATCTCCAACAAACTTTCGGATGCCCCAATTGAAAAATATGAATCTCATATTGATTCTCGAATGCATACCATTTACAATAATATAATATTCCAATTATATTTCTAATCTTTCTTTTTTTACTTAATTAATCCAATTAATCAAGTTAACTAAATATTCTAAATCCATGCCATATTAAATGTAATCTCGAATATTAATACATATATTTTGATAATATCATGCATTAATATTATTTTGCTTTGTGTTCAAGTTTTTTTAAAATTATGGTATCATGATTATTTCCATAAATCAATACCATATTTAATAAAAACTTAATGGGCTATATTTTAACTCAATTAAAATATAATATGATTATTAAAGCTCATTTAAACTTTAATAAATTAACATGATGTGCTTATACTCTTACAAGCCCATGATCCATGCTCTCATTACATTAATCTCATCATAATCCCGATCGATGATCAAATATCATCGATGTGACAATTTCAACTTGTTTGTTATTATGATCCACACTTTAATTTCGAGATCACCAATGTCTAAATAAGGCAGGTGTACTCCTTTGACTGTCTTAACAGTCATGCTCTCAAAATTTCTATAAACTTTATTTATAAGCTTATCGATTGATCATATCAAGCTTATTTCTTATAAATTCAACTCATTGAATTTATTATCTCAACGGGAACAAGTAAACCAGTACTTGTGTGACCCTCAATGGTTTAGGGATACAGCTAGCCGTGGGTTTACAACTCTTTGTAATTCAGAATAATATTTATTTTTATTTGGGTTTACCCTAGTTAGCCCCATTCTTTTCATCAACACCTTGATTAAGAATGTCAGAACTCATTTCTGATCGCATCCATCGGATCATGGTAAGAGCGTCTAATAACATTGCCCATGATCCCCTAGGTATCACTGATAGTGCCTGCAAAAACCAATCGATTATGATTAACGTACAGTACGGTCCCTTCATCTCATATATCCCAATCGAATCTGCAACCATTGGTTCATCGAGGGTTGCATATTAATTCGATCATAATGTGATAACTATAATAGTGGCATCGCGTGTACTATTGGAGAATTCCTTCTCCAACATACATCTTATACTTTGCCCAGAGATTCCATGCACTATTATAACATCAGATCACATAGGATATCCACACCCGCAAGTGAGCGGTGAATCCCCGACTACAATGCACTGGCTCCTATATGTGTCGCAACTATACTCAACCTCGCCACCTGATGACTCTCCTGGAGCCGGTAAACGAGTCAAAGCACAGCCCTAGCATATAGAGCCTCAGCGTTGTCCCGGGTCGTAAGGACTAATGGTGTACAATCATAACCACAGGACTTATCCTCTCGATGAATGATAACCACTTGGAAAGTCCGAGGGAGTGTTGTTCTGTATAATCATCATATGGTTACCCATCTGTATGTTTGGACATCTCTATACCCTTACTAAGAAACGCAGTACACAACATCACAGATGCTAATCTCGAGCTCATGCGACCTTGATCTCCCACTATTTCTAATAATTACATTTAAATAGCCATGGCACATAAGTGATACATCTCATGGGGTGGGAACGGGCCATAAACCAAGCCCACTTTAATAATATCAAATATTAAAAAAACGAATAAAACAGTAAAATATCCTAACATACACCTAACATATTGGTCAAGGCTCTCGATCATTCTTCATGCATTTAATATCAAATATTAACATCAATTTAATTAATTGATAAATCATATATCTAATAATTTTATCACTAACCACCACAATTATTAAAGAATTTAATAAATTAAATAAACTCCTTTATTTAATTTCCAATTAAATCAATAATAATTGATTTCTTGTAAAAACTCATTTTTACCATAAATAATTAATCCAATTAATCAAGTTAACTAAATATTCTAAATCCATTCCGTATTAAATGTAATCTCGAATATTAATACATATATTTTGATAATATCATGCATTAATATTATTTTGCTTTGTGTGCAAGTTTTTTTAAAATTATGGTATCATGATTATTTTTATAAATCAATACCATATTTAATAAAAACTTAATGAGCTATATTTTAACTCAATTAAAATATAATATGATTATTAAAGCTCATTTAAACTTTAATAAATTAACATGATGTGCTTATACTCTTACAAGCCCATGATCCATGCTCTCATTACATTAATCTCATCATAATCCCGATCGGTGATCAAATATCATCGATGTGACAATTTCAACTTGTTTGTTATTATGATGCACACTTTAATTTCGAGATCACCAATGTCTAAATAAGGCAGGTGTACTCCTTTGACTGTCTTAACAGTTATGCTCTCAAAATTTCTATAAGCTTTTATAAGCTTATCGATTGATCATATCAATCTTATTTCTTTTAAATTCAATGAGTTATCTCAACGGGAACAAGTAAACCAGTACTTGTGTGACCCTCAATGGTTCAGGGATACAGCTAGCCGTGGGTTCACAATTCTTTGTGATTCAGAATAATATTTATTCTTATTCGGGCTTACCCTAGTTAGCCCCATTCTTTTCATCAACACCTTGATTAAGAATGTCAGAACTCATTTCTGATCGCACCCATCAGATCATGGTAAGAGCGTCTAGTAGCATCGCCCCATGATTCCAACGTACATCTTATACTCTGGCCAAAGATTCCATGCACTATTATTACATCAGATCACATAGGATATCCACACATGCAGGTGAGTGGTGAATCTCCGACTACAATGCACTGGCTCCTATATGTGTCGCAACTATACCCAACCTCCCCACCTGATGACTCTCCTGGAGCCGGTAAACGAGTCAAAGCACAGCCCTAGCATATAGAGCCTCAGTGTTGTCCCGGGTCGTAAGGACTAATGGTGTACAATCATAACCACGGACTTATCCTCTCGATGAATGATAACCACTTGGAAAGTCCGAGGGAGGGTTGTTCGGTATAATCATCATATGACTACCCATCTGTATGTTTGGACATCTCTATGCCCTTATCAAGAAACGCAGTACACAACATCACAGATGCTAATCTCGAGCTCATGCGACCTTTATCCATGTTTTAGGCGGCTGAATCGACAAGGAACGAATTTAGAATATACAGTGTTTACAAATGAGTTTCAACATCGAATTACGATTCATTTGTATTAAAGCATAATCAAAGACTTTATCTATGTTGTTTGCATGGGTATACAGATAAAGTATAACAAGACCATAAAAAGTTAAATTATATTAAAATAAAGATTGTTTATTTCACTTGAGTCAATAAATTCCCTAGCCAACCGTTGGCTTGCATGGCATCTACTCTAACACTTTCACCCCCTTAAATCTTGAGTTCGGGTTTCAGCACATTGAAGGTTGGTGAAGAATGTAATTAACAACAACTTTTTACTCGGATTTTTCTTTCTTGTTCGAAAACATTTGTTGCGTATCGTAAGAAATACATTGCATGAATTAGCATCGTTCTCGGTTTTTTTTGTTTCCGAACATATTTCCTTGCCAGTATTTGATTTTTCTTTGACTTCTTGTCCTTCTTGTATTATCCAGCATAATGGTCTTCTTCAAAGATATATCATCTTCTTCCGGCATTCGACGCTTGGTGATACTTGACGACGAGAGTCAATCCGAAGAAAAGGGCACTATCTTGGTTGTTGACGAGCCCATAGCTGGTCATTATGCAAAGCCATGGCCACGGTTGACAAACCCATTTTACACCGATGAGTGGTTCATCTAGACTCCTTCAACAAAACTTCAAAAGTTTGGACTTTACGATCAACTCACCATCAACAATCAAAAGAGAATATTCCTTTACCGTCATTGGGGCGTCGGATCATTGAAGGCCAGGCGACGTGGGAAGTGTTGGGAAATTACACCGAAGCGATGCCAACCACGATGATAATATAGTACCCAAAAATGCGGAATAAAAATAACCAACAAGAACACAAAGATTTACGTATACACCAGAAGAAATAATACAACAAGTGTATACACCAATACACTCAATATTTCTCACACTCCCAAACCCGAGTATATCGAGAAAATAATTTCTCTAACTCACACAAGAGAATTCCCGCACTCAAGAAAAAAATACATTCTTTTTTCTATGCACTCTCTTTTTATCAAAGCAGAAAAGCTTTTGATTTCGGGATACAATAACTGAATGAATTGAGCTTTATTTATAAATAAAACCCTCAATCATTTTTGTAAACTTTCCGATGTGGGATTCCAATTTATATTAATTTATTTAATGTGGGCCCCACCTCATTAATAAATCTCACCTAACAATTCTCCCACTTGAAGACTTGATTTCAATCAAGTCTTCACACCATCAGTGCAGCAGCTCATACCTCCTTTGTTAGTCTAGGAGACCAACTGAAGTCAAACACAACTTCAGTTTTTCAATGATAGCAGCCTTCATGAGCATATCAGCTGGATTCTTGCTTCCAGGAATCTTTTCAAGCTTCAAGACTCCATTCACACGATCTCTAAGGATCCCCATTCCAAGGATTTGTTTTGCAGCACCCAAATCCTTCAAAGCAAATTACTTTGATAACTCTTTCTCGAGTTTATCAATCTCCTCTAGACAAGCTCCTGCTATCAACATATCATCTACATATATCAGTAGTATGATATAATAACCATCAAGCTTCACATAACAACAGTGATCAGCCTGATATCTCAGAAAATCATTATTATTCATTACACTATCAAACTTCTTGTACCACTGTCTTAGAGCTTGTTTGAGACCATACAAGCTCTTCTGAAGTTTGCAAGCCATTTTCTCTTTCCCTCGTACTTCAAATCCCTGTGATTGATTCATTTCTTCATCTAGCTCACCATGAAGAATCGTTGGCTTTACATCTGACTGTTCCAGATGTAAATCTTCTTTTACCATCAATCCAATTACAGTCCTGATAGTAGTTAACTTTACCACCAGAGAGAAAATATCAGTGTAAACAATGACTTTCTTTTAACCTTTTACAACAAGTATTTCTTTGTACCGCTTGCTATCGTCATGTTCTAACTGGTACTGCCACTTGCTATGTAAAACCTTTTTACCTTCAGGAAGTTCTGACAACTCTCACATGTGATTGGATGACAGTGAATCCATCACATCTTCAATGGCTAACTCCCACTATTTCAAGGTCTCATAAACATCCGATTTATTTTTCACATAATAACCCAAAATTTCCTGCTTGAATCGTCAACAGTAGTGCCATAATATCTTGAGTGATCTCCAAGGGATGTCACAGAAGATGGTCCACATACATCAGTATGTACATGCTCCAAATCCGCCGATTTCGGTTCTCTAACCTCTTTTGAAAAGCTCACATTTTTCTGCTTTCTAAAAAATACAGCTTCACACAGCTTGTGTTCAACGATCTTTAATTTCGGTAGCTTTCCGTTTGAAACAAACATCTTCATTCCCTTCTCACTCGTATCCCCAAGCCTACTATGCCATAGATTTGAATTAGCTCCAGCATCCACAGCCGCTAATTTATTTCTCAAACTGGAACTCATATAAAGTGTTCCAGTTTTCTTTCCCCGAGCAACAATCATGGCTCCCTTTTTAACTTTCCAGGAACCATCCCCAAAGGTCACCTTATGACCTTCGTCGTCAAGCTGTCCCACTGAAATCAGATTGTGTGTGAACTTTGGTACATGCCTTTGTTGATTTTCCAGACAAATCCATTTGTCATCTTCTTCCGGATATCACCCATACCAATTATTTCCAAAGGTTTTCCATCAGCCAGGAAAAAATTTCCGTAATCTCCCGCAATGTAATTATCGAATACATCACGATTACCAGTGGTATGAAACGAAGCTCCCGAGTCCATAACCCAAGAATCAACCGGGATTTCCATGGATAGTAATAGAGCATCTTGTACCTCCTCAGTAACAACATTAGCATTGTTCTTTGTTGATTTGCAATTCTTTTTTATGTGACCAGTCTCACCACAGCTCCAGCACTTTACATTCTTTCAAATGTGTTATTGTCTTTTCCATTTCTTGACTTGGATCTATCATGCCATTGGTTAAAACTCTTTTCGCCACTCCTGCCCCTTCCTCTATTCTCGAGATTTAGAGCAGATCTCGATGATGTTCCTTCACCCGAATCCATCCTGTGAACTTCTCCAGTAAGAATTTGATTTCTGACATCATTGAATTGTAGCTTTCTTTTCCCAACAGAGTTGCTAACCGCCGCCCGCATTGGTTCCCAATTGTCTGGTAAAGACGCCAAAATAATAAGTGCCCGAATCTCATCATCAAATTTAATTTCAACCGATGTTAGCTGTGAGACAATCGTGTTGAATTCATTGATATGTTTAGCCACCGATGCATCTTCTCTCATCTTCAAGTTAAATAACTTCTTCATGAGATGAACTTTATTATTTGCCGATGGCTTTTTGTACATGTCCGACAAAATGGACATCATCTCCTCCGTTGTTCTTGCCTCCGCCACGTTATGTGCCACGTTCTTCGTTAGGGTCAATCGTATTACCCCTAACACTTGTCGGTCAAGAAGCTTCCAGTCATCATCCTCCATCTTTTCCGGTTTCTTTCCTGATAGAGGTTGATGCAACTTCTTACTGTACATATAATCTCTTATCTGTAACCGCCAGAACGAAAAATCTGTTCCGTCGAAGTTGTTGATTCCTGGTCCCGATCCATCATCTCCGGCCATCACTTCTCTAGCCTTAGCAAAAATCTAAAAAATCTTTTCTGATGTGGAAGATCACACAATGCTGCAACCACAGAGCATAAGGACTAATATATGTATATATTGAATGGCAAAGTACGGTTGGCTTCATGTTTTTGCAGAATGTCTCGCGCATATGCGTGACCCTCCTCGGCGCATATGCGCGAGACCCACTGGTCTCGACACATTTCTCCTCGGCAGCTCACGCATATGCGCGCCTCATCTCCGCGCATACTATATTTATTCTTCAGTCCGGTTTCGATTATACGATGTCTACTGTCTCGAGAACAACATATATGAATCATCTTCAATTCCATTAACATCATATTTTCAAATCATCTCAAAACGTAATAAAACTTACGTCCAGTTGTAGCTGTCGCCGAGAGGATCGTAGAACTGTGCTCGGATTTAGATTCTGATAACTGGTTGGTATAAAATCCCAAATCTAGCACCACATCACACTTGAAAGATTTCTGAGGGAATTCTCGTTTCTTGCTTAAGGAAGAATGAGGATTTGGTATATATATATATATATATATATATATATATAGATCACATTGCATGTAAGGCACATGGCTGAATGTGCTTACTGCACGTTTCACCGCGGGTGCGGTATTTCTCACACCGCGGGTGCGCTAGGCATACTGATAATCATCCAAAAATTCAGAAACTGTGACCGCGGGTGCGCTCTGTCTTGCACCGCGGGTGCGCTGCCTCTACTGTAGTAGAACCGCGGGTGCGCTCTGTCTAGCACTGCAAGTGCGGTGCATATTCTGCCCAAAAATGTACCCTACTGCCCAACCACCACGGGTGCGGAATAAATCCTAGCGCGGGTGCGGTCTTTCTTTCCCAATAAACTCAATTTGCAACGGCGTTTCTCTACGTCTGTTCTTCCATCGCCTTATTCATACTACATATATCAATTCAGACATATCAACAAGAATCTCAGGCATTACAAAAGCTCTAGACACGGCAACTGCATACGAAGCAGGACCAGCAACTCGGACATCTCGGCGCAAGAGCGGCCGCAACCCATCCATGAAATGCCTCAACTTCCCCTGGGCATCATTAGCTATCAGGGGTACAAAGTGACACCCCTTTTCAAACTTTCTGACTGTCTGCCATGCATGCTATCTCCCTGTCGCAGCGTCATGAACTCCCTAGTCAATCTGGATCGTACTTCTTCAGTGAAGTACTTGGAGTAGAATACCTCCTTAAATCCACTCCACGTCAGTGTATGCAAGTTAACTCACACTAGTTCACTATCCCACTACAGTCTGGCGTCTCCTTCCAGCAGGAATGTGGAACATCTGACTCTATCTGCATCTGTCATTTCCATAAAATCAAAGATTACCTCGATGGACTTAATCCATCCCTCGGCTATCATCGGGTCAGTGGTCCCCGAAAAGTCCTTAGGATTCATCCTCCTAAACCTTTCATACACCGCCTCTGGTTTGGGCCTAGCCCCTGCCTCCACTGTCGCCTGGTTCCCCGCAAACTGTGCAAAGAACTGTGTCATTCCTGCAAGCATCTGTGCCTGCATATCTGGCTGGGAAAGAGAAGGAGCGTCTCTCCCCTCCTCTCGGGCCTCTCTGTCCTCTTCTCTTGCTTCTCGGTTAATTATGCGTCTAGGAGGCATACTGTTCCAACAATTTACCTAACACGTAAACCCAATGTTCATGCATTAAAATAATACCAATAGCATAAGATGCACGTAACTCGAACTTAAAACATGTACATGCTAAAATCATGACTTAATGCTTACTACACGAAATAATTCAAAACTTTTAAACTTACAGACTTGAGGTGTGGTTTCGTGAGCTTCTCGCAACTGGCAGTAGGCATAACCCTTTACAAGAACACCGCTCTGATACCAACTGTAACATACCGTACTTTACACTACTTGAAAGTTGCGGAAAAATAAAAACTTTCTTAAATATAAAGTAAACTTTCGAATTTGCATTAAAATGTCTCGTTCGTCTAAAAACATTTGCCATAAAAGATCACCAAAAAATTTTGCTAACGAAAATACTTGTCTTAGAACATAAAAAAACTCTTCATCCCAAGGTAGTTGCACAAAAAGGTCTCAAAGTAAAGTTTGCCAATGGTATTTGTTTAAAATCTCATAACCAGTAATATAAATTAGAGTATTTTTAAACATTCATAAAAACTTAAAACATGGCAGTCCTTGGGTTTAGCCTCCCGCTCAGTCCAAGCCAGCTCACTAGTCTTCACCCCTCGTCTCCTCAAATGCTTCCTCACCTGTATCGATAAAGTCTAGTGAGTCTAAAGACTCAACAGGTATAAACTGGAAGTAGCAAGTAATACGTAATAAAATCACATGCAACTTTAAAATAGAACATACATACTTGAACTTTAACATGCATGTAAAAGCTTGATCTTACATAGATTACATAGACGTGCCATAACGTGAAACTTTTCTTAAACAATATAACGTGAAACTTTTCTTAAACATGCTTGCATACTTGTACATATTGGAACATACATAACTTCATCATTTTGCGTAGAGGCATGTTTCAAAGCAATTGACCCATACATAAATACGCCTGGTCAAACTAAACCATAGTACTGGCCTGACAGGGAAGATCCACAGCCACATACATGAGATCTCCGTTCATGCTTTAACGGGTGGATTGGTCCCTGGTCATGCTTTACCGCTTTCCAATCCTGGTCTAAATCCGTTCATGATTTAACGGGATGGATTGGTCCCTGGTAATGCTTTGCCGCTTTCCAATCCCATACATAAATTGGTCACAAGACATTTAGCATACCTCAAAAAAATGAAAATATTTTCTTTTGCACGTCGAACATATTTACTTACTTGGTGTTGAGGGATTCGTTGGACCTCGCTTGGGGCCACTGCTGCACATACTAACATGATTTCATGCACTTAACTTTCATAGCTTAGACGTAGGTACTCGTGCTCACCACCGAAGTACAAAAAATAGCTTTTGACATTCTAGATCACTCGGGACTTGACCTCGTTAAATCATCGTACTAACCCATGACATCGAACCCCAAACAATCTCTAAAATGATGTGTGAACATTTTCCAAAATAAAAGACTATTGGAACTTGAAAATAAGTGGAACCAAACATTTCTTACAGATGGTTCCGCGCTCGAGCGGTAACAAATTACCGCTCGAGCACCAGGTCTTCTGGACGCCTACCATCAGACAGGAAGAGCGGCGCTCGGGCGGTAAAATATTACCGCACGGGCGCCGAGTCTTCTGGACTCCGCAACTCAGAAACTTATACTCTCCAATTTCGATTACACAGATAGTGAACGACAACGCCTCGAGACTCATCATAGGACGCTATGGCACTGACTCGACTCCACGAAACGTCCCAAACGACGACGAACACCAAATAAGAAACAAATCCGTAAACTCAAATTTTGACACCAATTGTTTCCTACGATTTCTAACGCAACAAACGACTATAGAGACGAAGCGAAGCATCAAAACTCATCCTAAACTCATACTCCATATACCTAAACACAGCAGCGATCACCTGACGGTTTCCAACGAAGCCTGCAACAAATAAACTTCAATAACACATCAATAACATCATTTTCAGAAAATGCAGTTTGAGCAGCCCCACGAAAAACACTATAACTCACTCAATTTGTATCCAAATTTTTCGAATTTTATATCAAATCGAAGATATCCAAAATTTTTACGATTTTCGTGTTGAAATCTTTCTCAAATCACGACCGAAAAATCTCAGTAATTCAAAGTACAGTAGGGTCCAAAATTTCAGATCTAAAAATTTCTTCAAAACACATCCAATAAATTTTCTGCTCAAGCTACTACATAACGTTCACATGATTTCATACAAAATACATTAAAATTTATATTATGACAAGATCAATGCAGGAACAATAGAATATACGTGCCTTTGAATCTTTAACGTTACCGAAACGACGACACCGAAGCGGAGATGGTGCGAGGATTGTTTCGGAACGATTAGTGGCTCGTTTTGCTAGCACAAAAGACACGTGAATTGCAGGGAAATTTTCAGAGAGAGGGGCGGCTGCTGAAGGTTCTTAGAAACCTAAAATTTTTGATCTCAAAATAAAAAATGAAGAATGAAAGTGAATGTTTATATGTGTTATAATGGCCGGAAAATTCGTGTTTGAAAATTTGCGGAAAAATTAAATTTTTTTTTAAAAATAATTAAGATGCCTCATTCACAAAATAAACTGATAAATCAAGTTTAATGTTTAAAAATAGCAGCGGAAGAAATTATTACTCGCCAAAATAACAAGTTAAAGTATCCAACTACTGATAAAATGTTTGAGCATAAAAAAATGGCAAGTGCTGTAAATGAGTTCCTCGGGTTCCACTACTGCCAACCCAAGCTAGCTCACTGGTCCCCGCCCTCGGCCCCGACATCATCAGTACCTACAACAATCAAGTCTAGTGAGTCTAAAGACTCAGCATGCATATATCGTAAATAACGAGTAAATAATATAGTAAAATTGCATGGGAGTAAAAATATAACGTCATGAGGCATAATGTGAAAATAACTTGTCATGAGCAATTATAATATGTGCATAACTGAACTCAAAATCACAGTGAAAATGTTTGCTCCTTGGAGCCCTGAATAAAATAACATGTAATAATTTTCTGTTGAGATTATGGTCTACGCAAGTGGCCCCTGCACTGAACTGAACTGAACTGACTGGTAACTGGCGAACGGATAATACAATGCTCCCATGACCGGTAACTGGCGACCGGGTCAAGTAATGAACGTCTGATCAGACTAATGCCACAATATACTGATCAGACTAATGCTTCTTAAGCTCTGCCATCTCTGTTGGTGCTAGTCGGTACGGTGCTTTGGATATCGGAACCGTACCTGGCATTAGCTCAATAGAAAACTCCACCTCTCTCTCTGGTGGCATACCGGAGACATCTTTTGGAAAAATTTCTAGAAAATACCTGACAACTGGGACATCTGAAGCTGACTGACTGGGTGCCTCGGGGACAGATATAAAAGTTGCTAAAAACGCCCGACACCCTCTATGCATGAGCTTCCTAGCCTTGACATAAGGAATAATGCGCGGTAAAGAAAAGTACCTGTCTGGCTCGAATAAGAACTGCGTCATTCCAGGCGGTCGGACTAGAACAAATCTCCGCTGGAAGTCAATCAAAACTCTGTTCCGCAGTAGCCAGTCCATCCCTAGGATGATGTCAAACTCTGGCATCGGCAACACGATCAGATCCGCATAAACAGGTTGCCATGGAGCTCAAGATCTATGTCTCGGATCACATTGGTAGCTGCCATCTCCTCACCAGAAGGCAATACTACTGAATAGGCTGCATCTAGCCCAACGGTCTTGACCTTGAGGAAATTAGCAAAGACCTCCGAAACGAGTGAGTGGCCTCTGAATCAATCAAGGCCTTCGTAGCGGAACCAGATATAAAAATTCTCCCTGAAAGGTTGGAATACTAAGCGGAACCCAATAATCACAAGAACTAACTTATAGACATGCAAAGGTCAAAGTTCTTCTAACTTAAATTTCCCGAAAATAATACTGAGTAGAGAATGCAATCCTATCGCAATTCTAAGTTCAAGAAATCAATCCCGATTCCCAAAACATTAAATCCCAAATGTAAACTTAAAGGTTTAAATGTACCTGTCATGAGCATCGTATCTGGGTTCGTCTCCGTAGCATGGAGAGCAAACACTCTGCCTTGGGTAGGCAGATTCCTCTGAGGGCACTGCAGCAACATGTGGTCTGGACTGCCACACTTGTAACACTTCCCTGAGCCAAAGATACATGCTCCAGGATGGCTACGTGAGCACTTATGGAAAACTGGGTGCTCAAAAGTCCTCGGGGCTGGGCGTCCCCGCTGCTGCTGCTGCTGACCTCTGTTTCTAGGCGGCCCGTGAAAAGGTCTCTTGTTCTGCTGCTGATGCTGCTGAGGAGGAGGACGGTGTGGTACCTGGACTGGGCGCTTGCCCTAGCGGTCTCTCTTGATATCACGCTGATCCTGCTCTGCGGCTAGAGCTTTGGAGACAGCAACCTCATAAGTAGTAGGGTCAGACACCCTAATATCACGGCGCAAGATCGGCAGTAGACCCACCAAGAAATGCATCAACTTGGCTTTAGCATCATTCGCGATTAGGGATACAAAATGACAACCCCTCTCAAACTTACGGATGAACTCCGTAACAGTCAGATCTCCCTGCCTAAGGCTCATGAACTCAGTGGTCAACCTGGTGCGCACTTCCTCAGTAAAATATTTGGAGTAGAATACCTCCGTGAAGCGTGTCCAGCTCAGCGTAGCCAAGTTCAGGGCTACTGATGCTCTTTCCCACCATAAGCGGGCATCTCCTCCGAATAAATATGTGGCACATCGGACTCGGTCTGTATCTCCAAGCTCCATGAACTCGAAGATAACCTCGAGGGACTTGATCCAGCCCTCGGCAATCATGGGGTCCGTCGTCCCTGAAAACTCCTTAGGACGCATCTTCATGAATCTATCATAGACAGCCTCGGGCCCTGTCGGCCTGGTCGCCACAGCATGGTTCCCCGCAAACTGTGCGAAGAACTAAGTCATCCCAGCCAGCATCTGGGCATTCATGTTAGGTGGAGGGGGTGGTGGTGGAGGTGGTAAGTCTCTCTCCTGCCTCTGCTCCTCCCTGTCCTCTTGGCGAAGCTCCTCATTTCTAGTGCGCTCGAGAATGCGTCTAGGGGGCATACTGTTCCATACATAACCCATACGTAACCAACATGCATAATTCTATAATTTATTTAAATTTAAATACCGAACAATAAAATAAATCTGGACGTAAAATAATTCATGAAAACATGCTGTCAAATAATTCATGCTTTAAATAGAATGCGTAAATGTAAAACTTACAGACCGAAGACGTGACTTCATGAGCTTCTCATGGTCAGTAGTAGTACAACCCTTTACAGAACCATTGCTCTGATACCAGCTATAATGGCCCAAAAATTTGTATTTGAAAATTTGCGAAAAAATTAAAAATTTTCTTTTTTTAAAATAATTAAGATGCCTCGTTCACAAAATAAACTGATAAATCAAGTTTAATGTTTAAAAATAGCAGCGGAAGAAATTATTACTCGCCAAAATAACAAGTTAAAGTATCCAACTACTGATAAAATGTTTGAGCATAAAAAAATGGCAAGTGCTGTAAATGAGGTCCTCGGGTTCCACTACTGCCAACCCAAGCTAGCTCACTGGTCCCCGCCCTCGGCCCCGACATCATCAGTACCTACAACAATCAAGTCTAGTGAGTCTAAAGACTCAGCATGCATATATCGTAAATAACGAGTAAATAATATAGTAAAATTGCATGGGAGTAAAAATATAATGTCATGAGGCATAATGTGAAAATAACTTGTCATGAGCAATTATAATATGTGCATAACTGAACTCAAAATCACAGTGAAAATGTTTGCTCCTTGGAGCCCTGAATAAAATAACATGTAATAATTTTCTGTTGAGATTATGGTCTACGCAAGTGGCCCCTGCACTGAACTGAACTGAACTGACTGTTAACTGGCGAACGGATAATACAATGCTCCCATGACCGGTAACTGGTGACCGGGTCAAGTAATGAACGTCTGATCAGACTAATGCAACAGTAGGCTGGGTGGTACATAACTGAACTGACCGTTAACTGGCGACCGGGTGAAATAATGCTCCCATGATAGTGAAATGGCCACAAGCAAAATCGCATAAATCTCAAAAATGAATATTATATCTTTTTATGCACGTAATATAATTAAATGGCATAATGAAATATCCTGTATTATTTTACCACATGGATTGGATCGTTCTCAGGCTCGCTGCGACCAAAATTTAACATGAAAAATATGCAAATGATTTTCTTGACCAAACTTTGCAATTGAATCCAAAAACGAAACAATTACGCTCAACGACTTCGTATTTAATCATGACTCCGAGCCAACCCGAACCAACACCGAATCATCATTTAGTCATGATTAAAATACACTTAAAATGATGAAATAATGCTCCTAAAATGACAAGGGCCGAAATTTTGGTGAATGGAGGCCAAAACATGAAACGCTCTTCCGAGAGTCAATTTGGCACATCGCACCGTAATTTCTCGTACGACCTCAAAAATGATCCGAATCACAAACGGCCAAAAGCATGACCTTCATAACTTGATACGGCACTGTCCAGTCCAAGGCCATAGGCTAAAAGCCAACCAAGAACTCAAACGAGCCTCCGAACCGAAGCATCAAGTTGCTGCCAGAAAATTCCCGCAACTGCACTTGTGCTTGCATTGCTTCGTTTGCGAGACGATTGGTCATTGGGGCTTGAACCACCGACCAGAGTCTCTTCCCAACATCCTAAGGGGTGGCTTGAACCATGGTTAAGGGCCCTAGGCCAACCAAAATTTAATCCAACACCTAGGACAACACCAAGCTTCAACCGAGAACACAAAAATCTGTACGGTGATGTTTCTGAAATTTTGTTTTGTTGGTGTCATGCATCATACCAGTGGCCATATAGTTGGCCATGGCTTGATCTAGACATCATGGGGTATGGTATGAACTGTGGCTAAGGTCTAAAGAGCCAAACAAGATCCACACCAACACCCAAAACCGAGAGGACACATTCAGAATTTAAAAGGGTCGAAGGGGCTGTTCTTGTGTTTTGATTTAAAAACCAATGCAACCATGGACCAAGCCTCAAAAAGGCGACTTGGTAACGTCTTAGACATGCTAGGAAAGTGTTCTAACCATGGCTATAGGCCCCTAGGGCAGCCAAGATCAGAAATTTCCTCTATGGACAGTAACTCAAAAAAATCGAGCACACAATGACACTTAATGGGGGTTTGCGGTCATCTCTTGATTTCGGCTAGCATGGGACTCAAACCAATGGACAAATGTGTTCCTAACATGTCCTAGTACATGCCTAGGAGCAGCCTTGGAAGCCTGGAATCGAACCAACCTGTAACTCAACAAAAACAGCAAAACCGTGAGGCATAGAGTGAAGCCAACAAAAATCTGCACTACCTTTTTGAAAATGATTCATCAATATTTCGGTTTTTGCCTTAAAAAAATCATGAGTATTATGTTTCAAAATATTAATATGGCTTGATTGAAGAGCAAAGAAGAACATATACATACGTGGTTTCGTTTTGAAAAGAAAACGAACGAAACGCACGACGCAGCGCGGAGGAGCCGGAGCGCTTTTCTACCTTGCTTTCTTTCTCGGTTTTCTCTCCTAATTCTTGCTATGATGCTCACGTTTTTTTCACTCTGAAATGCTCTCAATTTCGGTCATGGGGGAGGGGAAGTGATGGTTAGGAGAGTGAGGGAGATCCAATAATAAAGGGATACAAATGGTATGACCAAGTCTCCCTCTTTTGAATTTTGAATTTGGTTGATATCAAATATTTGTTGGGGGAGGGAAATGGATGAGAATTGACCGATTCATTATGTCCACCAAGACTAGGATCTTGATCTACTATTAATTAATTAAAGGTGATAAATAAATGAAAAGATTATCATGCTAATGGATGACAAGAAAAGGGTCAAAGGTGAGTTAGCAAAGAAATATTTAATCATCTAAGAGGGGTGGCCGAAAATTAAACAAATAATGAAGGGGAAATATTGTTTAGTTAGTAAATTTTTAAACTTTAAGAGCCTTATCTATCATTTAATTATTTTAGTGAATCAACACCTCAATTAAGGAACCTAAATGAACTTATTTCCTACTCACCTCAAGTTACTAAAATAATTCCTTTAACCTCCTTTTAACTTAAATCAACTTATTAGATAGCTAAAATAAACTCTGGGAATGATTTCTTAATCTTAAATTCTATCTCAAAACTCCAACTCTAGTCCGGCCTCATTGAATTAACTGAAAAGATAAAATTTAAACTACTGCATAAAATAATTAAATTTAAGGAAAACCATTTAAATACTCGTGCAATAAAATCATTTTAATTTAAAATACTAGAATTATGCATGGCTTATACGTAGTCTAGTTTACGGGTTCTACAACTCTCCCCCCCTTAAAAGAAATTTCGTCCTCAAAATTAAAACTCACCGAATAACTCGGGGTACCGACTTCTTATCTCTGGCTCAGACTCCCACGTAGCTTCCTCCTCTGAATGGTTGAGCCATTTGACCTTCACTCGCTTAACCAGCTTGTTCCGAAGCTTCTTCTCTTGTCTGTCTAAGATTTGCACTGGTATCTCCTCATAAGATAGGTTCGGAGTAAGCTGCAACGGCTCAAAGTTCAAGACATGCGAAGGATTCGCCATATACTTCCTCAGCATAGAGACGTGGAATACATTGTGTACTCCGGCCAGATTCGGCGGAAGAGCCACACGATAAGCTAGCATCCCAACTCTGTCGAGGATCTCAAATGTTTCAATGAATATCGGACTGAGCTTCCCTTTCTTTCCAAATCGCATGACACCCTTCATAGGTGCTACCTTCACAAAGACATGGTCGCCAACGGCAAACTCTAGGTCTCTCCTCCTCTGATCTGCATAACTCTTCTGTCGACTCTGAGCAGTCCTCATCCTATCACGGATCTTGACTACTACATCGGCAGCCTGCTGAATGATCTCCGGACCCAACTCTGCTCTCTCCCCTACTTCATCCCAATGAACAAGAGACCTACACTTTCGACAATACAGTGCTTCATACGGTGCCATACCTATAAATGACTTGAAGCTGTTGTTATAGGTGAACTCTACTAATGGCAAGTTTGACTCCCAACTCCTAGAGAAATCCATCACACAAGCACGGAGAAGATCCTCCAAAATCTGAATAACTCGCTCTGACTGCCCATCTGTCTGCGGATGGAAAGCTGTGCTAAACAGCAACTTTGTACCCATGGTCGAATGCAAACTCTTCCAAAATGAGGAAGTGAATCTGGAATCTCTGTCAGATACGATAGAAATTGGAATACCATGAAGTCGGACTATCTCCCAGATATACAACTCTGCATACTGAATCATGGTGAAAGTCGTCTTAATAGGCAAGAAATGCGCTGATTTGGTAAGACGATCTACAATAACCCAGATAGCATTTGATCATCTGGCTGACTTCGACAATCCGGTCACGAAGTCCATGGTAACATTCTCCCACTTCCAATCGGGAATGGGAAGAGGCTTGAGCAAACCTGCTGGTCTCTGATGCTCCGCCTTCACTAACTGACAAGTCAGACACTAGGATACAAATCGTCTGATGTCTTTCTTCATCCCAGGCCACCAATACAATAACTGCAGGTCTTTGTATATCTTCGCACTCCCAGGGTGAATGGAGTATGGGGACATGTGGGCCTCTGATAGTATATCTGCTCGAATAGAACCACTGCTGGGAACCCACATCCTGTCTCGGTATGTCACAATACCGTCGCTGACTGAATACAAGATACTGCCCTTGGCCTCATCTCTCTGCTTCCACTTTGCTAACTGCTCATCTGCTGACTGACCACTGCGAATACGGTCAAGAAGAGAGGACTGAATAGTCAAGGTAGATAGACGGGGAACTCTACCTCGAGGATATGACTCTAGATAAAACCTCTGCATCTCAATCTGAAGAGGTCTCTGAATCGTCAAATGAGCCATCACTGCGACTTTTCTGCTCAATTCATCCGCAACTACATTAGCTTTACGCGGGTAGTAGCTAATGTCACAGTCATAATCCTTTACAAGCTCCAACCAACGCCTCTGACGCATGTTCAGCTCCTTCTGCGTAAAGAAATACTTGAGGATCTTGTGGTCGGTAAAGATCTGGCACTTCTCCCCATACAAATAGTGCCTCCAAATCTTCAAGGCAAAAACCACGGCGGCCAACTCTAGATCATGGGTAGGGTAGTTCTTCTCATGAGTTTTCAACTGTCTAGAATCATATGCTATCACCTTCCCATGCTGCATCAATACTGCGCCCAAACCGAGCTTCGAAGCATCAGTATACAAAACAAACTCACCGGGCCCTGACGGCATGGCCAAAACTGGCTCTGAGATAAGAGCTTGCTTCAAAGTATCGAAGCTCTTCTGACACTCCTCGCTCCACAAAAATTTAGCATTCTTCTTGGTCAATGATGTGAGTGGAACTGCAATAGATGAGAATCCCTTAATGAACTTCCGATAATATCCTGCTAGCCCAAGAAAACTACGGATCTCTGATTCATTCTGCGGCACAACCCAATCTCTGACTGCGGCAACTTTCGCTGGGTCTACCTCAATACCACTGTTAGAAACAATGTGGCCTAAGAACGCCACCTTTTCTAACCAGAATTCGCACTTACTGAACTTTGTGAATAACTTGTGCTTCTGCAAGGTCTGCAGCACCGTGGTCAGATGTCTGCTGTGATCCTCCTGATTCTTCGAATAGACGAGAATGTCGTCCATGAATACTCTCACAAACTAGTCAAGATACGGCTGAAATACGTGATTCATGAGATCCATGAAGATTGTTGGCGCATTCGTCAGACCGAACGGCATCACAAGAAAATCATAGTGGCAATTACGAGTCCTGAAGGCAGTCTTGGAAACATCAGCATCTCTCACCCTCAACTGGTGATAACCGGAACGTAGATCTATCTTGGAGAATATCGAAGCTCCCTCCAACTGATCAAACAAATCCTCGATCCTCGGAAGTGGGTACTTTTTCTTCAATGTGACCCTGTTCAACTCCAGGTAGTCAATACAAAGTCTCATAGAGCCATCCTTCTTCTTCACAAATAAGACTGGCGCGCCCCATGGAAAAAAACTCGGGCGAATGAACTTCTTATCTAGAAGTTCCTGAATCTGCTTCTTAAGCTCTGCCATCTCTGTCGGTGCTAGTCGGTACGGTGCTTTGGAGATCGGAACCGTACCTGGCATAAGTTCAATAGAAAACTCCACCTCTCTCTCGGGTGGCATACTAGAGACGTCTTCTAGAAAAACGTCTAGAAAATCCCTGACAACTGGGACATCTGAAGCTGACTGACTGGGTGCCTCGGGAAAAGATATTAAAGTTGCTAAAAATGCCCGACACCCTCTATGCATGAGCTTCCTAGCCTTGACATAAGGAATAATGCGCGGTAAAGGAAAGTACCTGTCTGGCTCGAATAAGAACTGCGTCATTCCAGGCGGTCGGACTAGAACAGATCTCTGCTGGAAAACAATCAAAACTCTGTTCCGCAGTAGCCAGTCCATCCCTAGGATGATGTCAAACTCTAGCATCGGCAACACGATCAGATCCGCATAAACAAGGTTGCCATGGAGCTTAAGATCTATGTCTCGGATCATATTGGTAGCTTCCATCTCCTCACCAGAAGGCAATACTACTGAATAGGCTACATCTAGCCCAACGGTCTTGACCTTGAAGAAATTAGCAAAGACCTCCGAAATAAATGAGTGAGTGGCCCCTGAATCTATCAAGGCCTTCGTAGCGGAACCAGATATAAATACTCTCCCTGAAAGGTTGGAATACTAAGCGGAACCCAATAATCACAAGAACTAACTTATAAACATGCAAAGGTCAAAGTTCTTCTAACTTAAATTTCCCTGAAAATATTACTGAGTAGAGCATGCAATCCTATCGCAATTCTATGTTCAAGATCTCAATTCCGATTCCCAAAACATTAAATCCCAAATGTAAACTTAAAGCTTTAAATGTACCTGTCATGAGCATCGTATCTGGGTTCGTCTCCGTATCATGGAGAGCAAACACTCTGCCTTGGGTAGGCAGATTCCTCTGAGGGCACTGCAGCAACATGTGGTCTGGACTGCCACACTTGTAACACTTCCCTGAGCAAAACATACATGCTCCAGGATGGCGACGTGAGCACTTAGGGCAAACTGGGTGCTCAAAAGTCCTCGGGGCTGGGCGTCCCCGCTGCTGCTGCTGACCTCTGTTTCTAAGCGGCCCGTGAAAAGGTCTCTTGTTCTGCTGCTGATGCTGCTGAGGAGGAGGACGGTGTGGTACCTGGACTGGGCGCTTGCCCTGGCGGTCTCTCTCGATATCACGCTGATCCTACTCTACGGCTAGAGCTTTGGCGACATCGACCTGATAAGTAGTAGGGTCAGACACCCTAACATCACAGCGCAAGATCGACCGTAGACCGACCAAGAAATGCATCAACTTGGCTTTAGCATCATTCGCGATCAGGGATACAAAATGACAACCCCTCCCAAACTTACGGATGAACTCCGTAACAATCAGATCTCCCTGCCTCAGGCTCATGAACTCAGTGGTCAACCTAGTGCGCACTTCTTCAGTAAAATATTTTGAGTAGAATACCTCCGTGAAGCATGTCCAGCTCAGCGTAGCCAAGTTCAGGGCTACTGATGCTCCTTCCCACCATAAGCGGGCATCTCCTCCGAATAAATATGTGGCACATCGGACTCGGTCTGCATCTCCAAGCTCCATGAACTGAAGATAACCTCGAGGGACTTGATCCAGCCCTCGCCAATCATGGGGTCCGTCGTCCCTGAAAACTCCTTAGGACTCATCTTCATGAATCTCTCATAGACAGCCTCGGGCCCTGTCGGCCTGGTCGCCACAGCATGGTTCCCCGCAAACTGTGCGAAGAACTGAGTCATCCCAGCTAGCATCTGGGCATTCATGTCAGGTGGAGGGGGTGGTGGAGGTGGTAAGTCTCTCTCCTGCCTCTGCTCCTCCCTGTCCTCTTGGCGAGGCTCCTCATTTCTAGTGCGCTCGAGAATGCGTCTAGGGGGCATACTGTTCCATACATAACCCATACGTAACCAACATGCATAATTCTATAATTTATTTAAATTTAAATACCGAACAATAAAATAAATCTGGACGTAAAATAATTCATGAAAACATGTTGTCAAATAATTCATGCTTTAAATAGAATGCGTAAATGTAAAACTTACAGACCGAAGACGTGACTTCATGAGCTTCTCGTGGTCAGTAGTAGTACAATCCTTTACAGAACCATTGCTCTGATACCAGCTATAATGGCCCGAAAATTCGTGTTTGAAAATTTGCGGAAAAATTAAATATTTTATTTTTTTAAAATAATTAAGATGCCTCATTCACAAAATAAACTGATAAATCAAGTTTAATGTTTAAAAATAGCAGCGGAAGAAATTATTACTCGCCAAAATAACAAGTTAAAGTATCCAACTACTGATAAAATGTTTGAGCATAAAAAAATGGCAAGTGCTGTAAATGAGGTCCTCGGGTTCCACTACTGCCAACCCAAGCTAGCTCACTGGTCCCCGCCCTCGGCCCCGACATCATCAGTACCTACAAAAATCAAGTCTAGTGACTCTAAAGACTCAGCATGCATATATCGTAAATATCGAGTAAATAATATAGTAAAATTGCATGGGAGTAAAAATATCATGTCATGAGGCATAATGTGAAAATAACTTGACACGAACAATTATAATACGTGCATAACTGAACTGAAAATCACAGTGAAAATGTTTGCTCCTTGGAGCCCTGAATAAAATAACATGTAATAATTTTTTGTTGAGATTATGGTCTACGCAAGTGGCCCCTGCACTGAACTGAACTTAACTGACCGGTAACTGACGGCCGGATAATACAATGCTCCCATGACCAGTTACTAGCGACCAGGTGAAGTAATGAACGTCTGATCAGACTAATGCCACAGTATATTAGGTGGTACATAACTGAACTGATCGGTAACTGGCGACCGGGTGAAATAATGCTCCCATGATAGTGAAATGGCCACAAGCAATATCGCATAAATATCAAAAATGAATATTATATCTTTTTATGCATGTAATATAATTAAATGGCATAATGAAATATCCTGTATTATTTTACCACATGGATTGGATCGTTCCCAAGCTCGCTGCGACCAAAATTTAACAAGAAAAATATGCAAATGATTTTCTTGACCAAACTTTGTAATTGAATCCAAAAATGAGACAATTACGCCAAACGACTTCGTATTTAATCATGACTCCGAGCCAACCCGAACCAACACCGAACCATAATTAAGTCATGATTAAAATACACTTAAAATGATGAAATAATGCTCCTAAAATGACAAGGGTCTGATCCGTTATGTCTAAAATCACATCAATATTATCAACAATTCATTTCAGTTTATGATATTAAGTTCCTAAATCTTAATATTGTGATATCAAGTCGATAAACTGATTTAGGAACTTAATATCATAAACTGAAATGAATTGTTGATAAATTGATGTGATTTTAGACATAACGGATCAGACCGGGATAGGCGAAAAGAAGATTGAATTATGTGCGAGGACTGAGCACCTCGCGCATATGTGCGACCCATCCGGGCTCATATGCGCGAGGTAGGCAGAGAAATCTATCCGTCCAATTTTCAATCCGACTTCAGTACCGTGTTTCTATCGACGAGAGCTTCAACTGGACGTAAGTTTTCTTATGTTTTGATATGATTTGAAAATATGATATTGAAGGAATCAGATATGATTCATATATGGTGTTCTTGACATAGTAGACATCGTATAATCGAAATCGGATTGAAGAACAGATACCGTATGAAATTGTTATGATTTTCAGAGTTGATTTGATTGAGATTTGATATCAGATTGTATTTTTATCGATTATGAGATGTTGAGATTAATATCTGATTGATATTGTATCGCTGGGTATATTGAGATTTTGCAATTATGCCGTTGAAACAGAATTAGATTGAGTTCTGATTATATCCAGTATTGATTTGAGTGGTGTATTGATATTATACTCCTCGATATTTTCATTGCAAGATTGAGTATTGACAGGCTACGAATTCAAGACTTTGACTTCGTCCGATTGGCAGGAAGAAATGTATAAATCAATGTTAATAGGGAGATCGACTCGAGTCAGATTGGACTTAAGTTTCTCGAAAACCACATACTTTATTTATTGCATTGATATTTACAATTTATGAGATTGATATGCTTAGTCTATTGAGTTTTAGCAAAGCGTGTATTGAGTCATGGGCGGAGATGCCTAGTTATTGGCGGATATGCCAAGTCTTTGGCGGATATTCCAAGACACTGGATGTTTGATTTATACCGATGTTGCATAGGAGCAGATCGGCTTCTATATTGCGGAGATTCGGTATATGGTAATATTGAAAGGGGATCGGTTACGGTGACCGGAAGCGCAATGGAAGTTTAAAATTTTGATTTTTCAAGAAATTTTCGGCCACCTCTTTGTTTGTGTAGCAAATACAATAAAACACCAATATCATACATATGGTGTTGAGAAAATCGTTACCTATAAACCTCTTGAGGTTGATGATGGCACCAACCAAGTTGTAAACAACTTGGCTCTTCAAGGATGACAAATCTACAAACTCTCATTCCTTCAAAATTAGGCCCACCACTAGCTAGATAAATCCCCTCTTAATTTGCACTAGAAAATTAAGAGAATTTTTCAAGGAGAAGAATATTTCTTCCTCAACACTTGAAGAAGAAAAGAAGAGGAAAAACTTGGAGAGAAATCCCTATAAATTTCGGCCAACATAGTGTAGAATGAGGAAGGGAAGAGTTGTCTTGGTAGTGCAAAAAGTTGATCCAAAAAGTTGCATGCCATGCCAATTTTTTAATCAAAAGTATTCCCCAACTCTTCACCTCCCAAGCATGCAATGTGATTTGGGCTTGTAACTATTACAAGGCCCATGGACAATTTAAATTGTCTCAAACATATTTGAGCCCAATTAGACTTTACTTGATTTTACTCAAGCCCACTAGTTAAATAATTATTTTCAATTGGGCTCTACAAGGCCCAATGTTATTTAATTAATTCAACACTTGAATTAATTTAATTATTTGAACTCTACTAGGCCCACTAGTGTTAATTTAATTCAACACTTGAATTAATTTAATTTAGTCCATAATAATGTTTATGAAAATCACAATTTTCAAATACATTATTTACTTGGCCTATTTTTTAATTTAGGAACACATTCATAAATTAAAAATTACATTTCTCTCATAGAAGTCATACTTCTATTCTTCTCAACGCTAATAAATTTTTTTATAAGCCGTTCAACACATTGAACTATTTTAACTTCTCAACGAGATCTAGAAATCTAGTACTTGTGTGGCCCTCAATGGTTCATTGATACAACTAGTCGTGGGTTCACATCTCCATGTGATTCGGACTAAACATGTCCTTATATGAGCATACCCCAATTGCTCCATTCTTACTTATCAACTCCTTGATAGCAAGAACGTCAAAACTCAAATCTGATAGTACCCAACCAATCATGTTAAACGCCTAGCAGCATCGCTTACATGATTTCCTAGGTATCAAATGATAGTGCCTGCAAGAACCATTCAATTATGGTTAGCGTACAGTACGGTCCCTTCAACTCATATATCCCGACCGATTCGACAACCATTGGTTTATCGAGAGTTGTCAATGAATCGATACTATGTGTCATGTTGTAGTTGCATTAATGGTGTAATCTATGAAACCCCTTTCATAATTACCACCATACTCTGATCAGAGATTTCAACCTACATACACATGAGAACACATAGGATATCCATACCCGAAGGTAAGCGGTGAATCCCCGACTACAATGCATTGAATCATATATGTTTCGACAGAACACCCAACCTTGCCACCTGATGACCCCATGAGAGTCGGTAAACAAGTCAAAGTGTAATTCTAGCACATAGAGTCTCAATGTTGTCCCGGGTCATAAGAACTAATGGTGTACAACCATAAACTAGGACTTTTCCACTCGATAAGTGAGAACCACTTGGAAAGTCCTTTATGGAGGGTTGTTCAGTGCACTCTACAAGGAGCACCTATCTGCATGCTCGGACATCACAATGTCCCCTACCAATGAAACATGGTACTCACATCGCAGATACTAGTCTCGAACTCGAGCGGCCTACATCCTTCTTAGTGGCGGCTGAATCGACTAGGAACTGTTTAGAATATACAGTATTCCAAATATGAGTTTCATGATACTCATCATATGTGCATCTCATATTCTTTCTACTATTTGTATATTCAAGGGCTTTAACTATGCAACTAGCATGGGTATATAGATAAAGATTTGCCAAAACAATAATTTCAAATATTATTAAAATAAAGATTGCTTATACATAGAGTTTCATTGTGAACACTCGGCCAACACTTGGCTCGACGGGCACCTACTCTAACAATCTCCCACTTGCACTAGAGCCAACTACCCATATGCTTCAAACCCATTGATTCGCGATGCATCTCGAATAATGGTCCAGGTAAAGGCTTAGCTAGTGGATCAGCAACATTATCTGCGGAGCCGACTATGTCAATCGACACTTCTCCTCTTTCCACGATCTCTCTGAGGATGTGGTACTTTCTCAATACGTGTTTGGACTTCTGATGAGACCTCGGCTCCTTTGCTTGAGCAATGGCTCCCGTGTTGTCACAAAACACCGGGACATGAGCAACTCCATTAGAAATGACGCCCAACTCTTGAACGAAAATCCTTATCCAAACAGCCTCCTTTGCTGCAGCTGATGCAGCAATATATTCTGCCTCAGTGGTGGAATCCCTGTACTGTCTTGCTTGGAACTCTTCCAAGAGACAGCAGCACCATTGAGCATGAATATGAATCCAGAGGTTGACTTCGAGTCATCGATATCGCTTTGGAAGCTATAGTCGGTATAGCCTTCCAATTTCAGTTCTCCACCCCCATAGACCAAGAACAATTTATTGGTCCTTCTCAAATACTTGAGGATGTCTTTCACAGCTTTCCAGTGTGGAAGACCAGGGTTGGATTGATATCTACTCACTACACTTAGTGCAAAAGCCACGTCAGGACGTGTAGATATCATCCCATACATGATGCTACCAATCGCAGATGCATAAGGAATGCTGGTCATCGCCGCTATCTCTGCATCAGTCTTGGGAGACATAGACTTGGATAGGGACACGCTGATGCGAACACGGATGGTCAGGCGCCAAGGAAAGCATGGGACCCTTTGGAGTTGCCGGAGGGACCAATCACGAGGGGACGATTGAAGAAGTTCAAGGAAGCGTTGCACGGACTTATGAGCAATGAAGAAGGTCTTACAAGCAAGGTGCAAAGTGCTGGAAGGTTTTTGATGCATGGAAGTGAGTTGGAAGTCACAAGAACATTATTCAAGTGATAGATGAAGTTGAGTCCAGCAGCATCGGCGCCCGAGCGGTCAAATATTACCGCCCGAGCGCCATACTTACTGTCCGAGCGCGAGTAGTACAGAAGCCTTGGCGCTCGAGCGGTAATATTCTACCGCCCGAGCGCGAGTCAGTTTCGGGAAGAATCCTAGTTTCCTAGTTAGAGTTATAATTATTATGGAAACTCGATTTTTTTTGTTATCTTTTGATATAAACATATGTTGCACAAAATTTTGGAGAACTTTTCAGATTCATTATTTGATATTTTATCAAAGTTTAGAGTTTTCTCTCAAACTTTTCAAAGCTTCGCTTTGTTATTCAAAAATCAAACTTATCAAAGTTTTTAACTTTGTGGCGTTTGTCGATCGTGCTTGTGCGGATTGTCGTCGACTTGTTCTTCGAAGGTCCGTTATAATCTCGGTTGTTTATCTCGTGATTATTTGTTGCTAGACTTTTCATAGTTTAGAGGTGAAAATCACAACACACACGCTTGATTCAAAAGATCGGGACAATAACGATTCTTTGTTCGTCAGTGAATTGAGGGCGCGATTTGATTTTAATCGTGTTTGCTATTCGTTCGTACAAAGATTCACATCATTTGGTATCAGAGCTTAGGTTCATTGAAATTCAAGCAAGTTATCTTGTTATTAAATTTGCAGATCTGTATTATTTCTTCGTTTGTTTTCAGATCTGTTTTGGTCTATCGTTTTCGTAGATTTTTTTCGTGAATCTGTGATTCTCGAAATTTGTTGGTGTCTTTTTTTTTTGGGATTTTCGAGTAGTACTCAGCAAAAATAAAAATAAAAATAAAATAAAATAAAAAAAAATTCCGCAAATCCACAATTATTTCTTTTTGATATTTTGTTCTATTCCTTTTTGTGAGTCATACACACTTGCCTCACACAGTCAAAAAAAAAAATTATTATTATTGATCTTCAAATTACTTCTCTACGCAGTCCAAGTGAGTCGATCACATTTGTTCACAAGCTTAAACTTGATTGTTTGATAAATTCAAATACAAAGCTTGAGCACCTTGATAGGACTCTCGAACTTGAGTGACATTACTTGAGTGTGAGTGAATTTTCTTTGGAGTGATTAGTGAGTATTTGTTGTGAGCAAAAAAAAAAAAAAAAAATTTGTGAGAAAAGACGAGTGAATTTCTTTGGAGTGACCGTGAGCATTTGGGTGAGGAATATTTTGTTTGTACTAACGTTTTCTTGCAGGTACAAGTTTGAAATTAGATGGAGAAGGAGGTAGGAGATAGTTCGAACCCGGGGTTGTCTAAGGTTCAAATGGAGGCGTTATTTGGGCATTTTAGTAGGATGATGTCGACCCAAATGGAGTCGTTACATGAAAGGTTGGATAAGGTTGAGGTTGGTGTTAGTGGGAGTAAGTCTAAACCTGAGGATTTGAGTAGAGAGGATGAGGAGTATGACTTGGGTGGAGATGAGGAGAGTCAAAATGAAAATTGGGGTAGGAATGGAAGAGGTAGAGGATACGGTAGAGGAAAAAGAGGAGCCGTACGGGGTAGATATGATGGGGATAGGGAAGATGGTAACATGGGTAGCATTAAGATGAAAATTCTATCGTTTCATGGGAAATCTGACCCGGAGGCGTATTTAGAGTGGGAAAAGAGGGTAGAGTTTGTGTTTGAGTGTCACCACTACTCCGAACAAAAAAAAGTGAGGTTGGCGGTGGTGGAATTCTTAGATTATGCTCTCATTTGGTGGGATCAACTAGTGACCACTAGAAGGAGGTATAATGAGAGACCTATTGAATCTTGTGATGAGATGAAGAGGGTCATGAGGAAAAGGTTTGTGCCCAATCACTACTATAGGGAGATGTTTAAGAGGTTACAAACTTTGAGGCAAGGGTTGAAGAGTGTCGAGGACTACTATAAGGAGATGGAGGTAGTCATGATTAGGGCAAATATTGAGGAGGATAGTGTGGCGACCATGGCTCGTTTTCTTTGTGGTTTGAACAGGGAAATTCAAGATCAAGTGGAGCTCCGGCACTAATTGGATCTAGACGAGATGGTGCAAATGGCCATAAAAGATCGGGACAACAACGATTCTTTGTTCGTCAGTGAAGTGAGGGCGCGATTTGATTTTCATCGTGTTTGCTATTCGTTCGTACAAAGATTCACGTCACACGCCATGACACATTGGTAGATGTCCCCTCTTGGACTCATCCATCGAGAACCGCTTCACGATGGTATCAATGTATGTGGACTGGGTGAGACCAAGCAATCTTTTTTATCTATCCTATAGATCTGTATTTCAAATACAAAAGATGCTTCACCCAAGTCCTGCATCGAGAACTTACTCGCTAACCATATCTTCGTTGATTGCAACATTCCTACATCATTCCCAATGAGTGGAATGTCTTCAACATAGAACACCAGGAATGTCACAACACTCCCACTGACCTTCTTGTACACACAGGGTTCCTCAGGATTCTTAGCAAAATCAAACTCTTTGATTGTACTATCGAATCTGAAGTTCAAACTCCTAGATGCCTGCTTTAGACCATAAATAGATCTTTGAAGTTTGCATACCATATGCTCACTTCCGATAGATGTAAACCCTTCGGGTTGAGACATGTAAATCTCTTCCTTAATATCCCCATTAAGAAAGGCTGTCTTAACATCCATCTGCAATATCTCATAGTCATACCATGCAGCTATGGCTAGTAAAATCCTTATGGACTTGAACATTGCAACTGGAGAAAAGGTTTCCTCAAAGTCAACTCCTAGTCTTTGAGTATATCCTTTTGCCACCAATCGCGCCTTGAAGGTTAATACCTTCCCATCCGCCCCAAGTTTTCTCTTGTAAATCCATTTACACCCTATGGGAACAATTCCCTCAGGTGGATCTACGAGATTCCACACTTAGTTCGAATGCATGGAATTCATCTCAGATTCCATCGCTTCAAGTCACTTGGATGAATCGGCATCAGATAATGCTTCCTTGAAGGTCCTTGGATCACATCCATGGTTAGGCTCATCATTGCCCTCTTCAAGAAGCAGACCATACCTCATAGGTGGTCTCAAGACTCTCTCGGATCTTCTAGGAGCTTGTATCTCCTCTCTTGGCTCTTCGGGTGTGGGTTCTACAATTGTGGGTGTCTCTCGAACCTCTTCGAGTTCTATCATCTCGCCTTTTCTATCTAGTAGAAATTTCTTTTCCAAAAAGGTTGCATTCCTAGAAACAAACACCTTTGTTTCTTGGGGATGATAGAAGTAGTATCCAACCGAATTTTTTGGATATCCCACAAAGTAACATAAAATGGATCGACTATCCAATTTATCTCCCACTACCTGCTTCACATAAGCAGGGCACCCCTATATTCTAAGACAAGAATATTTGGGTGGCTTACCCATCCATATCTCATATGGTGTCTGCCTTTGAATGGATATATAATGGAATATCTTTCAATTTTAAGTTATAGAGATCGTTTTCAAGTTCACCAGTACCAATCAAACATTCATTCATGTAAATGTTGCAAACACATTTGCAAAATAAACAAGAATATCAATTTTTATCAGCATAGAAATGAAACAATGTTTTTCACAAAATTAGGTAAAAACAAAACATCTCATAAAATTAACTTAAAACTATTGTTCAACAAAAAGTAAACATCTTCAACAGCCTTGGCAGCAACTCTTGCTCCATTGCCCATCCTTAAGAAGGTCACACCTTCCCTAAGAGGCCGTGTTTGCTCACCAAAGAGCTCCTTGAGATGCAAATGAATGTCAGCAGCACTCTTTGCATCCTCAAAACGCCTCTACATCTCATCATTCATAGAAGTCAGCATATAACACATGGCTATCAAGTCATAGTCACACCATTCCTTGTAAGTCTGCAATTCCTCAGGAGTGCAGTCAGTCGGAGCCTCAACAGGGGGCGACTCAGTCAGTTTATATGCTACCCTTTCCGAATTGAATTCAAGACGGTTTTCAGGTTTCTTAGCCAAGTGAGATAATTAGGTCCAGTTAATATGTATTTGTCAAGTATTTCGGATATCGGATTGCGAATCGAAGACATTGTCAATTTGTACTGAAAAGTAAAAAACAGATAAATGTTGATGACTATTTTAAAATCTTTAGTAAGATATGAAGTTTGGAGTTTTACTTCATAAATATTTGCTCCCACTGTTTTGACATCTTTCACTACCCTCTTGTGAAAACGGGAAACTCCTTTCCTCAGTAGGTACGTAAGGTCCAATTAGCGAATTATGATCCCGAATAATATCAGCCAATCACAATTCCTAAAAGGTAGTTTCCAATTGCATCACAATGCAACCCTCTACGTAAACTTTTGTCTCAAGTTTGATTAGGACCCAATAATATGACGTCGTTCATCTTCACGTGTCAAGCCTTACCCATCGATGTTGAACCTTAATGGACGGTCGCCATGAGTTCCCCTAATAATATGAGCCGAAATCATGGGAGTTCCACGTAGTTCACATCACCATGTCAATGGATGTCACAGCTTTCCGGCACCCAGAGCTCCCCAATAATATGAGCCGAGCCCCGAGTACGGGTAGCGTTCATCATGCACCCATTGTCGATGGAAGACAAGGAAATTATAAAAAAATTTATAATTCCCCTTTTCGGGCTTGATATTAATTTTGAATCTTATTCAAAATGAGGGTTTTTAATTTCGAAAGGTCTCATCATTAATTTATTTTAAAAGCTCGCCAAGTTTGATCGTATGTTTGCCGAATTCATGCAACTTTGTTATTATCATAATAATAATGCACATACTCATTATTTATAACATATCATGCATATATTATAAACAGTAAACAAACAAGGATGATCAATTGCCCCAATACTAACGGACCGTGTGAGCTAAACACTTCACACGGGCCTAGGTCCAATCCTAGGGAAATGCACGGGATGCAAATGCAACTATTACATAAGCTTCCAATATTTACATGTCTTCGATCTTCATAATCATCATGGCCACCATCTTCTAATCTGATCATCCACTATACTAATATTTACAAAGAAATATCCATGGCAAATAGGGATACATCTCATGGGGTGGGAACGGGCCATAAACCAAGTCCACTTTATAAATTGATAATTATTACAATCATTCAACACAAAATATCCTAGCATACACCTAGCAAATTGGGCTTGGGCTTTTGATCATCTTTCATGCATAATATCACATATCATACACCATCAATTAATTATCACAATAATTAATTGATCCAATATTATATATCTTGATCCAATCACTAACCGCCACGATTATAAACTAAATTAACAAAGTATACAAACACCTTTGTCTACTTTCAAATTAATTTATTTATAACCGAATTTCTTGTAAATCACCATTTACTATAAATATTTAAAGTCCAACTTAAAATATTTATTTCATGAGAAAATATTTGCAACTTTTGTAATTTTAAACTTAAGGGCCCAAAAACTCATTTTTCACCAAAAACATTTTGGCCCATTTAAAATTCACAAATATGTTAGCCATCCAATGGCCCAACAACTCAAGGCCCATGACAATTTGATAATCCAAAACACTTTTGGAAACCCTAGTCGTCATCGCCGTCGCCGGAGCTCCGTCGCCGGATTCCGGCAACAAAATATTTTTTTTTTTAATTTTAAAAAAGAGGGTTTCGGGCAGCCCCTCGGGCAGCTTGGGCTGCCCGAAATGGGCAGCAACAAGCTGCCGAATGTGCCCCAAGGTGCCCTTGATTTTGTTGCAAAAAATACACTCATGCCGTTAGAAATCGATCTCAACATAATATCTTGTAATTGCTACACAAAATCGTAACCATAGCTCGGATACCACTTGAAAGGGGATCGGTTACGGTGACCGGAAGCGCAATGGAAGTTTAAAATTTTGATTTTTCAAGAAATTTTCGGCCACCTCTTTGTTTGTGTAGCAAATACAATAAAACACCAATATCATACATTGGGTGTTGAGAAAATCGTTACCTATCAACCTCTTGAGGTTGATGATGGCACCAACCAAGTTGTAAACAACTTGGCTCTTCAAGGATGACAAATCTACAAGCTCCCCTTCCTTCAAAATTAGGCCCACCACTTGCTAGATAAATCCCCTCTTAATTTGCACTAGAAAATTAAGAGGATTTTTCAAGGAGAAGAATATTTCTTCCTCAACACTTGAAGAAGAAAAGAAGAGGAAAAACTTGGAGAGAAATCCCTATAAATTTCGGCCAACATAGTGTAGAATGAGGGAGGGAAGAGTTGTCTTGGTAGTGCAAAAAGTTGATCCAAAAAGTTGCATGCCATGCCAATTTTTTAATCAAAAGTATTCCCCAACTCTTCACCTCCCAAGCATGCAATGTGATTTGGGCTTGTAACTATTACAAGGCCCATGGACTATTTAAATTGTCTCAAACATATTTGAGCCAAATTAGACTTTACTTGATTTTACTCAAGCCCACTAGTTAAATAATTATTTCCAATTGGGCTCTACAAGGCTCAATGTTATAATTCAAAAATTGAATTAATTTAATTTTTTGGACTCTACTAGGCCCACTAGTGTTTAATTAATTCAACAATTGAATTAATTTAATTTATTCCATAATAATGTTTATGAAAATCACAATTTTCAAATACATTATTTACTTGGCCTATTTTTTAATTTAGGAACACATTAATAAATTAAAAATTACATTTCTCTCATAGAAGTCATACTTCTATTCTTCTCAACGATTATAAACTCATTTATAAGCCGTTCAACACATTGAACTATTTTAACTTCTCAACGAGATCTAGAAATCTAGTACTTGTGTGGCCCTCAATGGTTCATTGATACAACTAGCCGTGGGTTCACATCTCCATGTGATTCGGACTAAACATGTCTTTATATGAACATACCCCAATTGCTCTATTCTTACTTATCAACTCCTTGATAACAAGAACGTCAGAACTCAAGTCTGATAGTACCCAACCAATCATGTTAAACGCCTAGCAGCATCGCTTACATGATTCCCTAGGTATCAAATGATAGTGCCTGCAAGAACCATTCAATTATGGTTAGCGTACAGTACGGTCCCTTCAACTCATATATCCCGACCGATTCGACAACCATTGGTTTATCGAGTGTAACGCCCCGAAAATTTAAGAGTCCACGCAAACCACATGCATGCAATTATTTAATTCCCTTGTATTTTAATTAAATGTTTTCATTGCATGAATTAATTATATTGTGCATATTTGCATGTTTAAAATATATTTTTCAACATGGATGCTTTAAAATATATTTTTAAAGGTTATTCGAGTTGCGATCGAGGAACGGAGACCGAGGGCTGAAAAAATAGAAAATATTTTTATTATTTAAATTAAAGGTGATGCTTTTTTTTTATTTTTGAAAATATGGGGTTTCAAGGTAAATTTATACGCCGGGACGTAAAATTTTATCGGTGTTGGTTTTTCAACAAAAATACGAACTTTTTGGCAACCCGACTATTAAATTCACAAACTTATATTACCAAAACTATTTTTTTATTTTTATTAAAACTTAATTAAGCTCTAATGGGCCTAATTATCCTCTTTAATGGGCCTAAGCTTGCTTAAGTTATTAATTAACTATATTTAAAACTAAAAACCTACCCTAAACCTCATAAAATCCCACGCCCCTCACCCCTCTTCAATTAGGACTCTTTCAATCAATTATCACATGGCACACACACAATTTTAGAGGAGAAAATTATAAACAAGCCTTCAAGGAAAAATCAAATCCAAGTCGATCGTGTCGCCGTTCTTCGTAATCGTCAACAAATTTTCGTGCGTAAATTACGCAAAGGCACGCCATAAATCTCATTTTCTCATCTATCACACCATATTACATGTTTTAATTATGTTTGCATGGAAAATATGTTGATCTTTTATGTATTTTCGTTTTTAATCCATATCATGTCAAAAACTTATGCTTTCATGATCCAAACTTATGATAACTTTGCATTAAGGGGCTGCCATGTTAGGGGCTTCATAGGGGACGTTTTTCCACTGGATTTAGAGTCCTTAAGGGCATGAACAAGGGCTGGACAGGACCATGTATCATAGGAAACGAAAATTTAGAGTCCTAGTGGGTTGGGACTCTTTCGCTAGGGTTCACTGGGGCTTGCGGCGGCTTGCTGCTGTCAAGGGCACGACCAAGGGGCTTAGGAGGGTGCTGCCAGGGTCTTAGACAGGTTGCACAAAGGCTGGACCAAGTGATTAAGGGTTGGAGCCGAAGAAGGAGGAGTTCAAATTTTATTAGAACTAGGATTCCTTGTGCAGAAATTCAGTAGCTAGTAGGGAAGTGTTCAAAGGACTAAATGGGCTTGATTTGGGTGGAAAAGGTTTAGTTATGTGTTAGGAGGCTTTAGTTCAAGTTTTGTAAGTTTTGGATAAATTCGAGTCAATACGAGTCAAAACCGGGATGTATGTTTAAGGTTAAAAACGAATCGAGTAATCTATCGAAAAGCTAGTTTTACGCATTATAAAATTATGAAAAATTAAGTTTAAGCTTAAATAATTTTTAGAAGTCTAATTTTTTAATTTGGGAATTTTATATTAAGGTTTGGTTTAATTCGTGATTAAAAAGCGTTAATACGTCTTATTTAAAGATTAAATAAATAGTCCTCGTTTAAGCTAAATAAAATATGAAAAATTCATGTAGGCTTAAATAATTATTTGGGACATATTAGAGTCATGAAATCAAGATAAAAGTCGAAAACGTAAAATGTCGAGTCCAGGGGTAAAACGGTCTTTTTACACCGGAAAATTAGTAAAGGTCATGGCAGTGCCCTAAATGCTGTTTTTATTAAATTACGATTATTTTTAAATTTTTATGAATTGTTCATGAGTAAATTATGATTTTTAAATGTCTAAATGATTTTTATGATTTAAGAAGACATTTAAAATACGTGTTGCATGCTTGGTTTCAAAATGAAAAATGTAAATATTACTCATGATTTTTCTAAGTGATGTGAATGTAAAATGTTGAAGGATGTGAAGTGATTGTGACTAATTCGTTAATGTTGGCGACGTCGTGAGGATCATGGTCCCAGTGGGAGCCCGACGATCGTGTTTCCATCATTGCGAATATATGGTAACGGTTATGTGGTAACGGTAAGAATGGGAATGTCGTGAGGGGAAATGACCCCAGAGGGAATCCATTTATGGGAAAAGGCCCCCGAGGGAACCTCGACGAGCGTATTTCTATTCGATCATGATAGGCCAGGGCCCAGTTGACCGGTGAGAGTGTTGCTGGTGTCCCCCGCCGCCCAGTACTGAGGTTTCACGTAGATGGATCCATCGTCATGTCATGTCATGTCAGGAAAGTCACAATTAACCATCTGAATTCAACAAAAGAAAAGAGAAAAAGAAAAAGAAAATGTTCATGATCATGTTAAAGGTTTTATGTCATGTCATGTTGAGGAAAAAGGAAAAAGTTAAGGTTTATGATTGCATGTCATGACAAAGTATTTTATGAAAATGTTTATGTTTAAGGTTTTATGCATCATGAAAATGTTTACGAAAATGTTTATGTTTATGCATCTTCATGAAAACGATATTTTAAGTACAAGTATTTTTCACTGTTATATGTTAGCTGTATTACGTAGTACTTGTTATAAAGATTATGGTGTGTTGAGTCTTTAGACTCACTAGGTGTGATGGATGCAGGTGAGTTTGAGGGAGGACTTGACGGGTGATTTGACTGGACTGAAGGCGCACGCACACAACCCGAGGACCAGCGCTTCTACTTTTTCCGCACTATGACTTTTGACTCATGCTTTATGATTAAAGATTTTTAAGATTATTTATTTATGCATTTGTGTAACGTCCCGAAAATCAGACTACGTATAAGCCACGCATAATTACTGTTATTTAAATTAAAATGATTTTTATGCATGAGAGTTTAAATTTATTCTTTTAAATTTATTGAGTCATGATTATTTATTTTTAAAAAATAGATGTTTAGTTTTATCTTTTTAGGATAAATACGCGAGGCCGGACCGGAGTTTGGAGATTAAATATAAGATTAATAATAAGAAAAATATTCCTAAATTTAAATTAAGTCAAGGAATAATTTAATTTAAAGAAAAAGAATGTTTTAGGATTTATTAATTAATTCGAGCTAAGTTATTAAATAAGTACTTTAGGTTAATATTTAATTAAAGCTTAAATTAAAATATGTAAACAAGTGGGGATAAATTAATCTAGGTATAATATAGTCAAGAAATTAATCATAGCATTTGAATATTTAAATTTGAGGTCAAGAATGCCATTCAACAATCTAACCCAAATTTAATGTGTAAATTCACTAAAATATATAATGAGAGTGCTAAACTTTAAGCAATTAAAAGACAAGATTTAAACAATAAAATACCATGCAAATTAGCAATAATAATTTTGAGTCCAACATTTAAATAATTCAAAGGTTAGTAACACCCCATTTAAACCACTCCTAATTAGACTTCATGGTGTATTCATTTACCCTCTTAATTCACCAAGTAATGGTAATTCAAATATTATAGTACACCACATTCATCCTCATCTTACTACCTAGCATACCAACGTGTATATGCAACATAAATGAGGGAAAAGAATAGGCTAGCAAGGAATAAGAAAACATTTCAAACCATTCCACTTCTTGAGTTGTAACCTCCCACCTTAATGCATGTTATGACCCATTTAACACTACTTATAACATTCATCTTCATCACCTACATATCCTACACCTGTATGCTCGAAAATATCAAGAGAAACCAGCTGCCATAGTCGTGTAAGAATAGAAGCAATAATAAGGAAAATAATGAAGAATCCTTCGGCAGCAAGGGGTGAAGGGAAATCAATTCAATCCCATTCAACTTCTTGCACTCGTAACTCTCCACTAAATGCACTTCAAGACCCCTTTAACACCTCCTATATCATACACCTTCATCCCTAACATCAACTACACCCCTACATTCGAAATATCAGAAAGAACAAGCTGCTGAATTCGAGAGAACAACAGCAGAAACAAGAAGGAAAAGCCAACTCCGATTCCGTCGCTGCGTATTGTCGTTTTGATTTGTTTTATTCAAAAAAACTTCCAGGCATGTATATGTTGTTTCTTTGCTCTTCAATCAAGTCCTATAAATATTTTTAAACATTATATGTTAAAGATTCATGAGGCAAAACGAAATTATGGCAGCAACATTTTCGAAAAATCTGCACAGGTCCTCGGAATTGGCTTATGTTTTTGTTTGAGATGTTTCTTGTGATTTCAAGAGTTGTTTCGGTTCCAGGCTCCCAAGGCTGATTATAGGCATGATTTAGAGTATGTTAGGGGGTTTTTGGTTCATGTGTTTCAGTCCATACACTCAAGAACGAAAGAATGACAGCAACTTTCCCTTAGGTGCAATAATGAGTCACGGTTTTGGTCATTTGGGTGGTTAAGGTGTGTGTTCTAATCTTTGCTGTCCTAGGGACTGTAGCCATGGTTATAACCCTCACTTAACATGTCTAGGATGTGACCAAGGTGTCCTTTCAAGGTTTGGTTCATGGTTCCCTCAAAATTTTTAAACAACAACACAAGTGCATATTTCGGTCTTTCCATTTCCTGTGTGAGTGTGTTTCGGTTTTTGGGGTGTGGTTTGGTTTGTGGTTGGCTTCTAGCCCTTATCCATGGTCCAAGCCATGCCTTAGGATGTTGGTAAGAATCTTTGGGTGGTGGTTCAAGCCCTTGGTCATTAAATTTCAGAATTTCCCCTCAAATACACAAGCTGCTCCTGCTGTAATTTGACAGCAACTTGTTGTTCGGTTCATGAGGTTGGTTTGAGTTCTTGGCTGGCTTTTAGCCCATGGCCTTGGACTGGAGAGTACCTCAATGAGTTAGGAAAGTCATGATTTTGGCCGTTCGTGATTCGGTCGAGTTTAGAGGTCGTACGAGAATTTACGGTGAAAGGTGCCAAAATGACTCTCGAAAGAGTGTTTTATGTTTTTGGATTTCATTCACCTATTTTCGTGTGTTACAGTTATTATGCATATTTCTCAGTATGGTTGGGGTATTTTTAATCATGGTTAAACGTCAGTTTAATGTTGGTTCGGGTTGGTACGAAGCCATGGTTAAAAATCAAGTTGTTGGTCCGAATCGTCTCGTTTTTGGTTCTATTGTTAAGATTTTATCAAGTTAAGATTTATTTCATGTGTCACATATTAGTAGTAAGTCGCAGCAAGCCTGGGAACGATCCAACTCATCCGGTAAAAAAATAAGGTTATAATTATATTACGTGCATAAAAATATAAAATGTTTATTTTTGCGATATATGCGATATGTCTTATGGCCACCTTATGCTTATGGGTTTGGAAGTCGGTAGGAACAACCGAGGACCTCTCCGCCCGGTGACTTACGATCGGTTTATGATTATGTATGGGTACGGACATCCAGTCCAAGGGCTGTGATTGATCTCTACCGCCCAGTATACTGTGGTTTAGTCTGATCAGGCGCTTACGCTATGTTATGGGCCACTAGCTTAGAAACATTATCTCTACCAGAAAATTATGATATGTTATGACAGAGCTCTATTGACCAAAGCTTTTACGTATGATTTTTAGATATGCACGTAGTTATAATTATTCTTGATATGATTTTTACCGTACGCTTTACGATACTTTATTTTTACGTTGCATGCGATTTTATGATATATTTACTTGTTATTCACGATATATACATGTTGAGTCTTTAGACTCACTAGACTTGATTGTTGTAGGTATTGATGAGGCCGGGACCGCGGACGGAGACCAGTGAGCGATCTTGGGACAGTAGTAGTTTATGCACCTTTTATTATTCAAACTCAGTTTTAATACATTGGATTATTTTTAAGTTGATGTTTACGTTGAATTATTTTTAAATTGTTGGTTGAAAATAATATTTGCTTCCGCTGTTATTTTAAAGTTAAAATTATTTACATATTTACTTTAATTAAATGGGACAAGATAATTGTTTATTTAGAAAATTTTTAATAATTCCGTAAAATTATGAATACGAATTAAATGGGACAAGATAATTATTTATTTAGAAAAATTATTATAATTCCGCAAAATTATGAATATGAAATACGGGCCTTTACAGTTTGTATCAGAGCCGACCTCTCTTAGTACGGTGTGGTTCGGGGACGAACCAAGCGGAAGCTGGTGGGCATGTGAGGCCCGGGGCCTAAGAGGGCGGGGGGTGATCGCCGGTGCCATGAGGTTGCACGGACAATGAGCGGCTCCTGGCAGGCTTCTAGGTGGAGGGAACATGAATGAACTGATCCCACACCGGAATGAGAGGGATTCCGAGACTGTTCATTGTAATGGACTGTACAGTTGAAGAAGGCTTAAAGGATTTGATATGTACTACTCATATCAAGAAGGTGCATCTTCTTTTCGGTAGCTCATCACATAAGAACTCCGAAGTTAAGCGTGCTTGACTTGGGGCAATTTTGGGATGGGTGATCTCCTGGAAAGTTTCCTAGGGTGCGTGTGAGTGAAGACATAAGCACGCTGGAAAGACTCGTCTTGGTACAGTGAGGACAGTCCTCGAATCTGGGGCGTTATATTTTGAGAGATTTTTGAGAGGTTTAGTATGGGCTATTCTTTTTAAATTATTGATTTTTAGGTTTGGTAAAATATGCGACGATTTCATTTGATCACTATTGTACTTGGTTTTTAAAATGCTAGTTGGTTAATGTTTAATTTTAAAGGGTTAAATATTTTATAAAAATATTTTCATGTGAGAAAGGTACATGGCCAAAAATTGAGTGTTAAAAAAAAATTTTCTAGTACTTTTAAAGAAATAAAGAGGACAGGACACTTCAGTTGGTATCAGAGCAAAGGTCCTGTAAAGGGTTGTGCCACCATCAGCGCCAGAAAGATCAGTCGTCAAGCCTCAAAGTTGTAAGTTTTTACATGCTTTATATGATTTATATGTTGTCACCTGCATGACTACATGAATTATATGTTCACGTCACATGTTTAATAGCTTCATGATAATATATGATTTATATGCTTTGGAATTTTTTTATATGTGATACGATATGAAATGAAAAATTATTTGATTTTAACGCATGTTGGTTTTGTGGTGGAATTGGACAATGTTGATTTTTGGATTTTTGGATTGACGTTTTACTTTTTGGGCTATAGGTTAATCGTGAATATTATGAATGCTTTATGGGACACATAGATTTTCTAAGAAAATATTTATGATTTAAGGTTACTAGTCGAATTAATTTTTGGAAATTAGACGTAAGGAATAATGATTTAAGGATTTGTAACGACTTCGGGAGTAAAAAAAAATATAAATTGGGATTTTAAGTTTTGATGAAAGGTAAATTAGGTTATAGCAAATGATTTTGGGTAAATAAGTTTACATTATCGAAATTTATGTTATGGGAAACCCGTAGATGAGAATTAAGAATGTTAAGAGCTTATGGGTTAATCGTAGGATTTTTTAAATTAAGGACCAATTAAGATTAATTTTTGAGGAAATTAAGAATTAGTTTTGCAATTATTACGAAATTTGGGGACTAATTTAGCAATAAGTGAAAATTGAATGGGTTAAATGATAAGAATTTTCGATGATTTAGACTCTTAAGAATATTTGGAACCTTGAGATACCTTGGTTATAATGTTGTAAGGAATGTTAATCAAGGGTTTTTAAGAATGATTCGATATTAGGCTTGAAAATTTAAGCGATAGCATATGCGTTTGGGATTTTAGGATTGAAATATGATAAGTTGATGAATATTTTGGGTATAAAATAAGGAAAATAATATACGATAAGTATGGTCATCCATCTTTTAATATTGGGAATCGTAAGAAAAGTTAAAATTCGAGGTTATAATATAGCACTAAGTCATTATGGGTTTTCTTAAGTTGCAAATCGCAAATAAGGATTTAAAAGGAAAATTTAATTGGGATTAAGGAGATGTAAGGACATTCTAGAACTTAAGTTTGATCAGAGTAGTGCAGCGGAAGCATGGATTTTTGGGATACTAGAGCTAAGTATAAACTTTGGGTTATTAAGGATAAGCGAATTTCGAGGACGAAATTCAATTTAAGGGGGGGAGATTGTAACGCCCCGAAAATTTAAGAGTCCACGCAAACCACATGCATGCAATTATTTAATTCCCTTGTATTTTAATGAAATGTTTTCATTGCATGAATTAATAATATTGTGCATATTTGCATGTTTAAAATATATTTTTCTACATGGTTGCACTAAAATGTATTTTTAAAGGTTATTCGAGTTGCGATCGAGGAACGGAGACCGAGGGCTGAAAAAATAGAAAATATTTTTATTATTTAAATTAAGGGTGATGCTTTTCTTATTTTTGAAAATATGGGATTTCAAGGTGGATTTATACGCCGGGACGTAAAATTTTATCGGTGATGGTTTTTCAACAAAAATACGAACTTTTTGGCAACCCGACTATTAAATTCACAAACTTATATTACCAAAACTATTTTTATATTTTTATTAAAACTTAATTAAGCTCTAATGGGCCTAATTAACCTCTTTAATGGGCCTAAACTTGCTTAAGTGATTAATTAACTATATTTAAAACTAAAAACATACCCTAAACCTCATAAAATCCCACGCCCCTCACCCCTCTTCAATTAGGACTCTTTCAATCAATTATCACACGGCACACACACAATTTTAGAGGAGAAAATTAGAAACAAGCCTTCAAGGAAAAATCAAATCCAAGGTCGATCGTATCGCCGTTCTTCGTAATCGTCAACAAATTTTCGTGCGTAAATTACGCAAAGGCACGCCATAAATCTCTTTTTCTCATCAATCACACCATATTACATGTTTTAATTATGTTTGCATGGAAAATATGTTGATCTTTTATGTATTTTCGTTTTTAATCCATATCATGTCAAAAACTTATGCTTTCATGATCCAAACTTATGATAACTTTGCATTAAGGGGCTGCCATGTTAGGGGCTTCGTAGGGGACGTTTTTTCCACTGGATTTAGAGTCCTTAAGGGCATGAACAAGGGCTGGACAGGACCATGTATCATAGGAAACGAAAATTTAGAGTCCTAGTGGGTTGGGACTCTTTCGCTAGGGTTCACTGGGGCTTGCGGCGGCTTGCTGCTGTCAAGGGCACGACCAAGGGGCTTAGGAGGGTGCTGCCAGGGTCTTAGACAGGTTGCACAAAGGCTGGACCAAGTGATTAAGGGTTGGAGCCGAAGAAGGAGGAGTTCAAATTTTATTAGAACTAGGATTCCTTGTGCAGAAATTCAGTAGCTAGTAGGGAAGTGTTCAAAGGACTAAATGGGCTTGATTTGGGTTGGAAAAGGTTTAGTTATGTGTTAGGAGGCTTTAGTTCAAGTTTGGTAAGTTTTGATTAAATTTCGAGTCAATACGAGTCAAACCGGGATGTATGTTTAAGGTTAAAAACGAATCGAGTAATCTATCGAAAAGCTAGTTTTACGCATTATAAAATTATGAAAAATTAAGTTTAAGCATAAATAATTATTAGAAGTCTAAGTTTTTAATTTGGGAATTTTATATTAAGGTTTGGTTTAATTCGGAATTAAAAAGCGTTAATACGTCTTATTTAAAGATTAAATTAATAGTCCTCGTTTAAGCTAAATAAAAATATGGAAAAATTCATGTAGGCTTAAATAATTATTTGGGACATATTAGAGTCATGAAATCAAGATAAAAGTCGAAAACGTAAAATGTCGAGTCCAGGGATAAAACGGTCTTTTTACACCGGGAAATTAGTAAAGGTCATGGCAGTGCCCTAAATGCTATTTTTATGAAATTACGATTATTTTTAAATTTTTATGAATTGTTCATGAGTAAATTATGATTTTTAAATGTCTAAATGATTTTTATGATTTAAGAAGACATTTAAAATACGTGTTGCATGCTTGGTTTCAAAATGAAAAATGTAAATATTACTCATGATTTTTCTAAGTGATGTGAATGTAAAATGTTGAAGGATGTGAAGTGATTGTCACTAATTCGTTAATGTTGGCGACGTCGTGAGGGTCATGGTCCCAGTGGGAGCCCGACGATCGTGTTTCCATCATTTCTTATATGTGGTAACGGTTATGTGGTAACGGTAAGAATGGAAATGTCGTGAGGGGAAAAGGCCCCAGAGAGAATCCATTTATGGGAAAAGGCCCCCGAGAGAACCTCAACGAGCGTATTTCTATTCGATCATGATAGGCCAGGGCCCAGTTGACCGGTGAGAGTGTTGCTGGTGTCCCCCGCCGCCCAGTACTGAGGTTTCACATAGATGGATCCATCGTCATGTCATGTCATGTCAGAAAAGTCACAATTAACGATCTGAATTCAACAAAAGAAAAGAGAAAAAGAAAAGAAAAATGTTCATGATCATGTTAAAGGTTTTATGTCATGTCATGTTGAGGAAAAAGGAAAAAGTTAAGGTTTATGATTGCATGTCATGAAAAAGTATTTTATGAAAATGTTTATGTTTAAGGTTTTATGCATCATGAAAATGTCTACGAAAATGTTTATGTTTATGCATCTTCATGAAAACGATATTTTAAGTATAAGTATTTTTCAATGTTATATGTTAGCTGTATTACGTAGTACTTGTTATAAAGATTATGGTGTGTTGAGTCTTTAGACTCACTAGTTGTGATGGATGCAGGTGAGTTTGAGGGAGGACTTGACGGGTGATTTGACTGGACTGAAGGCGCACGCACACAACCCGAGGACCAGCGCTTCTACTTTTTCCGCACTATGACTTTTGACTCATGCTTTATGATTAAAGATTTTTAAGATTATTTATTTATGCATTTGTGTAACGTCCCGAAAATCATACTACGTATAAGCCATGCATAATTACTGTTATTTAAATTAAAATGATTTTTATGCATGAGAGTTTAAATTTATTCTTTTAAATTTATTGAGTCATGATTATTTATTTTTAAAAAATAGATGTTTAGTTTTATCTTTTCAGGATAAATACGCGAGGCCGGAGCGGAGTTTGGAGATTAAATATAAGATTAATAATAAGAAAAATATTCCTAAATTTAAATTAAGTCAAGGAATAATTTAATTTAAAGAAAAAGAATGTTTTAGGATTTATTAATTAATTAGAGCTAAGTTATTAAATAAGTACTTTAGGTTAATATTTAATTAAAGCTTAAATTAAAATATGTAAACAAGTGGGGATAAATTAATCTAGGTATAATATAGTCAAGAAATTAATCATAGCATTTGAATATTTAAATTTGAGGTCATGAATGCCATGCAACAATCTAACCCAAATTTAATGTGTAAATTCACTAAAATATATAATGAGAGTACTAAACTTTAAGCAATTAAATTACAAGATTTAAACAATAAAATACCATGCAAATTAGCAATAATAATTTTGAGTCCAACATTTAAAATAATTCAAAGGTTAGTAACACCCCATTTAAACCACTCCTAATTACACTTCATGGTGTATTCATTTACCCTCTTAATTCACCAAGTAATGGTAATTCAAATATTATAGTACACCACATTCATCCTCATCTTACTACCTAGCATACCAACGTGTATATGCAACATAAATGAGGGAAAAGAATAGGCTAGACAATAGGATGCCTTAGATATAGGTACGGTAGCTGACATGAGCTCGATAGAAAAATCTACCTCCCTGTCCGGTGGAATGTGGGGACCCGGGTGCTAATTCATCTTCTTTAATCATTTGGGACTAAATGGATTAATTGTGTATGCTTCTTTGATAAATTTTTTTTATAATATCTAAGCATTGCTAATTAAAAGTGTATACAAGCATACAACAAGTTAAGTTTATTTATTGTACAAGATCAAATGTAAAGTCTACAACACATGATCAACTTGCAAATTTATTCCATTTACAAACCATCTAACTAGTGTTTGTTTTCCATCATTCACTCGCACTCGTCTTTTTCCCTCACCACAAAACCTCACAAATCACTCCAATGAAAATTCACTCCACTCAAATATTTTCACTCAAGTGAGAATCCTCAAGGGGGCGCTTAAGTCTCGTGGCTTCCACGTATCAAACTTATGATATCAATCCTATGACGCTTGAAATTCGACACACTTAGACCACACAAGAACAAGCAACTCTGGAAATTGACTAGAATGCGACTAAATGACAAGGACAAACTTAACGCTAAATATAAGCGCTAAAATTTAAACAAACACCCGATCCAAAAATATTTTTTTCGAGTGAACAGTAACTCCGGCGGATGAACAGTAATTCCGGCGTGAACAGTTTCGTGAATAATGTCGCGGATGAACAGTAACTTCGGCAACGATGAACAGTACTCTGCGGATGAATAGTACCGTGAAAAGTAAATTCGGCACTAAACAGTAAATTCGGCGCCGATTAACAGTATCCCGGCGAATGAATAGTGCCGTAAACAGTAAATCCGGCATCAACAGTAATTCCGATGTGAACAGTAAATCCGACGTCAACAGTAATTCCGATACGTGTGAACAGTAACTCCGCAAGAACAGTAACCCCCGGTGAACAGTAATTCCAGCGATGAACTGTAAATCTCGAATTTTTTATTTTTTTTTTAGATTCAACAAATCCTTAGAAATCGCTACACGAAAATCGGTATTGAAAATCCTACGAAGAATTGAACGGATACGCTTACTTGAATCAAAAACCAAAAGCTCTGATACCAAATGATGTGATCCCGCCCACGAGATCTTTGATTTTTCCCGATCTTTGAAACAAGTAATTGATAGGTGTGAAAATCGCCTCTAGATCACGCGGTCTAGCAACAATTCATCAACGATAGAAACAATCTCGTTCCAGAGAACCTCCAAAGAACCCGTCCTTGGCAACCCTCGTGATATTCGATTGACAAACGCCACAAAAGATAAATCTTTTGATAAGTTTGATTTGATACAACACAAAAGTTATAACGAAACTTAAGCTTGTTTTTGAGAGAATTCTCAAAGAAAGTTTTTATAAACTCAATCAGTAATGAACAAAAGTTATTTTCAATCAATAAAATTCGTCTATATATTGATACCAAATCAAAAAGATATGAAATCTACTTGCCAAGATAATAAAAACTCTAAAATAGGAAAGTATGAATTTTCTTCACGCAACTGACTCGCGCTCGGGCGCGATATTTCTACCGCTCGGGCGCGGGGTCTTCTGGACTGTTCGCGCTTGGGCGGTAATGTTTTATCGCTCGGGCGCGAGGTACGCGCTCGGGCGTGACTTTTTTACCGCCCTAGCGCGGAGCTCTCGTGTCAGGAGTCTTGTTTTGGCTTCCTCTTCATAATTTTACACTTGAATAACATTGAAGTATCTTCCAACTTCATTGCTATGCATCCAAATTCTTTGAAGGTTCGAATCGCCAGATATAGCACGTCATGCCCGGCCAGATTCATATCATTTCTTCTATCCCTTTTTCCACTATATGTTCACAATAATCATAAGAACACAAAATAGAAACCAAATCTGATTTCCTTTAACAGCTCAACTTCAAAACATGCTGAACTTAATAAAACATATACCCTTTTGAAGCCCTTGATGCAAGGAATAAGAATCTCCACTTGGTTCACAATTTGGACATGTAATTCTTTCACAATTCAAAATCTCCCACAAAGAAAGCTTGAAGGTACTCTCTCCTTGTTCTCATTCTCAGCTGCTGGAAGTGAAGGAAGAATGACTCATGCTTGAATTATATATATACCATGCCATGTGTCAACTTAAGAAACAAAGGTGGATTTCTCGCATGCAGCACCGCGGGTGCGCTCTCTTTCCACCGCGGGTGCGCTAAGCTCTCGCCACCACTTTTCATTTTTCACAATTCGACGACCGCGGGTGCGGTGTCATGTGGAACGCGGGTGCGGTCTTGGTTCGCACCAAATTCCCTAACCTACTGGCCATCAACCGCGGGTGCACTGCTTCTTGGACCGCGGGTGCGGTGACCCTACTGTAAAAATGCCCATCTTTCTGTCCGTCAACCGTGGGTGCGGTATCTTTCATGGTGCGGGTGCGGTCTTCCTTGCATTAAAACTCTAATTTCTCATGTCTTTTCCATGTCTTTCCTACTCCCATCTCACTTAGTGCATCTCATTACATCTCATGCATTCTCATATCTTCGAATATCACATTAATGAAGACTAATAAATCTCAAGCCTTACATTTCTCCCCCTCTTAGATCTGAGTTCGTCCTCGAACTTGCAAGTAATCAATTCAGACATATCAGAAGGAATGTATACAGAGTTTAAATCAGAAACTCATCTCAATGAATTCATTCTGAAATCTTAATCTCATGAAAAATTCTGTCTTTCAGATAGTCTCTTTAATGCCCTGTCAACTTACTATATTTTCAATAATAGAACAGTCTTTATTCTGAAATATCTTTCTTGTACGGATCTGTGATTCTAAATTGGAATAATAATTCAAGAGCATAATATCATAATACCCTTCGAAATAACTCTAACAGAATCAATCTCACAATACTGGCTATACAACATCCGTATATACCAATCAACAGCTCATACCAAATCAATATCATCAGCTGTTATCAAATCTATTTATCCCAGTCAAGGATATATTAAATCTTCGACCCCAAATACAAATCGTCACCATCTGACGTTGGCATATTAAGTCTGTCTGGTCTGAGCTATCTTCATTCTCTTCTGAATTAGCTACATTTTTTTTTTGTCATATCTCTGACCGTATCTAATCTTATCTCAGGTATCTCCGAGATATTATTCTTATACCAAAGAAATCTGCAGTACTCACTGTACAATATATCGTCTGTAACTATTTCATTATCCATCTGGTTATCTGATAACTATTATCGTACAATAATTCACACAGCAACAATATGTCATATCAACTAGTGCTAGCATCAAGCACTGCACCTCTCTGGATATCTCTCCATATCCGGATAGTACACTCTGGCTATCTGTCAGTCGGTGGATAATATATGAATGAGTTCATGGTATGTTCTGCCACAATTACAAACTCGATCAAAATTAAAAATCTGATATAATCTACTCCAACATTCTGATCAATCTGACCATTTCTTTGACATCGATCTTTGTCATCTGGTCATGTTTGTACGTCATCTTGTACAAACTAATAGATATAGATTGAACAATCTGTCAATCACAATCATATTATATCACAATCTGGAAAGTATTTTAGTGATCTCATTACGAAATTCATCGAATTATACTCCCCATGTCTAGTCAGAAATATATCAATTCTGTAATAACTCTTCTGATTTCTATCTTTCTATCTTCATTTATTGGCGATTCAGACATTTCAGTACAAATTCGGTCACAACTTATTTAACCTGTCTATGTCAAACTATCTGTTCGAATATCATACATTCTCATTCACCAAAATGAAACCGAATCTACTACGGTTCATTTCGGACACTACCTGTCATTTCAGATTCGAACTATTTGGTACAAACAAATCAGTTATTAATATAAATTAAAAAAATACTTACCTGATATTCGGTTCTGACTATCGATATCAAATTCTGTTGTGCAAATCTGACACATTTGACATCATACGATAATCATTCTCATACAGTAAAAATCACATATCTGCCACTCTGATCGATGTTCTGCTCTAATTATCGAATTTAAGTTCTGAACATTCTAGTTAAATCTCTGAACTTCCAAAATTCTCGAATCCAGCTCTGATTCAGTTTGAATAATCTGTATCAAACATTGACTCAGAATAACAATACTACCAAATCAGATTCACAATATCACTAATCTATACTGATCTAGTGAGTTCAGTAAACTCATAAAACGGCAATTTCTGGCAATATTGTTAATTCTGACTACTCAATCACGTCTTCATGTCGTTCTGATCAAATGCTATATATCATTTGCAAATATTATATGCCCTTAAACAATATAAGCTGTCAAATATTGTTTTAGAACAATAACAATACTCAAGCATATACAAAACAACAATCGTATAAGAAAATCTGCCAACTCAGACAAATAACTTTCTGACATTTCTGAAATTTCTGATCTTTCTGATATCGGTATCGTTCTCAGTCACTGATCACAATCTCAACTGTGTCAAAATCAATCGGTATATTAATTTCAGATATCGCTTATTCTGAATACAATCTGTTTCAAGCAAGATTCTTATCTGAATAATTCTGTATACAATAATCACAGTTCTCAGAGTACTCAATACAATTTTCAGATATTCGATTCAATCAATCAGATGCTGCAAATATATCAAAATATCATAGATACAACGAGCATGAAATCATCAGAATATCACTGAACATATTGAAATATGCCACCGAGAAAACACTAAATCAAATGTAACTCCTGGCCCAGTACTCTTCTACTGATCTTTCAATTATTTCCCTTCATTCAGTGACATTCTGCACATTCAATATCATTCTGTACTGAATTCTAAAGCACAAACAGTACCTGGTATCAATTCAATTCTGAAATCTATCTTCCTGATATAAAGCAAATCCAAAATCTTATCTAGGAAGACGTCAACCAACTCGTACATCACTTGGCAAGTCTGCCAATACTAGGCTCGATTTCAGTATGTCTACTGAATACATAAGGATACCATCTGCTCCTTTCTGTATCAATCAAGTCGTAAACAATACATATATCAAAGGAATTCTAGATCTAGAATCCTTACCGTGGAATTTCTACTCATCAGCCCTATCTGGTCTGAATCTTATATTTTTCTGGAAGGAATCTACAATAGTTCTGTACTTGTTCATCATATTAATATCAATAATGCGGTCAAATCAGAAACACAAGTACATCATAATCTAACTCGACCTCATTCTCATCTTACTGTAGTATACAATATTTCACAAAAATCTCTGATATCAATCTTTCTTTCCCAAAAAGTAAGGGAATCAATACTACAGTACAATCAGACTCAACAGATACAGCATATCTCAATGCAACTCAGTCAAAGATAATCGTAGGGAATGCATTAGTATAGATCAATACCTATGCAATATAATCATAAAAGAACAGTACCTGCCACTTCATCATCAGGTGTGTCCTGTGTCTGTTCCTCGGTCTTCTGCTCTCTAAAATCTTCGGGAACTTCTCTGAGGACAAACTCTCGCAAAGTGTCCCGGCTGTCTACAAATATTGCAACTACCAGTCACTCCCTGGCACTGCTCTGTGGGATGTCTCCCTCCGCAAGTTCTGCAATATACTCCAGTATAACTCGGGCTGGAACCACTGGAGCTAGATGAATCGCTCAGTCCGCTTCCTAACTTCTTAAACTGTTTCTTTCGAGCTTTCAGCAAATCTTGCTTTCCACTCGTACTGCCTTTATCAAATCTAAGAGGGAGTTGTTGTGTTTGGAGTGGAATCACATCTAACCTTTCTCGTTGTCGAATCAGACTCACCTCAGCTCTTTTTGCCCTACTCAAAGTATCAGCAAAATGGTAAGGTCGCTGCATATTTATCAATGCAACTATCTCTGAATTCAATCCTTTGATGAACTGCTCAGCTACAGCTTCATCATTTCCAGCTATCTGAGGAACAAAACGCAGTAGAGGAGAGAATTTAGCAACATATTCTTCAATATTCAGTTGGCCTTGTCTCAAATTCTCAAATTCTGCTCTTTTGTCCTCCTGGTACGAAACTGAGAAAAAAATCTTCGATAGAATTCGGCTTTAAAGATTTCCCACGTGATCCCAGTACCACGTTGTTCTAATACTCCCTTGATTGTAATCCACCAACTCCTGGCGGCCTCTCGTAACTGGTTGGGCACCAATTTAATTCTCTGTTTATCTGAATACTTAAGCAAATCAAACAACAGTTCTATGTCATCTAACCAATTCTGACAATCTTCAGACATCTCAGTACCCCTCAAAATCGGCGGTTGAAACGACTGAAATTTCTTCAAATGTATTTCCATCGAAATTTCTGATATATCTATCTATTCAACCAAAGTACTGTCCCGTTCTGGAATTCTTCTAGGAGGTATATCTGATTACCAAAACCATTAGTAACCCAAATACTACAAACCTGTTCCATTTTTTCTCGGATCATCTTACTGCTGATCATGAATCAGATCTGATTCATACTCAATAATACATAATACCAACTCAAATCGGATAATCAGGTAAACATGTATTTCAAAGCAGTAAATCATAGTATCATGCTAGCATACATAATGTAAATCAACATTAAAATAAATCTCATGCTAGCAATCACATGCAAGGAAAGAAAACTCAATCTACCCCGCTCATTCTCTTCTATCTCAGTCTAAAGGATCTATGGCTCTGATACAACCTGTTGTGGGGACCCGGACGCTAATCATCTTCTTAGTCATCTTTGGGATTTAATTATCAATTAAGATAAACAGGGTCTAAAAATTTTTCTTTTTAAAAATGTAAGTGCGGAACGTAATGGAATTTAACTAATATACATCTCAGTATAAAAGTACAATAATGTACAACGATTATTCAAACTAGTCTACAATAAGTCCGGAATCACCACTCTAAACTCGTCTTCTCTCATCATCTTCTTGACCCCGATCCTGCCCCACCTGTTGTCATGCACGCATACAAAACAAGACAACAGCCGGATACTCCGGTAAGAATAAATCCCAGCATAAAACATGTATACATGCATGTCATGTTGTTTAATACAAATCATAACACATAATCAGTAATTATGACACATCAGTGAATACAGATAAAACAATATGATTCTTACTCTTTAACTTGACTCGTATCTATGTCAATGGATCCCGGTGTGAATAAGATGTAACAGGTCTCCCACCTACTCTCCCAATCGGGGTGGCGTTTCATCTTATTCCTAAACTTCGGTCTGGTCTGTATCGAAATCAACAATCGTAGTGAATCTGATCCGAAGCATGGATATCAGCGAACGTTTAGAAAATTGGCGTATCTACCAATGACACTCCTATCTCAGTACATATATATAAATCAATATAAAGTACAAACAGAACAAGTATGTGATTTTGTTGGGAAACTCAAATTGAATCTCATTTGAGTTGTGTCTTCCCCAAACAAAACATGAATTATACATTTCCTCGCACAATCTCTGTCGATGTCGAAGTCTCGATGTCAAAGTCGCCAATACAAATCTGAAATGGCATCATCAATGTACATTCTATGAAGCTCTAGTACACCTCAATAAAAATAGGAATCAATATTTCATTTCAATGCATTTCGATGGCATAACGGCGGATTCTCGATATACCGATCAACTCTTATAACAATAATCAATAACCATAATCCAAAATCTTCATGAATCACATGTACTATTCTGAAATCTGCACCATCTCAATTCCATACATGCTGGAAAATCATAACAATCACATATGGTATTATTTCTTCTATCCCTTTTTCCACTATATGTTCACAATAATCATAAGAACACAAAATAGAAACCAAATCTGATTTCCTTTAACAGCTCAACTTCAAAACATGCTGAACTTAATAAAACATATACCCTTTTGAAGCCCTTGATGCAAGAAATAAGAATCTCCACTTGGTTCAAAATTTGGACATGTAATTCTTTCACAATTCAAAATCTCCCACAAAGAAAGCTTGAAGGAACTCTCTCCTTGTTCTCATTCTCAGCTGCTGGAAGTGAAGGAAGAATGACTCATGCTTGAATTATATTTATACCATGCCATGTGTCAACTTAAGAAACAAAGGTGGATTTCTCGCATGCAGCACCGCGGGTGCGCTCTCTTTCCACGGCGGGTGCGCTAAGCTCTCGCCACCACTTTTCATTTTTCACAATTCGACGACCGCGGGTGCGGTGTCATGTGGACCGCGGGTGCTGTGAAGGCCCTAAAACTCCTTTCTTGGAAATTTGCGGAAAAATTTAAAATTTTCTTTTTAAAAGAACTTAAATGGCCTCATTCATAAAATCACTGGTGAATCAAGTTCAATATTTCAAAATATTGCAGCGGAAGAAAATCAAAGTTTTTGCCAACAACAACGATTTAAAAATATCCAACAACTGATAAAAATTGTTTGCGAAGAAAATAACAACTGCTGCTCTGAGGTCCTCGGGTGCCACTACTGCCGACCCAAGCTGGCTCACTGGTCCCCGCCCTCGGCCCTGGCCTCATCAGTACCTACAACAATCAAGTCTAGTGAGCCTAAAGACTCAGCATGCATAAATCGCAGGTAACGAGTAAAAATCTGAATTTAAAATATGCATGAGATAAAATATCCTGTCCTGAGGCATACTGAAAATAATCTGTACTGAGCAATTATAATACGTGCATAACTGAACTGGAAATCACTGTAAAAATATTTGCTCCTTGGAGCCTGTACTGAAATAACTGATAAAATTTTCTGTTGAGATTATGTTTTACGCCTGTGGCCACTGCACTAAGCTGAACTGATCGGTAACTGGCTACCGGGGAGGCTGAAACTGAACTGAGCTGGCCGGTCACTGGCGACCGGGTGGTACCATACTGAACTGATCGGTCACTGGCGACCGTATAAAATAACACTCCCACATAGTGAATGAACCACAAGCCATATCGCATAAATCTCAAAAATAATCATTTTCTATTTAATGCACGTAAAATAATTAACTGGCGTAATGAAAATTCCTGTAATTTTACCAACTGGATTGGATTGGATCGTTCCCAGGCTCGCTGCAACCTAACTGTGCCATGAAAAATATGCAATAGCTTAAACATGACCAACTATGCAATTTACGTTCAAAAGATGCGACTATGACGCCTAATGACTTCGCATTTAATCATGACTCCGAGCCAACCTGAACCGACACTGAACCGACGTATAGTCATGATTAAAATACGCTGAAAAATCATAAAATAATGCTCCTAAAATGATAGGGTCGAAATCTAGGTGGAATGGAGGCCAAAACACGAAACGCTCTTTCGAGAGTCAATTTGGCACATTGCACCGTAAATTCTCGTACGACCTCAAAAATGATCCAAATGACGAACGGTCAAAAACATGACCTTCCCAACTCAATGAGGCACTGTCCAGTCCAAGGCCATGGGCTAAAAGCCAACCAAGAACTCAAACGACGCTTCTGAACAGCAGCATACTTGCTGTCAAAAATACAGCAGCTGCGCACTTGTTTTTCCTTGTGTCGTTTTCGAGGCTACCGGCCATTGGGGCGTGAACCACCGACCAGAGACTCTTACCAACATCCCAAGGAATGATTTGAACCATGGCTAAGGGCCCTAGGCCAGCCACAATCCGCATCACACCAAATCTTAACCGAAGGGTCCAACCGAGAGCAACGTGCATGCGTGTGTAATGTTTATGCTATGATCGATGTCTTGCGTCGTTCCAGTGGCCATTTGATTGACCATGGCACGATCTAGACATCTAGGAGCATGATATGAACCGTGGCTAAGGGCCATAGGCCAACCAAGATCCATACCAAGCAACAAAAGAACGAAACCATATGCTGAAAAATGGAAGGGCCGAATGGGGAAAGGGGCTGTTCTTGTTGATTATTTAAAAACCGATGAGCCATGGACCAAGCCACCAAAAGGGCAACTTAGTCACGTCTTAGACATGCTAGGGAAGTGATCCAACCATGGCTAAAGGCCCTTGGGGCAGCCAAGATCAGATCCACAACCCTTGACACAAAACTGAAATTTCGAATCACATTTCTGCACTTATGGGGAACTTGCTGTCATTCTGAATTTCCAGCAAGCATGGGGCTGGTTTGAATGGACCAACATGGTCCTAATGCATCCTACTACATGTATACAAGCCGCCTTGGGAGCCTGGAGTCGATCCAATACCTGAAACCATCAAAACTCAGAAAAACGTGAAGCTTGTCAAGGGAAGGGCCGAAATTCTGCATGTGTGTTCCAAAATATTTTGACATGTATCTCGGTTTTTGCTTGCTAAAACATGATCATGTACTGAAAAATAAATGATAATATGACTTGATTGAGGTTTGAAAGAAATCTAGACATGCCTGGTTTCGTTTTGAAAGAAAACGAACGAAACAACGACGACGCGGCACGGAGGAGGTGGAGCGCTTCTCTTGCTCTTTCTAGTTCTCGATTTTTTTCTTGCCTTCCCTCTAGCTAAGACTCACGATTTTTACACTGAAAATGGATCTGAATGGTGAGGTATTTCGGTGGAGAGGGAGAGGGATTGAGTGGTTATGAAGGTGAGGAGAAGGGTGCACAAAAATAGGATCATATCAAGACCAAGTCCACTCCCCTTTTGAATTTGAATTTTGAATTGATATCAAATGAGTTGGTGGATGCTTCTAGGAGGTGGTGGCCGAAATTTTGCTTATTTTCTAGTCTAGGATATGTCCATTAATTAATTAAATTGTGCTCCCAAAAATCCTAGAATTATCCTACAACTTACATGCAAAGAAATGGTCAAAAGGTTGATGAGTTGGCAATTAAATTGTCTAGCAACTATGGGGGCCGAAAATTGCAATAAAATGAAGGGGAAATATTGTTATCTAGTCAACTAATAATCCTTGAAAGCCTTACTAATCCTTTAATTAATTTAGTGAGCTAACCCATTAATTTAATAACTTAAATGAGTTCATTTCTTAATCACCTCAAATAATTAAATTAAAATCCTCAACTAACTTAAATAATTCCTTAAACTTCTTTTTAACTTAAATGAACTTACTTGCTAGCTAAATTAACTTCTGGAAATATTTCTCAAATCTTAAATTCTATCTCAAAACTCCAACTCCAGTCCGGCCTCACTGAAAATACTGAAATGCTAAAAATCAAACTGCTGAACTGAAATAATAAATAATTAACTTCAAACAAATGCATTTAAAATAATCATGCAATGAAGTCAATTAAATTTAAAAATCTAGAATTATGCATGGCTTATACGTCTACTGATTTACGGGTTCTACAATCCTTCCCCCCTTAAATAAATTTCGTCCTCGAAATTAGAACTCACCGAATAACTCGGGGTATCTACTTCTCATCTCCGGCTCAGACTCCCACGTAGCTTCCTCCTCTGAATGGTTGAGCCATTTGACTTTGACTCGCTTAACCAACTTGTTCCGAAGTTTCTTCTCCTGTCTGTCTAGGATCTGCACGGGTCTCTCCTCATAAGATAAGTTCGGAGTAAGCTGCAACGGCTCGAAATTCAGCACATGGGAAGGATTTGCCATATACTTCCTCAGCATGGAAACGTGAAAGACATTGTGTACTCCGGCCAGATTTGGCGGAAGAGCCACACGATACGCTAGCGTCCCAACTCTGTCGAGGATCTCAAACGGTCCAATGAATCTCGGACTGAGCTTCCCTTTCTTGCCAAATCTCATGACACCCTTCATAGGTGCCACTTTCACGAAGACATGATCGCCCACTGCAAACTCTAACTCTCTCCTCCGCTGATCGGCATAACTCTTCTGTCGGCTCTGAGCAGTCCTCATCCTATCACGGATCTTGACTACTACATCTGCTGCCTGCTGAACAATCTCTGGACCCAACTCTGCTCTCTCTCCTACTTCATCCCAATGAACAGGAGATCTACACTTGCGGCCATACAGTGCTTCATACGGAGCCATACCTATAGACGACTGGAAACTGTTGTTATAGGTGAACTCTACCAATGGTAAGTTCGACTCCCAACTCCCAGAGAAATCAATGACGCAAGCACGGAGAAGATCCTCTAAGATCTGAATAACTCGCTCCGACTGTCCATCTGTCTGCGGATGGAAAGCTGTGCTAAACAGCAACTTCGTACCCAAAGTCGAATGCAAACTCTTCCAGAACGAGGAAGTGAATCTGGGATCTCTGTCGGATACGATAGAAACTGGAATACCGTGGAGTCGGACTATCTCTCGGATATACAGCTCTGCATACTGAACCATGGTGAAAGTCGTCTTAATAGGCAAGAAGTGCGCTGATTTGGTAAGACGATCTACAATCACCCAGATAGCATTCGATCCTCTGGCTGACCTCGGCAATCCGGTCACAAAGTCCATGGTAATGTTCTCCCACTTCCACTCGGGAATAGGAAGAGGCTTGAGCAAACCTGCTGGTCTCTGATGCTCGGCCTTCACTAACTGGCAAGTCAGGCACTCGGATACAAAACGCCTGATGTCCTTCTTCATTCCTGGCCACCAATACAATAGCTGCAGATCTTTGTACATCTTCGTACTCCCAGGGTGAATGGAGTACGGGGACGTATGGGCCTCTGATAAGATGTCTGCTCGGATAGAATCACTGCTGGGAACCCATATCCTATCTCGGTATCTCACAATACCGTCGCTGACTGAATACAAAACACTGCCCTTAGCTTCATCTCTCTTCTTCCACTGTGCCAACTGCTCATCTGCTGCCTGACCGCTGCGAATACGGTCAATAAGAGAGGACTGGATAGTCAAGGTAGATAAACGAGGAACTCTACCTTGAGGGTAAGTCTCAAGATCAAACCTCTGCATCTCAATCTGAAGAGGTTTCTGCATCGTCAAATGAGCCATCACTGCGACTTTCCTGCTCAAAGCATCCGCAACTACATTAGCTTTACCCGGGTGGTAGCTAATGTCACAATCGTAGTCTTTCACAAGCTCCAACCAACGTCTCTGACGCATGTTCAGCTCCTTCTGCGTAAAGAAATACTTGAGGCTCTTATGGTCGGTAAAGATCTGGCACTTCTCCCCATACAGATAGTGCCTCCAAATCTTCAAAGCAAAAACTACGGCCGCTAACTCCAGATCATGGGTGGGGTAGTTCTTCTCGTGGATTTTCAGCTGTCGAGAAGCATACGCTATCACTCTCCCATGCTGCATCAAAACTGCACCTAAACCAAGCTTCGAAGCATCGGTATAAAGGACAAACTCGCCGGATCCTGACGGTACAGCCAAAACGGGTGCTGAGATAAGAGCTTGCTTCAAGGTATCGAAGCTCTTCTGACACTCCTCGCTCCACACAAACTTCACATTTTTCTTGGTCAGTGCTGTGAGTGGAACGGCAATGGATGAGAATCCCTGGATGAATTTCCTGTAATATCCTGCTAGCCCAAGAAAACTGCGGATCTCTGATGCATTCTGAGGCACAACCCAATCTCTGACTGCTACAACTTTCGCCGGGTCTACCTCAATGCCACTGCTAGAAACAATGTGGCCCAAGAACGCCACCTTCTCTAACCAGAATTCGCACTTACTGAACTTTGCGAATAGTTTATGTTTCTGCAATGTCTGCAACACTGTGGTCAGATGCCTGCTGTGCTCCTCCCGATTCTTGGAGTAGACGAGAATGTCATCTATGAACACTATCACAAACTGGTCGAGGTACGGCTGAAATACGCGATTCATGAGATCCATGAAGATCGCTGGCGCATTCGTCAGACCGAACGGCATCACAAGGAACTCGTAGTGGCCATAACGAGTCCTGAAAGCTGTCTTCGAGACATCAGCATCTCTCACCCTCAACTGGTGATAACCGGAACGCAGATCTATCTTGGAGAAAATCGAAGCTCCCTGCAACTGGTCAAACAGATCCTCAATCCTCGGCAGTGGGTATTTATTCTTCACTGTAACCCTGTTCAACTCCCGGTAGTCAATGCAAAGCCTCATCGAGCCATCCTTCTTTTTCACGAATAAGACCGGCGCGCCCCATGGAGAAAAGCTCGGGCGAATGAACTCCTTGTCAAGAAGTTCTTGGATCTGCTTCTTAAGCTCTGCCATCTCTGTCGGTGCTAGTCGGTACGGTGCTTTGGATATCGGAGTCGTACCTGGCATAAGCTCAATGGAAAACTCCACCTCTCTCTCTGGTGGCATACCAGAGACGTCTTCGGGAAAAACGTCTAAGAAATCTCTAACAATCGGAACATCTGAGGCTGACTGGCTGGGTTCATCGGGGACAGATAAAAAGGTTGCTAGAAATGCCCGACACCCTCTATGCATGAGCTTCCTAGCCTGAACATAAGGAATAATGCGCGGTAAGGAAAAGTACCTGTCCGGCTCAAATAAGAACTGCTCCATTCCAGGCGGTCGGACAAGAACGGATCTCCGCTGGAAGTCTATCAACACTCTGTTCCTCAGTAGCCAGTCCATCCCTAGGATGATGTCAAATTCCGGCATCGGTAGCACAATCAGATCCGCATAAACAAGATTACCGTGCAACTCAAGGTCTATATCTCGGATAACATTGGTAGCTGCCATCTCCTCTCCTGACGGCAACACTACTGAAAAGGCTGTATCTAGCCCAATGGTCTGGATCTTGAGAAAGTTTGCAAAGACCTCCGAAATAAATGAGTGAGTGGCCCCTGAATCTATCAAGGCCTTGGTAGCGGAACCAGATATAAAAATTCTCCCTGAAAGAGCGGAGCTCTAAGTTGAATCCCACTACAAGATCTAAACTTATGCAAAGGTCTAGGTTCCTCTAGCTTAATTCCTCTAAAATAAATCTGAGTAGAGCATGCAATCCTATAACAGTTCTAAGTTCAAAATCTAAATCCCGATTCCCAACATGCGGAACTTCGAAGAATAACTTAAAGTTTAAAGGTACCTGTCAACAACATAGTCTCCGGGTTGGCTTCCGCGGCATGGAGAGCAAAAACTCTGCCTTGGGTAGGCAGATTCCTCTGAGGGCACTGCAGCAACATGTGGTCTGGACTGCCACACTTAAAACACTTTCCTGAGCCAGCCATACATGCTCCAGGATGGCGACGTGAGCACCTGGGACAGACTGGGTGCTCCTGAGTCCTCGGGGCTAGGCGTCCCCGCTGCTGCTGCTGCTGCTGCTGCTGGCCTCTGTTCCTGGGCGGTCCATGAAAAGGCCTCTTATTCTGCTGCTGATGCTGATGAGGAGGAGGGCGGTGCGGTGCCTGGACTGGGCGCTTGCCCTGGCGATCCCTCTCGATATCCCGCAGATCCTGCTCTGCGGCTAGGGCCTTGGAGACGGCAACCTCATAAGTAGCAGGGTCAGATACCCTAACATCCCGGCGTAATATCGGCCGTAAACCCACCAGGAAGTGCATCAGCTTGGCTTTGGCATCATTCGCTATCAGGGGCACAAAGTGACAGCCCCTCTCGAACTTACGGATAAACTCCGTAACCGACATATCCCCCTGTCTCAGGCTCATGAACTCGGTGGTCAGCCTGGTGCGAACCTCCTCAGCAAAATACTTGGAGTAGAAAACCTCCGTAAAGCGGGTCCAAGAAAGTGTAGCCAATGTAAGGGCTACCGAAGCTCCTTCCCACCATAAGCGGGCGTCTCCAGTGAACAAGTAGGTGGCACATCGGACTCGGTCTGCGTCCCCCAGCTCCATAAAATCGAAGATAACCTCGAGGGATTTGATCCATCCCTCGGCAACCATGGGGTCAGATGCCCCAGAGAATTCCTTTGGGCGCATCTTCATGAATCGCTCATACACTGCCTCGGGCCCTGTCGGCCTGGCTGCGGCTGCGGCTACGGCTGCGGCATTGCCCCCCGCAAACTGTGCGAAGAACTGTGCCATCCCAGCTAACATCTGGGCACTCATGTCCGGTGGGGGCGGTGGAGGAGGTGGTAGGTCTTCCTCCGGTCTATGCTCCTCTCTGGCCTCTCGGCGAGGCTCCACCTCTCTGTTGCGCTCTAAAATGCGTCTAGGGGGCATACTGTTCCAACATAACCCATACGTAACTAACATGCATAATTCCATACTTTATTTTAAATGAACTCTGAAATACTGAAAATCTGGAAGCATGCTGACAAAATAATTCATGCTATAACTGAAATGCTGAACAAAATGCTGAACTGAAAAACTTACAGACCAAAGGCGTGGCTTCGTGAGCTTCTCGCGGTCAGTAGTAGTGAAACCCTATACAGAACCACCGCTCTGATACCAACTGTGAAGGCCCTAAAACTCCTTTCTTGGAAATTTGCGGAAAAATTTAAAATTTTCTTTTTAAAAGAACTTAAATGGCCTCATTCATAAAATCACTGGTGAATCAAGTTCAATATTTCAAAATATTGCAGCGGAAGAAAATCAAAGTTTTTGCCAACAACAACGATTTAAAAATATCCAACAACTGATAAAAATTGTTTGCGAAGAAAATAACAACTGCTGCTCTGAGGTCCTCGGGTGCCACTACTGCCGACCCAAGCTGGCTCACTGGTCCCCGCCCTCGGCCCTGGCCTCATCAGTACCTACAACAATCAAGTCTAGTGAGCCTAAAGACTCAGCATGCATAAATCGCAGGTAACGAGTAAAAATCTGAATTTAAAATATGCATGAGATAAAATATCCTGTCCTGAGGCATACTGAAAATAATCTGTACTGAGCAATTATAATACGTGCATAACTGAACTGGAAATCACTGTAAAAATATTTGCTCCTTGGAGCCTGTACTGAAATAACTGATAAAATTTTCTGTTGAGATTATGTTTTACGCCTGTGGCCACTGCACTAAGCTGAACTGATCGGTAACTGGCTACCGGGGAGGCTGAAACTGAACTGAGCTGGCCGGTCACTGGCGACCGGGTGGTACCATACTGAACTGATCGGTCACTGGCGACCGTATAAAATAACACTCCCACATAGTGAATGAACCACAAGCCATATCGCATAAATCTCAAAAATAATCATTTTCTATTTAATGCACGTAAAATAATTAACTGGCGTAATGAAAATTCCTGTAATTTTACCAACTGGATTGGATTGGATCGTTCCCAGGCTCGCTGCAACCTAACTGTGCCATGAAAAATATGCAATAGCTTAAACATGACCAACTATGCAATTTACGTTCAAAAGATGCGACTATGACGCCTAATGACTTCGCATTTAATCATGACTCCGAGCCAACCTGAACCGACACTGAACCGACGTATAGTCATGATTAAAATACGCTGAAAAATCATAAAATAATGCTCCTAAAATGATAGGGTCGAAATCTAGGTGGAATGGAGGCCAAAACACGAAACGCTCTTTCGAGAGTCAATTTGGCACATTGCACCGTAAATTCTCGTACGACCTCAAAAATGATCCAAATGACAAACGGTCAAAAACATGACCTTCCCAACTCAATGAGGCACTGTCCAGTCCAAGGCCATGGGCTAAAAGCCAACCAAGAACTCAAACGACGCTTCTGAACAGCAGCATACTTGCTGTCAAAAATACAGCAGCTGCGCACTTGTTTTTCCTTGTGTCGTTTTCGAGGCTACCGGCCATTGGGGCGTGAACCACCGACCAGAGACTCTTACCAACATCCCAAGGAATGATTTGAACCATGGCTAAGGGCCCTAGGCCAGCCACAATCCGCATCACACCAAATCTTAACCGAAGGGTCCAACCGAGAGCAACGTGCATGCGTGTGTAGTGTTTATGCTATGATCGATGTCTTGCGTCGTTCCAGTGGCCATTTGATTGACCATGGCACGATCTAGACATCTAGGAGCATGATATGAACCGTGGCTAAGGGCCATAGGCCAACCAAGATCCATACCAAGCAACAAAAGAACGAAACCATATGCTGAAAAATGGAAGGGCCGAATGGGGAAAGGGGCTGTTCTTGTTGATTATTTAAAAACCGATGAGCCATGGACCAAGCCACCAAAAGGGCAACTTAGTCACGTCTTAGACATGCTAGGGAAGTGATCCAACCATGGCTAAAGGCCCTTGGGGCAGCCAAGATCAGATCCACAACCCTTGACACAAAACTGAAATTTCGAATCACATTTCTGCACTTATGGGGAACTTGCTGTCATTCTGAATTTCCAGCAAGCATGGGGCTGGTTTGAATGGACCAACATGGTCCTAATGCATCCTACTACATGTATACAAGCCGCCTTGGGAGCCTGGAGTCGATCCAATACCTGAAACCATCAAAACTCAGAAAAACGTGAAGCTTGTCAAGGGAAGGGCCGAAATTCTGCATGTGTGTTCCAAAATATTTTGACATGTATCTCGGTTTTTGCTTGCTAAAACATGATCATGTACTGAAAAATAAATGATAATATGACTTGATTGAGGTTTGAAAGAAATCTAGACATGCCTGGTTTCGTTTTGAAAGAAAACGAACGAAACAACGACGACGCGGCACGGAGGAGGTGGAGCGCTTCTCTTGCTCTTTCTAGTTCTCGATTTTTTTCTTGCCTTCCCTCTAGCTAAGACTCACGATTTTTACACTGAAAATGGATCTGAATGGTGAGGTATTTCGGTGGAGAGGGAGAGGGATTGAGTGGTTATGAAGGTGAGGAGAAGGGTGCACAAAAATAGGATCATATCAAGACCAAGTCCACTCCCCTTTTGAATTTGAATTTTGAATTGATATCAAATGAGTTGGTGGATGCTTCTAGGAGGTGGTGGCCGAAATTTTGCTTATTTTCTAGTCTAGGATATGTCCATTAATTAATTAAATTGTGCTCCCAAAAATCCTAGAATTATCCTACAACTTACATGCAAAGAAATGGTCAAAAGGTTGATGAGTTGGCAATTAAATTGTCTAGCAACTATGGGGGCCGAAAATTGCAATAAAATGAAGGGGAAATATTGTTATCTAGTCAACTAATAATCCTTGAAAGCCTTACTAATCCTTTAATTAATTTAGTGAGCTAACCCATTAATTTAATAACTTAAATGAGTTCATTTCTTAATCACCTCAAATAATTAAATTAAAATCCTCAACTAACTTAAATAATTCCTTAAACTTCTTTTTAACTTAAATGAACTTACTTGCTAGCTAAATTAACTTCTGGAAATATTTCTCAAATCTTAAATTCTATCTCAAAACTCCAACTCCAGTCCGGCCTCACTGAAAATACTGAAATGCTAAAAATCAAACTGCTGAACTGAAATAATAAATAATTAACTTCAAACAAATGCATTTAAAATAATCATGCAATGAAGTCAATTAAATTTAAAAATCTAGAATTATGCATGGCTTATACGTCTACTGATTTACGGGTTCTACAGGTGCGGTCTTGGTTCGCACCAAATTCCCTAACCTACTGGCCATCAACCGCGGGTGCACTGCTTCTTGGACCGCGGGTGCGGTGACCCTACAGTAAAAATGCCCATCTTTCTGTCCGTCAACCGTGGGTGCGGTATCTTTCATGGTGCGGGTGCGGTCTTCCTTGCATTAAAACTCTAATTTCTCATGTCTTTTCTGTAATGCCCGAGAATTAATCACTGTAATTAACGATGATTTATTTACAATTTTATGTGAATATGAAAGGATTAACCGAGACACGATTTGAGATAACTTCTAAAAAGATGTATGTGCGAGAATGAGCTCTCGCGCATATGCGCGACCAGTCAGGCGCATATGTGCGAAATGTCCAGAGGACCTCGCGCATATGCGCGACATGAACCCGCGCATGTGCGCGAGAGTGGCAGAGAGTTTGGCAGAAATTTGAGTACCTCGCGCATATAAGCCGAATGAGGGTGCGCATATGCGCGAGGCACTGTGCACATCACGCGCCGAGACGTGTCGCGTGGAGGGTGCGCCATTTGCCTTGATGCATGTTACGTATATATATATATAAGATGTTTGGGGAAAAATTGTCCTTGAATCTTAGGATCGCGATTGTGTAAAATCCGTCCGTCTGACTGAATCTGACTTTGGTACTGTGTTCATATCAACGCAGGCTACAACTGGACGTAAGTTTTACTACGTTTTGACATGTTTTGAAATTATGATATTGTCAGAATTGCATGGAATTCATATGTGATGTTCTGGACATGTTAGACATCATAGAATCGAAGTCAGATTAAGAAACTGACTGATTATGGAATTGTTATGATTTTTGAAGTTAATTGACTGAGATATGATATCAGATTGTATTGGTATCGATTATTAGTTGAGAGAATTATTATCTGGTGATGTTATATTGACCGGGATATCGGGATTGTGCGGTTATACCGTTGATTTTGAATTATTGATCAGATTGGAATTGGTTTCAGCGGTATATTAATATGATATTTTTGATATTGCCATTGCCAAATCGAGGGATTGACAGAGTTTGAATTCCAGACCGAAACCACGAACGAAAGGTATAAGTCAATGAGGTATCGGGAGATCGACTTAATTCGGTTTAGACTTGAGTTTCCCTAAATCACATACTTTACTTTATTGCATCGATATTTGCATTGATTTGATTGAGGTACTTGTTCTCTTGATTTATAGATAGCAGGTATTAGACGAGTAATCTTGTGACAGAAGTACCTGATAGTGGCGGGATCGCCACGGGCACATTGAACGATGTCATAAGATAGTATATTGGCGATAGTGCCAAAGTCTGTCACCGGATGATTGGCTATCGATGTGGATAGAATTTGGGTTTCTTCTATTACTTTTGATCGATGTCGTATCGGTGTGGATAGAATTGGAGCTTCTTCTATTACTGGTGATCGATATTATATCGGTGTGGATAGAATTAGAGTTCTTTCTATTACTGGTTATCGATACCATATCGGTGTGGATAGAATCAGACCTTTTTCTATTTCTAGTGATAGATACCTTATCGACGTGGATAGAACTGGAGTCTTTTCTATTACTGTTGGTCGATATAGGAATGCCAATTCTGGAAACCGGGATCCCTAGACTAGGATTGAGTCTAGTCTAAATTGTGTAGCTACGAGTATTGTCGACAGTTTGATAGTAGTTATGTTTCAGATTTTGATACATATTGTTGTTACCTGTTACATGCTTTATATTTGTTTATATGATTGAATGTTTCGTTGATTTATACTGAGATTATATTCTCACCGGAATTATCCGGCTGTTGTCTTGTCTGTATGTGTACATGACAACAGGTGGGACAGGTTCAGGGTCACGGAGATAAAGAGAGGGATCGTGATTAGAGTAGCGGCTCCGGACTTGGATTAGAGATAGGGTTGGACACTTGATATTAGCTGTTAAATCTTAATTAAATAAATGTATGTGGTACAGAATTGGTAATTTTATATACTGAGATGTATATATGTTTTTATGTCACTACGTTCCGCATTATTTTAAAAAAAAAAATTTAGACCATGTTTATTATAATTGATTAATTAGTCCCAATGATGGTTAAGAACATGATTAGCGTCCGGGACCCCACAACAGGTGGTATCAGAGCGATAGATCCTTGAGACTGAGATAGGAGCTAGTGAGCGGGGTAGATTGAAGTTTTCTTTCCTGCTTTTGATTGCTAGCATGATTTACTGCTTTATAATGCATGTTTATCTGTTTATCTGACTTGATTTGAAAACATGTGTTATTGAGAATGGATCAGCACCGATTCTTGACCAGCAATAAGATGATCGGAGGAGGACTGAAACATATTTGTGTATTGGGATTACTAATCCTTTTGATTATCAGATATGCCTCCGAGAAGAGTACCTGAACAGGGTAGTACTTCAAATCCTTCAATGGACGTTACAGCCACTCCAATGGAGACCTTGTTAAAGAGATTTCAGTCATTCCATCCACCAACTCTGAAGGGTACAGAGAATTCAGTGGAATGCGAGAGTTGGTTAGATGATATCGAGATGTTGTTTGAGTCCTTGGACTATACTGATGAGCAGAGGGTAAAACTGATAGGGCACCAGTTACATGATGTGGCAAAGAACTGGTGGATTACCACAAAGCGGGCCTTGGAACAACGAAGTACGACTATCACCTGGAATGTCTTTAGAAATGAATTTTATCAAAGGTTCTTTCCAGTGTCGTATAGAAAGGACAAGGGAGCCGAGTTTGCCAACTTGAGGCAGGGCCAGCTAAACATTGAGGAATATGTGGCCAAATTCTCTACACTGCTCCGATTTTCTCCCCACGTAGCTGAACATGATGAGGCCGTTGCGGACCAGTTCATAAATGGCCTAAATCCTAAAATCTTTACCTTGGTGAATACCGGGAGGCCAAACAACTTTACTGATGCCTTGAACCCCAAGGTAGCTGAAGCTGGTCTGATGAGACAGAAAGAGGCTTCGTTAGTGTCTTCAGCACCGAGATCACAGATGCCTCCACCAGCTCCTCGATATGAAAGCGGCAGTGGTAGTGGGAAGAAAGATTTACTGAAAGCTAAGAGAAAGCAATTCAAGAAACCTGGAAGTAGCTCATCCAATTCGAGTGGCTCTAGACAGACTGGTCAGGGCCAGAGTTATGCAGGACCTTACTGTAGCACTTGTGGAGGGAAGCATTCCACAGAACAGTGCCGAGGAGTGTTCGGCAACTGCCGTATTTGTAAGCAGCAGGGACACTTCGCCCGAGTGTGTCCCCAGAGAGGTGCCAAGGGATCCCAGGCTGCTGAGTCATCTAGATCAGTGGCTCAGACAGGGAGACGATCTGCTGCCGTTCATTCCTTCCAGCCAGCACCGCCTACTCAGTCACAGCCGAGGCCAGGAGGGAGCCAGATAGCGAGCCAGCCTCCTAGACAGCAGGCTCGAGTGTTCGCTTTGACTGAGGAGCAGGCACAGGATGCACCTGATGATGTTGTTGCAGGTAACTGTTTTATTTTTAGTTATCCTGCTTATGTATTGATTGATACTGGTGCATCCCATACATTTATATCTGAGCGATTTGCTTTGATGCATTCTTTGCATATTGAGTCATTATCTGCGGTAGTGTCTGTCTTTTCTCCTTTGGGGACAGGTTTGATGTCAGTGAAATCTGTGAAATCTTGTATACTGCAGTACGATGGGCATACGATTGAACTAGACTGTATTGTGCTTGGGATATCTGACTTTGATTGTATTATCGGTATCGATACGTTGACCAAGTACAGGGCTACAGTCAATTGTTTCCACAAGATTGTTCGATTCAGACCTGAAATGGCTGAGGAGTGGAAATTTTACGGTAAGGGTTCTCGAGCTAGAATTCCTTTGATATCTGCAATAAATATGACTCGACTATTGCAGAAAGGAGCAGATGGATTCCTGGTATATTCAGTTGATTTACTGAAGTCGAGCCCATCATTGGCGGACTTGCCAGTGGTGTGTGAGTTTGCTGATGTCTTTCCAGATGAGATTCCTGGATTGCCTCTGATTCGAGAGATAGACTTCAGCATTGAGTTGATGCCGGGAACAGTTCCGATTTCGAGGGCTCCTTACCGGATGGCACCTATCGAGTTGAAAGAGTTGAAAGAACAGCTGGAGGATTTACTGGCCAAGGGATATATCAGATCGAGTGTATCTCCTTGGGGTGCTCCAGTACTGTTTGTGAGGAAGAAGGATGGGTCGATGAGACTTTGTATCGACTACCGGCAACTGAATAAGGCAACGATAAAGAATAAATATCCATTGCCTCGTATTGATGATTTATTTGATCAGTTGCAAGGTTCTTTGGTGTATTCCAAGATCGATCTGAGATCTGGATACCATCAACTGAGAGTCAGGGATTCAGATATCTCAAAGACAGCATTCAGAACCAGGTATGGACACTATGAATTTATTGTCATGCCATTTGGTTTGACGAATGCACCGGCAGTATTTATGGGATTGATGAATCGAGTCTTTCAGAAATACCTCGATGATTTCGTGATTATCTTCATCGATGATATTTTGATTTATTCAAAGAATGTGATGGAGCATGCTGAACATTTAAGAACTGTGTTGCGAATTTTGAGGGCGGAGAAATTATATGCTAAACTATCGAAATGCTAGTTTTGGTTGAAACAGGTGGTATTTGTGGGGCATATTATATCCGGAGACGGGATATCAGTTGATCCCAGTAAGGTTGAGGCAGTGATTTCTTGGCCGAGACCAACATCTGTACCAGAGATACGCAGCTTTATGGGTTTGGCAGGATATTATCGCCGATTTATTAAAGATTTTTCGAGTATTGCCAAACCGATTACACAGTTGACTCAGAAGAATGCTCCATTTGTTTGGTCTGAGGAATGTGAGACCAGTTTTCTCGAATTGAAGAAAAGATTGACCAGTGCTCCTGTGTTGACGATTCCTTCAGGCACTGGTGGATTTGTTGTTCATTGCGATGCATCTCACCCAGGATTGGGCTTTGTGTTGATGCAGCGAGGACATGTTATCGCTTATGCCTCGAGACAGCTGAAACCCCATGAATCTCGTTATGCAATTCATGATCTTGAATTGGCAGTTATAGTTTTTGCTTTGAAGATGTGGCGACATTACCTCTACGGTGAGAAATTCGAGATCTATTCTGATCACAAAAGCTTGAAATATCTGTTTTCACAATCCGAGCTGAATATGAGACAGAGGAGATGGCTTGATTTGCTAAAGGATTTTGATTGTGAAATCAAATACTATCCAGGAAAGTCCAATGCAGCAGCCGATGCACTGAGTCGAAAGATATATTCTTTATCCTTATCGACGATAGGTGTCTCGAATTTAATAGAAGACTGCTGTATGTCTGGATTAGCTTTTGAAACAGATTGTCAGCCTCTGAGATTATATGAAATTCGAGATGAACCAGAATTGATATTGAGAATCAAAGAGGCACAAAAAATTGATCAGAACGTACAGAATTCGATTGCAATGGTCAAAGCTGGTCATCAATCGGAATATCAGGTTCGAGATAGTGTTTTGTATGTGAATAATCGTCTTGTTGTGCCGAATGTTTTGGAATTGAGACAGCGAATACTGACAGAAGCGCACAACAGTCGTTTTAGCATTCATCCTGGTGGCAGGAAAATGTATAATGATTTGAAGACACAGTATTGGTGGAAGCAAATGAAATCTGATGTTACTAAATTTGTAGCCAAGTGTCTGAATTGCCAATAGGTGAAAGCTGGGAGGAAGAAACCCGGAGGATTTTTGCAAAGTTTGTCGATTCCTGAATGGAAATGGGATCACATTTCCATGGATTTTGTGACACAGTTACCCCGTTCCAACCGAGGTTACGATGCGATTTGGGTCGTGATTGATCGATTGACCAAATCCGCATGCTTTATTCCATACAAGATGACCTGTAGATATGATCAGATGGCCGATATCTACGTCAAGGAAGTGATTAGACTGCACGGAGTGCCGAAGTCGATTGTTTCGGACGGAGATCCTCGATTTACTTCGCACTTCTGGCAGAGTTTGCAGCAAGCTCTTGGTACGAAGTTACATCTGAGTACCGCATATCATCCTCAGACTGATGGACAGTCAGAACGGACGATTTAGACATTGCAAGATATGCTGAGAGCTGTAGTGCTGGATTTTAGCACTTATTGGCAAGATGCGTTGCCTCTTTGCGAATTTTCGTACAACAACAGCTATCAAACGAGTATTGAGATGGCACCATTCGAAGCGTTTTACGGAAAGAAATGTCGATCCCCTCTTTATTGGGATGATATCTCTGAAGTTCCTTAGACTGGACCTGACATGATCAGAGATATGACTGAAAAAGTGAAACTAATTCAGAAGAAAATGAAGGCAGCACAGGACCGACAAGCCAAATATGCCAACCTTCGACGTAGACCGTTGGTATTTGAGACTGGAGATCGAGTATTTTTGAAGATTTCTCCATTCAGAGGTGTGGTTAGATTTGGGAAGAAAGGAAAATTGTCTCCACGATATGTTGGTCCTTATGAAATTCTTGAAAAGATAGGAGATCGTGCCTATCGACTCGCTTTGCCGCCTTCATTATCAGGGATACATGATGTCTTTCATGTATCTATGCTGCGGAAATATCTCCCTGATGATTCTCACGTTATTCAACCAGACGAGACCGAGCTGGATGAGACATTGAGTTATGTCAAGAAACCGATTCGGATTATCGATCGTAAAGAAAAACATCTCAGAACAAAGACGATTCCTCTTGTGAAAGTTCAATGGACTCGTCATGGCATTGAAGAAGCTACTTGGGAGACTGAATCAGATATGAGACAAGAATTCCCAGCATTGTTTCACTGATGTAAATGTTTATTCGGTTTTAATTACATGCCTTCTTAATGATATGATTTGACGATCTGTGATTTCGAGGACGAAATCATATCTTAGGGGGGGAAAATGTAATGCCCGAGAATTAATCACTGTAATTAACGATGATTTTACAATTTTATGTGAATATGAAAGGATTAACCGAGACACGATTTGAGATAACGTGTAAAAAGATGTATGTGCGAGGATGAGCTCTCGCGCATATGCGCGACCAGTCAGGCGCATATGCGCGAAATGTCTAGAGGACCTCGCGCATATGCGCGAATTGAACCCGCGCATGTGCGCGAGGGTGGCAGAGAGTTGGGCAAAAATTTGAGTACCTCGCGCATATAAGCCGAATGAGGGTGCGCATATCCGCGAGGCACTGTGCACATCACGCGCCGAGACGTGTCGCATGCAGGGTGCGCCATTTGCCTTGATGCATGTTATGTATATATATATATATATATAAGCAAATACGTAAACTTCAGAAAACGAGAAATCGAAGGGGAAACTTTGGAAAAAAATTGTCCATGAATCTTAGGATCGCGATTGTGTAAAATCCGTCCGTCTGATTTTGAATCTGACTTCGGTAATGTGTTCATATCAACGCAGGCTACAAGTGGACGTAAGTTTTACTACGTTTTGACATGTTTTGAAATTATGATATTGTCAGAATTGCATGGAATTCATATATGATGTTCTGGACATGTTAGACATCATAGAATCGAAGTCAGATTAAGAAACAAACTGATTATGGAATTGTTATGATTTCTGAAGTTAATTGACTGAGATATGATATCAGATTGTATTGGTATCGATTATTAGTTGAGGGAATTATTATCTGGTGATGTTATACTGACCGGGATATCGAGATTGTGCGGTTATACAATTGATTTTGAATTATTGATCAGATTGGAATTGGTTTCAGCGGTATATTAATATGATATTATTGATATTTCCATTGCCAGATCGAGGGATTGACAGAGTTTGAATTCCAGATCGAAACCACGAATGAAAGGTATAAGTCAATATGGTATCGGGAGATCGACTTAAGTCGGTTTAGACTTGAGTTTCCCTAAATCACATACTTTACTTTATTGCATCGATATTTGCATTGATTTGATTGAGGTACTTGTTCTCTTGATTTATAGATAGCAGGTATTAGACGAGCAATCTTGTGACAGAAGTACCTGATAGTGGCGGGATCGCCACGGGCACATTGCACGATGTCATAAGATAGTATATTGCCGATAGTGCCAAAGTCTGTCACCGGATGATTGGCTATCGATGTGGATAAAATTTTGGTTTCTTCTATTACTGTTGATCGATGTCGTATCGGTGTGGATAGAATTGGAGCTTCTTCTATTACTGGTGATCGATATTATATCGGTGTGGATAGAATTAGGGTTCCTTCTATTACTGGTGATCGATACCATATCGGTGTAGATAGAATCAGACCTTTTTCTATTTCTGGTGATCGATACCTTATCGACGTGGATAGAACTGTAGTCTTTTCTATTACTGTTGGTCGATATAGAAATGCCAACTTCTGGAAACCGGGATCCCTAGACTAGGATTGAGTCTAGTCTAAATTGTGTAGCTACGAGTATTGTCGATAGTTTGATATTAGTTATGTTTCAGATTTTGATACATATTGCTGTTACCTGTTACGTGATTTATATTTGTTTATATGATTGCATGTTTCGTTGATTTATACTGGGATTATATTCTCACCGGAATTATCCGGCTGTTGTCTTGTCTGTATGTGTACATGACAACAGGTGGGACAGGTTCAGGGTCACCGGAGATAAAGAGAGGGATCGTGATTAGAGTGGCGGCTCCGGACTTGGATTAGAGATAGGGTTGGACACTTGATATTAGCTGTTAAATCTTAATTAAATAAATGTATGTGGTACAGAATTGGTAATTTTATATACTGAGATGTATATATGTTTTTATGTCACTACGTTCCGCATTATTTTAAAAAAAAAAAATTTAGACCCTGTTTATTATAATTGATTAACTAGTCCCAATGATGATTAAGAACATGATTAGCGTCCGGGACCCCACATTTTCCATGTCTTTCCTACTCCCATCTCACTTAGTGCCTCTCATTACATGTCATGCATTCTCATATCTTCGAATATCACATTAATGAAGACTAATAAATCTCAAGCCTTACACTACCCCTCAAAACCTAACCCTACTCTCCGAGCCTCGGCCTCGCCCTCCCCTTGCAGCAACACCTTCTCAAAATTTCAGCAGCCTTCTTGGTCAGTTTTGGCTAGAAAATCGCAGCAAGCTTCATCCCCATCCCTCCAGTGTCCGTCTCTCACGTTGTAGGCCATTTTTCGAGCGTATATACGTAAAGGCACGCCCGGTTCTTTCGTTCTCGTATTTCATACCATATTACATGTTTTTGATTGTTTATGCATGACATGTTGTTGATTTAAAGTTTTACATGAGTTCGAAAGCATGTGCATGAAGGAACTGAATTTTTTTGTCATGTTTAACTCACGTTTTGTTCTCGGTTCAAAGAGGGCTACCGGACTTGATGGTTTCAGCACGTATGACAACGGGTTTATAGGTGGTTTAAGCGCATAGTTCGAATCTGGAACCAGGGATCGTAGATGGCCGATGGGATAGTCTAGTTTTTGGGAAACATTGGTTTGAATGGGTGCAGGAGTGTAGGCAAGGCTCATAAGCTTGGTCCGAGCCATGGTTCACACCTTGGAGAGTTCTGAGTCAAGGCTTGGGAAGAACCATAGGTTGTTGGTCGTAGAGCTAGGTTGGATCGGGTGACGGGATTCAAGTTAGGGCTCGGTTTTAGGGTGAGGAATGTACGGATGTATACGTGGGGATGCAAGTGATAGTTAGTTTAGTCTAGTAGGGTCAGGTCTTAGTCCTGTGAGGGCTGCTGGTTCAGGTCTTACGAGACTGATGTCGAGGTTGGGCAGAGATTTGGTAGCTAGGGTTTTCGAGTTTATGTGCTGGAAAATTCAGTAAGTTGCAGCAAGATCTTGAGGACCTTAGGTGGCTCGAATTAGAGGGTCTTCTTAGGTATGATTTTATGATACTAAGTTATGTTTTAAGTAGGGAAAAATTTGTTTAAGTTTAGGGTTGATTCGGGTTAAAACCGGGACCCAGTCCAAGTTTTAAAATGAATCCATTAAGTTTTGATACGGGCTCGAGTTTACGTCTGAGAAATATTTTCAATAATGTTTGGAGGTGTTTTAAGGAGTTTGGTAAGCTTCGGGTCGAATTTCTGAGGTCCAGGGATAAAATGGTCTGTTTGGGTTTCCTAGGGAAAAATGACCTTTTTGCACCCGAGTCGAGTTTTTAGTCCTGGAAGCGCCCTGGGCACAATTTGACATGTTATATTTAATTGTTTTTGTATCACGAACTTGATTTTTATGAAATTATGAAAATACGTTGCATGCTTGGTTTTAAGGAAAATTTACGTATATGCATGATTTTATTAAGTGATGAATATGATGACACATTTTGATGGATAAGAGTTGTTTGTGACTAATACGATTATATGAGATATTATGAACTGAGGCCAAGGCTCAGTGGATGAGTAATACTATCGTTGATGTCCCTGCCATCAGGTACTGCGGTTATATTAGATGGATCCATCGAATAGAGCTGATACGAAAGTCACAACTAATGAACTGAATTAAATTAAAGAAAATGTATACATATATGATGTTATGATGAGACATATTTTGACATGTTATGATTTTATACGACATGTTTACATTATGTTTTTTAGTTTTGTGAAAAGTATGTTGCTTACAGTATTTTTCACTGTTGCATGTTATGTATATGTATTCGATATAGCGTTACATGTGTGTTGAGTCTTTAGACTCACTAGGAGTGAATGATCCAGGTGAGCATGTTGATGGGTGGATGGAGGTGCCGAAGTCTAAGTCGGCAGGGCTGGATGTGAGCACATGAACCCGAGGACCACATTTTACGGACATCATGTTTTTTTTGAGTTAGGAGTAGACATGATCATTTTGATACGCTTTGTTTTGACGTTTTGATGTAATACTAGGATTTTATTTGTTTTAATTTTTACCTACATCTAGGATGGACGAGTTGGCGATAATTTTTAAACTGCAGTATTTTATCTTTAATATTATTACAATTATTTTTAAATTGCGTATTTTTCAGCAGTATTGCATGCATGCATAATTTTAAGATTTTCCAAATAATTGAGCTTGTAAAAAAAATTTAAGCATTATTTTAAATATATTTTAAGTGGTAGTCGTTTCAGGTTGAAATTCTCAATTTTTGTTAGATCGGAAGAAAAGAGTGAGCTGGTGGTGTAAGGGTTGTCCGAGCCTTGGACCAGACCCTGTGGGTCATGGGGCCCCGATCAAGGGAGTTTAGGCGAAGGGTGTCTCTGTTGGGATCGTTTTGGTGGCTCTTGGGTGGTCGCGCTTAACAGCATGCATGGGGCAGAGGGCTAGGGCTAGTTGTTCCAGGAGGGTCCACAGGTGGGCTAGGAAGAGTTGGTTCGGGTCTAGTCCTCGTTGGCTTGGGATAGGGTCGAAATTTAGGAGGATAGATACACTAGGGTTTTCGGTGCTTGTGTGCTGAAAATTCCAGCAAGCGGCTGCATGTTTTATAGGATTAAAAATGGCTGGAATTGGGTGTTGTAGGGGCTGGTAGGGAGTGATTATGTTATGGTTTAAGTTTTGAAAGATTTGGTTAAGTTTCAGGTTGATTCGGGTTAAAACAAGGACTCCAGTCCAATTTTTAAAACGAATCGAATAAATTATGAAACGGGATCGAGGTTAAGTCTTTTTACGTTTTCGTTTAATCATAAAACTCATAAACATTTAAAATAAAATCATGACATATTAAATCATAAAATCTATTAACATTTAAAACCAACATTTTAACATATTAAATCATAACATTTAAAATAACATTTTGACATATTAAATCATAACAATTCCATAAACATTTAAAATCAACATTTTAACATATAAAAATCCATAAACATTTTAACATATTAAATCATAAAAACATCCATAAACATTTAAAATAATCATATTAGCATATAAAAAAGTATTCAGAACACTGCCACGACGTTTACTAATTTCTAGGTGTAAAATTACAGTTTTACCCTTAGATGTAAAAATCCTCGAATTTGACTTTTTCTTATTTTCATTGACTCTAACAGGTTTCAAATAATTATTTAAGCTTAAATTAATTTTCTCATATTTTTATTTGGCTTAAATCGATGACTTTTAAATTAATCTTTAAATATAACATATTAATGCGTTTTAATCACGAATTAAACCAAATCTTAATATAAAATTTCCAAATTAAAAACGTATACTTTTAATAATTATTTGATCTTATATAATTTTTCATAATTTTATTAAGCTTAAATATAGGTGTTTTAATTAATTCTTTAATTAACGTTTCGTGAGGCGATTAAATCCCGAATAAATCCAAAACTCATTATTTTGATCCCAAATTTTAAACATAACATGTTTATTGTTTATCCTACCCTTGTGAGCCATGAACCACACCCGTGGACCCATGGTTCTAATTTTAGTCTTTAAAATCTCGAAATTGACACATATTCGAACACCCTAAGCCATATCCCAAAATACTCGAGCAATGCCGGAGCCACCTCGAGCCAAACATGAGACAACCCATCTAGGGACCCTACTAACCAAGACCAAGCCCCTTAAACCCTCGAAAAGCGCACTGCCCTTGATCTCTTTTTGTGCGTGCATGAGTTTCCTTCCACCAGGACTCCTTCTCTTTCTAGGAACCTTACAGCCCCCTACTCATCTACCAGCACTGACCCTCACCGAGCCTAGACCACACTCAGACCCCGCCTAACCCAGCCAAGGCCCTCGAACCACGCCCATTGACGAAACTTAAAATTAATAATTTATTATATGTTAAAACATGTATTTTAAAATTTAAGTTTCATTAAATTATAAAATTATGTTATTTTAGTATTATTTGTTTATTTTTAATTGTTTACTAAATATGTTTTATTTTCAGGTTTATTACGTGATGGTAAAATAATGATAACTCAAACTAGAAAATTCAAATGGAGGTGACTCAAACATGTTTGGAATCCTTGAGAAATTATCTACAACTTTGCAGAAGACATGATTGCCTAAAAAGTTCATTAAGATGATTAAATTTTGCAAATATTAATAGAATGACAAATTTACTTTTACTATGACCAGCATATAGTAAAAAAATCATAACTATTTCAATATTTAATCAAATGAGGTGAACCAAGTGGCCAAATTCATCTACAAACAATCCCCCACATGTTTGCCGTTTTGAGCAGTGTCAAATTCGGTGATTAAAGTTGTGAAACAAAGCATTGAAAGAAGGGACATGGAATTGAACTTGGAGGAGACAAAGAATACTATTGCAACTACATGGCATTAATAAAAATTTTGACCCTTTCTCTCATTTGGCCTATAAATAGAGGCCTTGTACTAGCTTGAGAATCATTCTATCTCAGTGTAAAATATAGTGTGAGTGTGTATCAAAGTTCTAAGTTCCAATATATTTTCTTTCATATTCTCAACTATGAGTGATATTTTAGTGTTGATCAAAAGTAAGCTTATGGCAAGCTAAATCTATTATGTCAAGGTGAAGAGGATGCATTCTTAGTGAAGTAAGATTGTTTATATTTTGTATATTCTTTCTTTATTTCTTTTCATTTAGCTAACTTATTTTTATTGTAGGTATAAAAATGAATTATTTGTTGTTATCAATTTACATCAAATGCTTGATACCATTAAAGTGGTTATCTTGATTTGTTGTTTAATTTTGATACAATAAATATTTCATCAATTATTATTATATATATATATATATATATAATAATATCATAATATTTCATTTAGACGATAGCGTGGCTCTGCCGGTTGTTCTAAATGAAATATTATGATTTAATACTAACATCTAACAATCTAACATTTACTTTATCGCAACTAACTTTTATTTTTGGCATCTAACTTTTACTTTCTCGCAACTAACTTTTACTTTTCTGCAACTAACATTTACTTTATCGCAACTAACTTATTAAATCAATATATTTCATTTAGACAATAGTGTGGCTCTGCCGATTGTTCTAAATGAAATATAAAGATTTAATTTAACATTTACTTTATGCAATTATTTATTTATATAGTTATAATTATAATCATAGGTACCATGTATAAAATATCGGTTAATTCGGTATTTTCTATAGTGGGAACTATATTATATTATGTGTGTGTTTAATTTTCTTGGAACCATTATTTATGGTGGTTTCTTTTGTTTTACTTTTAGTTAAACAATATTACATAAACCAAGAATAAATCCTCAAGCCTTGACAAAATTTATAATTTGTAAACTTCATTCTTGCATTTGGTAATCTGTAAATTAATAAATTTAAACTCAAAATAACATCTCTGAGGATCGATCTCGTACTTACGAAATATATTACTTCCAGACAACCTACACTTGGGTGAATTATTATTTAAGTAGTAGCAAGTTTTTGGCGCCGTTGCCGGGGAGGTATAAATTAAGTTTATATTTGTTAATTATGTTTTATTTATAAGTATTGTGTTGTTTTTTTTTTAATGAGTATTTGGAGTCGAAAAAAAAGTGGTAGACTTATTCAAGTATCTGAAAATAATTTAAACATGGATGATAATTCAAATAATCAAGATAATGATAATAATAATAATAATAATCAAGAACATGATCAATTAAGAACACTTAGGCACCATATGAACCCTATTAGAACTAGTGCCCCATCTTGTTTAGTTTTTCCTCCTGATGCATCTAATTTCAACTTCAAATCTCAAATTATTCAACTTTTACCAAATTTTCATGGCTTAGATTCTGAAAATCCATATTTGCATCTAAAAGAATTTGAGGAAGTTTGTAACACTTATAATGATCAAAATTGTAGCATGGATATAGTTCAATTAAAGCTTTTCCCTTTTTCTTTAAAAGATAAAGCTAAAAAATGGCTACAAAATTTAAGATCAAGTTCAATAAGATCATGGGAAGAAATGCAACAACAATTTCTCAAAAAGTTTTTCCCTTCCCATAGAACAAACTCTTTTAAAAGACAAATTACAACTTTTTCTCAAACAAGGAGAAACGTTTTATTAATGTTGGGATAGATATAAAGAATTACTTAATACATGCCCACATCATGGTTTTGAAACATGGAGAATAGTTTCTCACTTTAATGAAGGTCTAATACCTAAAGATAGGCAAATGATAGAATTCATGTGTAATGGAACTTTTGAATATAAAAACCCAAATGAAGCTATGAAGTATTTAGATTCATTAGCAGAAAATGCTCAAAATTGGGATAATATAGGCACAATAGAACCACCAACAACTAAAATCAATAATTCAACAAATGGGGGTGGTATCTATAATCTTAAAGATGATATAGATATTCAAGCTAAACTTGCATCTTTAGCAAGAAAAATTGAGTCATTAGAAATGAAAAAGAGTGGTCAATTAAAAAGTATTCAAGAAATTGTTTGTAATATATGTGATACACATGATCATGCTACAAAAGATTGTCCAACATTACCTTCATTTAAAGAATGTCTCCATGAACAAGCAAATTATGTTAACAATTATAAAAAACCAATACTAGATCTTTTTTCACCATCATATAATCCTGGATGGAAAAATCATCCTAATTTTAGTTGGAGAAATGATAATAATGCACAACCGTCACAACAATATTTTCAAAATAACCAAAATCATCAAGGTTATATTCCTTATGTTACACCTCCAAGAAAAAACTTTGAAGATGTAATTCATGCATTTATCCAAAAGCAAGAGTCTATCAATATTCAAAACAGTCAATCTATGAGTGATTTGAAAGAAACTCTTGCAAAATTTGCATCTGCACTTAATATTCATGAAAAAGGAAAATTTCCATCTCAACCTCAACCTAATCCTAAAAATCAAAATCAAGAATTAAAAAATGAAAAAATTGATCAAATAAAATCTGTTATTACCCTTAAAAGTGGTAAAATAGTTAATGATCCATATAGTAATGAAAACAAGGATAATTTAAAATCAAAGAGTAAGGATGATAATCCTGATACTTTTGAGAATGATGATACCTTAAATTTTAAGAATAATATGGTGAATGATAAATCATCTGAAATAGTAAATAAGTCAAATAAACCTCCACCGTTTTCTCATGCATTAATAAATCATAAAAAACAAAAAAGTGATTCTGATATCTATGAAGTTTTTAAACAAGTGAAGATAAATATTTCATTATTAGATGCTATTAAACAAGTACCTTCTTATGCAAAATTTTAAAAGACTTATGTACTGTAAAGAGAAAATTGCATGTGAAGAAAAAAGCATTCTTGGCTGAACAAGTAAGTTCTATTCTTCAAAATAATTATAGTTTAAAATATAAAGATCCTGGTTGTCCAACAATTTCATGTATTATTGGAGAAAATAAAATTAAAAAAGCTTTGTTGGATTTGGGAGCAAGTGTGAATTTACTTCCTTATTCAGTTTATGAAAAATTTAATTTAGGAGAATTAAAACCCATTTCTGTTACTCTCTTACTGACGGATAGGTCAATCAAATACCTAGAGGTATTGTAAAAGATGTGTTGGTTCAAGTTGATAAATTCATATATCCTATAGATTTTATTGTTTTGGATACACAACCAATAGAAGTACATAATGAAATTCCAGTAATATTGGGACAACCATTTCTAGCAACTTTAAATGCTTTAATTAATTGTCGAAATGGAATAATGAAATTGTCTTTTGGAAATATGACTCTAGAACTTAATGTGTTCAATTTATGTAAACAACCAAGTATTAATGAAAATGAATATGATAATGTAATTGAAACAATTGTGGAAGAAAATATACAAGAAGAAAATTTAAATCAACAATCTGAAGTTTTTTCAATAGAAAGTTTTGAGTCTAAAAATAATTTTAAAGAAGATGATAATACAAAACTTGAATTAAAAGTTTTACCATTAGAATTGAAATATGTATTTCTTGGTGAAAATAAAACATTTCCTGTTGTAATTTCTTCCACTCTTTTGCCAAATCAAGAAGAAGATTTGATTAAATTACTTAAAAAATATAAAAATGCAATTGGATGGACTTTGAAAGATATAAAAGGTATGAATCATTTAATTTGTACACATAAAATTCACTTGGAAGAAAATGCTAAAACATATCAACAACCACAAAGAAGGTTAAATCCACATATGAAGGAAGTTGTTAAGAATGAAGTATTAAAACTATTAGACGCTGGAATTATCTATCCAATTTCAGATAGTAAATGGGTAAGTCCAACACAAGTAGTACCTAAAAAGTCAGGCATCACAGTTATAAAAAATGAAAAGGGAGAGTTATTACAAGCTAGGATTCCATCTAGTTGGCATATGTGTATTGATTATAGAAAATTAAATGATGCAACTAGAAAAAATCATTTCGCACTACCATTTTTAGATCAAATTCTAGAAAAAGTAGCAGGAAATTCTTATTACTGTTTTCTTGATGGGTATTCGGGGTATTATCAAATACTTATATCATTAGAAGATCAAGAAAAAACTACTTTTACTTGTCCTTTCGAAACTTTTGCATTTAAAAGAATGTCATTTGGTTTATGTAATGCTCCAGCTACTTTTCAAAGATGCATGTTAAGTATTTTCAGTGATATGATTGAAGAATATGTAGAAGTTTTTATGGATGATATAACTGTTTTTTGAAACTCATTTGAAAATTGTCTTAAAAATCTAGAAGAAAAAAATCTTGTTTTAAATTGAGAAAAATGTCATTATATGGTTAAATCTGGGATTGTTTTAGGACATGTGATATCTGAAAAAGGAATTGAAGTTAATAAAGCCAAAGTTGATGTTATTGCTAATTTAACATCACCAAAAACTGTCAAAGAAGTTCGATCATTCTTGGGTCATGCAGGATTTTATAGAAGGTTTATAAAAAATTTCAGCATAATATCTAAACCAATTTCAAATCTTTTAACAAAAGAAACACAATTTGAATGGACTCAGAAATGTGAAAATGCTTTTAAAAAAATTATTAATCTTTTAGTTACATCACCTATTTTACAACCTCCAGATTGGTCTTTACCATTTGAATTAATGTGTGATGCAAGTGATTATGCTATAGGAGCTATGTTAGGACAAAGAAAAGAAGGAAAACCTTATGCAATCTATTATGCTAGTAGAACCTTAAATAGTGCCCAAATAAATTATTCAACTACTGAAAAAGAATTACTTTCAGTAGTATTTGCATTAGATAAGTTTCGATCTTATTTAATTGGTTCTACTACTATTGTTTACACCGATCATTCTGCCATAAAATATTTATCAAATAAACAAGATGCTAAGCCAAGATTAATACTGTGAGGCCCGGGGCCGAAGAGGGCAAGGGGTGATCGCCGGTGCCATCAGTTGCACGGACAATGAGCGGCTCCTGGCAGGCTTCTAGGTGAAGGGAACATGAATGAACCGAACCCACACGGGAATGAGAGGGATTCCGAGACTGTTCAATGTAATGGACTGTACAGTTGAAGAGGGCTTAAAAGATTTGATTTGTACTACTCATATCACGAAGGTGCATCTTCTTTTCGGTAGCTCATCACATAAGAACTCCAAAGTTAAGCGTGCTTGACTTGGGGCAATTTTGGGATGGGTGACCTCCTGGGAAGTTTCCCAGGGTGCGTGTGAGTGAGGATATAAGCACGCTGGAAAGACTCGTCTTGATACAGTGAGGACAGTCGTCGAATCTGGGGCGTTACAAATACGGTGGATTTTATTGTTACAAGAATTTGATATTATAATTAAAGATAAAAAAGGAAAAAAAAATGTTGTAGCCGATCATTTATCTAGAATAATGACTGAATCATCTCATAATGAACCAATAAATGAAAATTTTCCAGATGATCAGTTGTTTTATGCTACTATTATGCCCTGGTTTGCTAACATTGTAAATTTTCTTGTGACAAATAAAATGCCTTCTCATTGGAATTCACAGGATAAGAATAAATTCTTGATATAAGTTAAAAAATTTTATTAGGATGATCCTTACTTATTTAAGTATTGTCCTGACCAAATTTTTCGACGATGCATACCCGACAATGAAGTAAGTAATGTTATTAAATTTTGTCATTCTGAAGCATGTGGGGGTCATTTTTTATCCAATAAAACAGCTAAAAAATCTTACAATGTGGATTTTATTGGCCGTCTTTATTCAAAGATACGCATTTATTTTGCAAATCTTGCGAAAACTGTCAGAAGATGGGATCAATTTCAAAACGAAACATGATGCCTTTAAATCCAATCATAATTATAGAAATATTTGATAGTTGGGGGATAGATTTTATGGGTCTATTTCCATTATCTTTTGGATATACGTACATTTTAGTCGCTGTTGATTATGTTTCAAAATGGATTGAAGCAATTGCATGTAGAACTAATGATCATAAAGTTGTTATAAAATTTTTAAAAGAAAATATTTTTAGCCGATTTGGAATACCTAGAGCAATAATTAGTGATGGGGGAAATCATTTTATAAATAAATCATTTTCTTCTTTGTTAAGAAAATATGGCATTACACATAAAGTTTCTACCCCATATCATCCTCAAAGTAATGGTCAAGTTGAACTTGCAAATAGAGAAATAAAACAAATTTTAGAAAAAACAGTTAATCCAAATCGAAAAGATTGGTCTTTAAGATTAACTGATGCATTATGGGCATATAGAACTGCATTTAAAACATCATTAGGGATGTCACCAAATAGGTTAGTTTTTGGTAAGCATTGTCATTTACCGGTTGAACTTGAACATAAAGCTTATTGGGCAATTAAAGCATTTAATATTAATTTAGATGATTCATCTAAATTAAGAAAATTGCAAATAAATGAACTTGAAGAATTAAGAAATGATGCATATGAAAAATCAAAGATTTATAAAGATAAAACTAAAGCCTTTCATGATAAAAATATTATGAGAAAGTTATTTGAAATTGAACAAAAAATTTTCTTTATAATTCTCGTTTGCATTTATTTCCAGGTAAACTAAGATCGAGGTGGTCAGAACCATTTATGGTCAAATTTGTTTATCCTCATGGTGCTGTTGATATTGAAAATCCTAAAAATAATGACGTCTTTAAAGTTAATGGGCAAAGACTTAAGCCTTTTATAGAAAATGAAATTCTTAATAATGAGTTTATACCTTTATATGATCCACAATAGTTGTTTGATATTTTCATTTTGTTTTGCAGATTCTAGTTCATTTCCCGGTTAAGTGGCGGAAAACGGTACTCCGTGACTGTTTAAGCCGGTTTCTTCAGTTTTCCCAAAATAATTGAAATATATATAATAATAATAATATGGATGCGTGTATTATGAATCTTCGTAAATATTTTGCTTGTTTACCTGATAATGCGTTGAAAAATATTTATAAAGCTAGATGTGAGCAGCTAAGGTTGACGATGTCATATGGCATACCGAATGATGTCCGTTTGATAATTGAAGCAAAAGTCCGATTGGTTGGGGAAGCAAGTGAATTAATAATAAGACAAATGCCAGGATTTGGTAAAAGCACATATGCCAAAAAGCGAAGAGTTAAACGTATAGGTGGATGTCATAAATGTGCAAGGTGGACTTGTAAGGGAAAATGCAAAAATATTGGAATGACATCAATGAATAGAGAAGATAAAATTTTATTCATTAAGAATGGTCTGAGTAAAGAGCCTTTGGATAATTTTCTAGATGTTCTTGATACGCATTCTAGTGGGTACGTGCAAAATAAACTTCTTAAACTATGGTGGCAATTTCAACAGGAGGAATATCAATATGGACGGTGGAATCAGCCTTACAAAGATCCTACTGTAGTAACGCATATCTATTTAGATAAGGAATATATATACACAATTTCGTCTTGGGAATCTGACGTTAAAAGACCATGTTTGCCAATTTATAAGAAAATTGGATGGGAAGCATATCCTCGACTCATAGATGGCGTTGAAGCCGTTACTGAACGTAAAATCAGAGGAAGATGTGAGCCACAATCACAACTACGCTGTATATATTTGTTTTAATTTTGTCATTTTTATTTTCTTTTAATAATAATAATTTCCTGTTCAAATATTGACTTTTGGCATGCTACGCTTATAAATTCATATGCTGTGATCTAACAATTACAAAAAACATATTTCTCAACATGTCAACGTCCACGGTAAGTAAAATAAAAAATATTTGTGTATTTTGTTGATCTAGTGCAGGAAAAGATTCAATTTATGAAGAAGTAGCAGAAAATCTTGGAATAACACTTGCTAAAAAAAGATTCATTTGGTATATGGTGGTGGTGAAGTTGGCCTCATGGGAAAAGTTGCAAAAGCTGCGCATGCAGGTGGAAGTGAAGTTTTAGGCATTATTCCGATTATCTTAGCCAATCTTACAGGACCAACAATAGGAGAAGAAATGAAAGTGGACAACATGTATGAACGAGTTACTCAAATGATTGAACATTCAGATGCTTTCATTGCTTTGCCAGGAGGTTTCGGTACTTTGGAGGAAATATTTCATACTGTTTGCTGGGCACAATTAAATATCCACAATAACTTAATTGGTTTGTTAAATGTTAACAATTATTATGATAAACTGTTATCGTTTCTTGATGATGTTGTGGAATAGGGATTTCTCTCATTAACTTCACGAAGGATGTTTGTTTCTGCTACAAGTGAAGGTGAACTTATTGATTTACTGCAAGAATTTAATCATGAACCAGATCCATTCTTATCTAAACTTAATTGGCCAACATCCAAGAGTAAGAAAAGAAAATTCATGTGATGCTAAACTTGTGATTCAACGGTATGTTTTAATTTTTTTTTAAGGTATGAATAATGTCTTCTTCTTCTCCTCTTAGTTTTTTATATGAAAATAAAAATATATACTTATATATAGTAATAATATTAATAATTTTTAGTTCAATGTCGAGTAAGGTGTCAGTAAAATGCACCTGAAACGCATTAGTTAATAATTATTGAAAAATCACAATACACTAGATTTTAATATTCATTATATTCAAAATACAGACTAAAAGAAAAATTAGTTTTTCATATGTACCAATTTATATATATTTTTTGACCAATTAATATAAAATATATAATAGATGTGTTCATATATATATATATATATATAATTATATGTGTTTTCAAATAAAATAATTTCTAAAATTTTTATGAGAATATAGTTAAAAGATATGGTTTGTATAGTTGTTAACATGTATAATTGAAAGAATTTTTTTGTAAAAGTATAATATATACTCACACATCTTTTGTGAGTGTGTGGTGAGAAATGAGAAAATAATTAATTAACTTTTATTGATTATTAAAAAATGGTTAATTACAAGAATATAACTTCCCTAAAAAAAATATTTATTTAAAAAAGAAAAAAAAAAGAAGTAAATATATAACGGACTGCAAAATACTTTATTCATTGTAATTTTTTTTAGATTTGATTGATGTACAATTAATGTGTTCTAAAAACATCAATATTGTGTTAAAAAAAAAAACAAAAAACAGTGCTAGATAAGTTTCAAAGGTAGTCGGATGTATCCGTTATATAAATGTTTATATAAATTTTCCTATTTTGTTTTCAATATTAGTTTAATTAATTGTCTGCTTTAATATTTAGCCTTTTTCAATGAGAGTTAATATTCATTCCAACTCCATGAGTGAAAACTAGCTATTCCTTAAACATTTTGACCTGAAAGAATATATGGAGTTGAGGCTTTTACAATAATATTCTTGATATTATACATGTTATGGTTGGTGGTGTGAATTATCTTTTTGACTATATTATTATAAAAAATTTAGAAATTTAAAAAAAATTATATATATATATATATTGTTACTTTATATATTATGTGAAAATAAGAATAATAATAAAAACACATTTAATTATATATTATTATATTAAACGAAAATATATAAATATATATATATAAATCGGTATATGATTTTGTTTTTAATAAATATGTTTGTATTTGAATATATAAAAGGAATAAAGAATCTAGGTTGTGATTTTTCGATAAAATTTATTACTAAGGGACTAGTAATAAGATAGTGTGGAAGTGTGATGAAACTTAAAATTAATAATTTATTATTTTTTAAAACCTGTATTTTAAAATTTAAGTTTCATTAAAATTATAAAATTATGTTATTTTAGTATTGTTTATTTATATTTAATTGTCTTACTAAATATGTTTTATTTTCAGGTTTTCTACGTGTTGGTAAAATAATGATAACTCAAGCTAGAAAATTCAAATGGAGGTGACTCAAACATGTTTGCAATCCTTGAGAAATTATCTACAACTTTGCAGAAGACATGATTGCCTAAAAAGTTAATTAAGATGATTAAATTGTGCAAATATCAAAAGGAGGACAAATTTACTTTTACAATGACCAGCATATAGTAAAAAAATCATAACTATTTCAATATTTAACCACATGAGGTGAACCAAGTGGCCAAATTCATCTACAGACAATTCCCCACATGTTTGCCGTTTTGAGCAGAGTCAAATTCGGTGATTAAAGTTGTGGAACAAAGCATTGAAAGAAGGGACATGGAATTGAACTTGGAGGAGACAAAGAATACTATTGCAACTACATTGCATTAATAAAAATTTTGACCCTTTCTCTCATTTGGCCTATAAATAAAGGCCTTGTGCTAGCTTGAGAATCATTCTGTCTCATTGTAAAATATAGTGTGAGTGTGTATCAAAGTTCTAAGTTCATATATATTTTCTTTCATGTTCTCAACTATGAGTGATATTTTAGTGTTGATCAAAAGTAAGCTTATGGCAAGCTAAATCTATTATGTCAAGGTGAAGAGGATGCATTCTTGGTGAAGTAAGATTGTTTATATTTTGTATATTCTTTCTTTATTTCTTTTCATTTAGCTAACTTATTTTTATTGTAGGTATAAAAATGAATTATTTGTTGTTATCAATTTACATCAAATGCTTGATATCATTAAAGTGGTTATCTTGATTTGTTGTTTAATTTTGATACAATAAATATTTCATCAATTATTATATATATATATATACATATATATATATTTATATAATAATATCATAATATTTCTTTTAGACGACAGCGTGGCTCTGCCGGTTGTTCTAAATGAAATATTATGATTTAATACTAACATCTAACAATCTAACATTTACTTTATCGCAACTAACTTTTATTTTTGGCATCTAACTTTTACTTTCTCGCAACTAACTTTTACTTTTCTGCAACTAACATTTACTTTATCGCAACTATCTTATTAAATCAATATATTTCATTTAGACAATAGTGTGGCTCTGCCGGTTGTTCTAAATGAAATATAAAGATTTAATTTAACATTTATTTTATCATTTTTATTTTCTTTTATTAATAATAATTTCCTGTTCAAATATTGGAATGACATCAATGAATAGAGAAGATAAAATTTTATTCATTAAGAATGGTCTGAGTAAAGAGCTTTTGGATAATTTTCTAGAGGTTCTTGATACGCATTCTAGTGGGTACGTGCAAAATGAATTTCTTAAACTATGGTGGCAATTTCAACAGGAGGAATATCAATATGGACGGTGGAATCAGCCTTACAAAGATCCTACTGTAGTAACACATATCTATTTTGATAAGTAATATATATATATATATATATATATATATATATATATACACATACAATTTTATTTTGGGAACCTGACGTTAAAAGACCATGTTTGCCAATTTATAAGAAAATTGGATGGGAAGCATATCCTCGACTCATAGAAGGCGATGAAGCCATTATTGAACGTAAAATCAGAGAAAGATGTGAGCCACAATCACAACTACGCTTTATATATGTGTTTTAATTTTATGTCATTTTTATTTTCTTTTATTAATAATAATTTCCTGTTCAAATATTCACTTTTGGCATGGTACCTTATAAATTCATATGATGTGATCTAACAATTACAGAAAACATATTTCTAAACATGTCAACGTCCACGGTAAATAAAATCAAAAATATTTGTGTATTTTGTGGATCTAGTGCAGGAAAAGATTCAATTTATGAAGAAGTAGCAGAAAAGCTTGGAATAACACTTGCTAAAAAAAAGATTCATTTGGTATATAGTGGTGGTGAAGTTTGTCTCATGGGAAAAGTTGCCAAAGCTGCGCATACAGGTGGAAGTGAAGTCTTAGGCATTATTCCGATTACTTTAGCCAATCTTACTGGACCAACAATAGGAGAAGAAATGAAAGTGAACAACAAGTATGAACGAATTACTCAAATGATTGAATATTCAGATACTTTCATTGCTTTGCCAGGAGGTTTCGGTACTTTGGAGGAAATATTTCATACTGTTTGCTGGGCACAATTAAATATCCACAATAAGCCAATTGGTTTGTTAAATGTTAACAATTATTATGATAAACTGTTATCGTTTCTTGATGATGTTGTGGAACAGGGATTTCTCTCATTAACTTCACGAAGGATGTTTGTTTCTGCTACAAGTGAAGGTGAACTTATTGATTTACTGCAAGAATTTAATCATGAACCAGATCCATTCTTATCTAAACTTAATTGGCCAACATCCAAGAGTAAGAAAAGAAAATTCATGTGATGCTAAACTTGTGATTCAACGGTATGTTTTAATTTTTTTTTAAGGTATGAATAATGTCTTCTTCTTCTCCTCTTAGTTTTTTATATGAAAATAAAAATATATACTTATATATAGTAATAATATTAATAATTTTTAGTTCAATGTCGAGTAAGGTGTCAGTAAAATGCACCTGAAACGCATTAGTTAATAATTATTGAAAAATCACAATACACTAGATTTTAACATTCATTATATTCAAATTATAGACTACAAAAAAATTAGTTTTTAATATGTACCAATTTATATATATAATTTTTTTGATCAATTAATATAAAATGTATAATAGATGTGTTTATTTATTTATATATATTTATATATATAATTGTGTATGTTTTCAAATAAAATAATTTCTAAAATTTTTATAAGAATATAGTTAAAAGATATGGTTTGTAAGGTTGTTAACATGTATAATTGAAAGAATATTTTTTTGTAAAAGTATAAAATATACTCACACATTTTTTGTGAGTAATTGGTGAGAAATGAGAAAACAATTAATAAACTTTTATTGATTATTAAAAAATGGTTAATTACAAGAATATAACTCCCCGAAAAAAAATATTTATTCAAAAAAAAAGAAGTAAATAAATAATGGACTGCAAAGTACTTTAATCATTGTAATTTATTTTTTTTCTAGATTTGATAGATTTACTATCAATGTGTTGTAAAAACAACTATCAACATGTTCTTAAAAAAAAGAAACAAACAAACAAAAAGATTTGTTTGTGCTAGATAAGTTTCAAAGGTAGTCGGATGTATCCGTTATATAATGTTTTATATATATATAGATATTTATAGTAGAATGTTTGGATAAAAAAATTTTATGTTATTGTAAAATTTTGCAGTCACGTTATTTAAAAAAAAAAGAAAAAAACAAAAGAAGAGAAAAAAAAACAAAAGAAAAAAGATTTTATTTTTTGTAAATTTTCCTATTTTGTTTTCAATATTAGTTTATTTAATTGTCTGCTTTAATACTTAGCATTTTTCAATGAGAGTTAATATTCATTCCAACTCCATGAGTGAAAACTAGCTATTCATTAAATATTTTGACCTGAAAGAATATATGGAGTTGAGGCTTTTACAATTATATTCTTGATATTATACATGTTATAGTGGGTGGTGTGAATTATCTTTTTGACTATATTATTATAAAAAATTTAGAAATTTAAAAATTATATATATATTGTTACTTTATATATTATGTGAAATAAGAATAATAATAAAATACATCTAATTATATATTATTATATTAAACAAAAAAATAAATATAAATATATAAATCGGTATATTATTTTGTTTTTAAAATGAATATGTTAATATATTTGAAAATATAAAAGAATAAAGAATCTAGGTTGTGATTTTCTGATAAATTTTATTTTATTACTAAGGGACTAGTAATAAGATTGTGTGTGGGTGTGATGAAACTTAAAATTAATAATTTATTATATGTTAAAATCTATATTTTAAAATTTAAGTTTCATTAAAATTATAAAATTATGTTATTTTAGTATTGTTTGTTTATATTTAAGTCTCTTACTAAATATGTTTTATTTTAAGGTTTTCTACGTGTTGGTAAAATAATGATAACTCAAGCTACAAAATTTAAATGGGGGTGATTCAAATATGTTTGGAATCCTTGAGAAATTATCTACAACTTTGTAGAAGACATGATTGTCTAAAAAGTTCATTAAGATGATCAAATTGTGCAAATATCAAAAGGATGACAGATTTACTTTTACTATGACCAGCTTATAGTAAAAAAAGCATAAATAATTCAATATTTAACCAAATGATGTAAACAAAAAGGCCAAATTCATCTACAGACAATTCCCTACATGTTTGCTGTTTTGAGCCAAGTCAAATTCGGTACTTAAAGTCGTGGAACATAGCATTGAAAGAAGGGCCATGGAATTGAAGTTGGAGGAGACAAAAACTACTATTACAACTACATGGCATTATTAAAATTTTTGACCCTTTCTCTCATTTGGCCTATAAATAGAGGCATTGTGCTACCTTGAGAATCATTCTATCTCATTGTAAAATATAGTGTGAGTGTGTATCAAAGATCTAAGTTCCAATATTTTTCTTTCATTTTCTTAACTATGAGTGATGATTTTAGTGTTGATCAAAAGTAAGCTCATGGCAAACTAAATCTATTATGTCAATGTTAAGAGGATGAATTTTTGGTGAAGTAAGATTGCTTATATTTTGTATAGTTTTTCTTTATTTCATTTCATTTAGCTAACTTATTTTTATTGTAGGTATAAAAATGAATTATTTGTTGTTATCAATTTACATCAAATACTTGATACCATTGAAGTGGTTATCATAATTTTGATACAATAAATATTTCATCAATTATTATTATTGTTATATTATATATATGTATATATATATATATTTATATAATTATATCATATATTTCGGCTCTGCCGGTTGTTCTAAATGCAATATTATGATTTAATACTGACATGTAACAATCTAACATTTACTTTATCGCAACTAACTTTTACTTTTCGCATCTAACTTTTATTTTACTGCAACTAACTTTTACTTTATAGCAACTAACTTTTATTTTTTTGCATTTAACTTTTACTTTGGCGCAACTAACTTGATGCAAACATTGATGGTCAAGCACCAAAGAAGACATGGGAGTCGTTGGAGTTGCCCGAAGGACCTATAACGAGGGGCCGTAGCAAAAAATTTAAAGAAGCACTTCAAGGATTCATGGTGAACTACCAAGGAAGTTCAATAAATGGGGTGTCTAAATTAGAGGAGCTTGAGGAATATGGACACAATGATGGAAGTGTTTGGAATGTAATTCAAGTGCTAAAAGACCATGAGGACAGCAGTACGCGCGCCACCTCGCCAGAAGCGGCACAGCCCCGCGTGCGCATGAACCGGCGCCGCCGCGCGCCGTAGCGCATGTTTCGGCGCTGCCGCGCGCACCGGGCAGAACATGGCGCGCCCCAGCGCGTAAACTTGCACCACTGCGCGCACCCGGCTGGAATGTGCAGAACATGGGGCGCCACCGCGCGAGATCACGTGCTACGGTGCGCAGTTAGGTGTAAAACTTTGTTGCCAACTCTTTTGATGACTTTTTACACTACTTTTTCTTATTTTATTGAATATATATGCATTGTATCAATCAAGGAACGAGATATTCAGACTTTTAAACATATTATTGGAGATTTCTCTCAATATTCAAGGCTATTTTAGCTTTGTTCTTCAAAAAAATCAAACTTATCAAAGATTGCATCTTTGTGGCGTTTGTCGATTGTTTTCGCACGGATTGTCAAAACAAGTTCTTTGAAGGTTTGTATGAAATTCGATTGTTATTCTCGTTGATATTTGTTGCTAAGTGTTAATCGCTTAGAGGTGAATATCACAAATCGTTATTTGTTTCAAAAGATCGGGAAAACTTAATCGATCCTTGTTCGTTATTGAATTGAGGGCGCGATTCTAATTAAACGTGATTGCTTCTCATTCGTACGAGGATTCGTATCATTTTGTATCAGAGCTTTTGGTTCTCTTTGATTCAAGTAAGTTATCGTTGCTATTTTCATATCTGTTTAAAATTTCGTTTTGTTCTCAGATCTGTGTTATCCTTTTGTTGCTATTTTCATATCTGTCTAAAAAAAATTTCGTTCTGTTCTCAGATCTGTATAATCCTTTCGTTTTTATTTTCATATCTGTTTAAAATTTCATTCTGTTATCAGATTTGTGTTATTTTTTCTTTTTTATTCAAGATCTTTCTAAAATTTTGATTCTGTTTTCAGATCCGTGTTATCCTTTGTATTGTTGTAAGATCTGCGTTATTCTAGTGTTCTTTGTTTTGTGTAGTCCAAGTGAGACAGTTGCAAGTGTCCACGAGTTGAATCTTGTTAGTTTGATATAAAAATATAAAGATTGATCACACTTTCGAGAAAACTATCACATTCGAATGAAAACATTTGAGTGCGAGCGTTATTTCTTTGGAGTGATCGTGAGAATTTGGGTGAGGAACATCTTTTATTTCTACTAACATTTTCTTGCAGGTACAAAACCTGAAAGTAAAATGGAGAGGGAGGTAGGAGATAGTTCGAACCAGGGGTTGTCTAAGGTTCAAATGGAGGCGTTATTTGGGCATTTCAGCAGGATGATGAGGGCCGAGTTGGATCCTTTACATGAGAGGTTGGATAGGCTTGAGGTTAGTACAAGCGAAAATAAATCTAAGCCTAAAGGTTTGGGTAGAGGCGAAGAAGAAGAGTATGAATATGATTTGGAAGGAGAAGAGGAGAGTTAAACGAGAACTGGGGTCGGAACGGAAGAGGTAGAGGGTTTGGTAGAGTAAGAAGAGAAGCCCTACGGGGTAGGTACGATGATGGGAATAGGGAAGATGGTAACATAGGTAGCATTAAGATGAAAATTCCGTCGTTCCATGGTAAGTCAGACCCAGAGGCTTATTTAGAATGGAAAAAGCGAGTTGAATTTGTTTTTGACTGTCACCACTATTCTGAACTCAAAATGGTTAGGTTGGCAGTGGTTGAGTTTGTTGATTACGCACTTATTTGGTGGGATCAATTATTGACCACTAAGAGAAGATGCAATGAGAGACCTATAGAAACTTGGGCTGAGATGAAGAGCGTAATGAGGAAAAAGTTTGTACCAAATCTCTATTATAGAGATATGTTTAAGAGGTTACAAACTTTGAGACAGGGTGTGAAGAGTGTTGAGGATTACTATAAAGAGTTGGAAGTTGTCATGATTAGAGCTAACATAGAGGAGGATCGTGAGGCTACTATGGCTCGTTTCTTGTGTGGTTTGAACAGGGAGATTCAAGATCAAGTGGAGCTTAGACACTATTTGAATATAGATGAGATGGTGCAGGCGGCGATAAAAGTGGAGCAACAACTCAAGAGGAGAGGAGTTGGTCGCACTAATCAAGTGGGGAATACATCAACACCTTGGAGTTCCCACGTTGTTAAACGAGAAGAAGGCAAGGTTGTGACCAAGTCCAAAGTTGACATTATACAGGAAGCACCTAAACAGGTAGTGCAAGGTAAACTTGAAACTCCTATTAATCGTTCTAGAGATATCAAATATTTTAGGTGTCAAGGAGTTGGACATACTGCCAGCCAATGTCCCAATAAAAGGGTGATGGTATTGAATATTTATGGGGAGTATGAATCTCATAGTGAGGGAGATGATGGAGAGGATGAAGATGAGATGCCTGCATTAGAAGATCCTGATGAGGGATATGAAGCAGTTGTGGGTGAGGCATTAGTGACTAGGCGTATCATGAGTGCCCAAGTCAAAGAAGAGGTGACGAATCAGCGGGAAAACTTGTTCCATACTAGATGTTTTGTTAGTGGCAAGGTTTGCAACATTATTATAGATGGAGGAAGTTGCACCAATGTGGCTAGTAGTGAGATGGTAGAAAAGTTGGGTATACCTACGTTAAAGCATCCTTAACCATATAGGCTTCAATGGTTGAATGATTGTGCGGAAGTGAAGGTGACAAAACAAGTGTTGGTTTCTTTTTCGATTGGGAAGTATGTTGATGAAATTTTGTGTGATGTGTTGCCAATGCATGCTTATCATATTTTGTTAGGGAGACTATGACAATATGATAGACAAGTGACACATGATGGGTTTAAGAATAGATATTCTTTTGTACTCAAGAAAGAACCCATTGTTTTACTTCCTTTGTTCCCAAAGCAAGTGTTGGAGGACCAATTGAAAAAAAAAGAAGAGAGAAGAAGCCGAAAAAAAGAGTGAGAACAAAAGTGAGATGGCCCTTGAAAGAAAAGATGAGATGACTGAAAGAAAGAGAGATCAAAAAGGTGAGATAGCCATACACAACAAAAAAGAGAGAAAAGAAATTGAGAGGAAAGAGGCCAAAAAGAAAACATATATAGCCCAAAAAGGTGAGTTGAAACATTTAATGCACACACATGAACCACTTGTGTTGATTCTTTACAAGGAGATTTTCCTTAACACAAGTGACATAGCCGGGTCCCTTCCGAGCATTGTTGTTTCACTTTTGCAGGAATTTGATGATATATTTCCGGAGGAGCTACCTCAAGAACTACCACCATTGAGGGGGATTGAGCACCAAATTGATTTGGTGCCCGGGAGTGCATTGGTAAATTGTCCAGCTTATAGGAGTAATCCGGAGGAGACTAAGGAACTTCAGTGGCAGGTAAGTGAGTTGTTAGATAGGGGTTTTGTGCGTGAGTCCATGTCACCTTGTGCTGTACCTGTTTTACTAGTTCCTAAGAAAGATGAATCATGGCGTATGTGTGTAGATTGTAGAGCAATTAATAACATAACCATTAAGTATAGGCATCCTATACCTAGACTAGATGATATGTTAGATGAATTGTATGGTGCTTGTATCTTTAGCAAAGTTGATTTGAAGAGTGGTTATCACCAAATTAGGATGAAGTAAGGTGATGAGTGGAAAACTGCATTTAAAACCAAATATGGGTTATATGAGTTGATGGTCATGCCTTTTTGTTTAACTAACGCTCCTAGCACCTTTATGAGGTTAATGAATCATGTTTTGCGTGCATACATAGGAAAGTTTGTTGTTGTTTATTTTGATGATATCCTAGTGTATAGCAAAAACTTGGATGAGCATGTTAACCACTTGAGACTTGTGCTAATCACACTAAGGGCTGAAAATTTGTATGCTAACTTAAAAAAATGTGATTTTTGTACAAACAAGCTTGTTTTTCTTGGTTTTGTGGTAAGCTCACAGGGAATACAATTGGATGAAGATAAGGTAAGTGCTATTCGAGATTGGCCAACTCCTACTACTATTGGTCAAGTCCGAAGTTTTTATGGTCTTGCAAGCTTATATAGGAGGTTTGTAAAGGATTTCAGCACACTGGCAGCACCGATGACGGCGGTGATTTAAAAAAATATTCCATTCCATTGGGGCAAGGAGCAAGAGAAGTCTTTTAATATTATTAAACAAAAATTAATTAATGCTCATTTACTTGTTTTGCCGTATTTTTCTAATACTTTTGAAATTGAATGTGATGCTTCAGGTATAGGTATTGGTGGGGTTTTGATGCAAAGAGGACGACCAGTGGCGTATTTTAGTGAGAAACTCAATGGAGCAGCGCTGAACTATCCAACGTATGACAAAGAGTTGTACGCGATTGTGAGGACTTTGGAGATGTGGCAACACTACTTAAGACCTAAGGAGTTTGTGATCCATACTGATCATGAGTCTCTAAAGTACCTTAGGGGACAACAGAAACTGAACAAGCAGCATGCCAAGTGGGTGGCGTTCATAGGAACATTCCCCTACATAATCAAGTACAAACAAAGTAAGGAAAATGTAGTGGCCGACGCACTATCACGGAGGTACATACTAATCTCTACCTTGGAGTCGAAAATTTTGGGGTTTGAGCATGTGAAAGAGTTGTATTTGTTGGATGAGGATCATAAGGAGATATTTGAAAAATGCATGCATAGTCCACATGATAAATTTTATTTGCATAATGGGTTTTTATTTAGAGAAGATAGATTGTGCATTCCTAAGTCATCAATTCGTGAATTACTTGTGAGGGAGGCACATGGAGGTGGTTTGATGGGGCACTTTGGTGTGGCTAAAACTTTGAGTTCTTTGCATGAACATTTTTATTGGCCACATATGAAACGTGATGTTGAACGTGTTTGTGAAAAGTTCATAACTTGTAGACAAGCTAAGTCGAAAACACAACCACATGGATTGTATACACCACTTCCTGTTCCTAGTCAACCTTGGGTTGATATTTCTATGGATTTTGTTTTGGGGTTGCCTAGGACTAAGAAGGGGAGGGATTCAATATTTGTTTTTGTTGATAGATTCTCTAAGATGGCACATTTCATTGCTTGTCATAAAACCGATGATGCATCAAACATTGCGGATTTGTTCTTTAAGGAATTCGTTAGGTTGCATGGTATGCCTAGAACTATTGTATCTGACCGTGATGTTAAATTTTTGAGTTACTTTTGGAAAACTTTGTGGGCTAAACTTGGCACAAAAATATTGTTTTCTACTATATGTCATCCCCAAACGGATGGACAAACTGAAGTTGTTAATAGGACTCTAGGAACACTTTTGCGTGTTATACTTAAAAAATACTTGAAAAATTGGGAAGATTGCTTGTCATTTGTTGAGTTTTCTTATGATTGTAGCATGCATTCTACTACAAATTATTCACCATTTGAGATTGTTTATGGTTTTAACCCTTTAACTCCTTTGGATTTGATGTCTTTGCCTGTGAGTGAAAGGTTGAACATGGATGGTAAGAAAAAGGCTGAATTTGTTAGAAGTTTGCATGAAAAGGTCAAGGCTAACATCAAGAAGAAGAATTTACAATACACGAAGGAAGCCAACAAGGGGAGGAAGAAGATGGTTTTTGAAAAGGGAGATTGGGTGTGGTTGCACTTAAGGAAGGAAAGATTTCCAGAGAAGCGACGTTCGAAGCTCCTACCTAGGGGTGATGGACCATTTCAAGTGCTTGAAAAGATTAACGACAATGCCTACATACTAGATTTACCAGGTTAGTACAATGTCAGTTCCACTTTTAATGTTAGTGATCTTTCGTTGTTTGATGTAGGAGATGATCAAGATTTGAGGACAAATCCTTTTCAAGAAGGGGAGGATGATGCAAACATGGTTGGTCAAGCACCAAAGAAGACATGGGAGTCGTTGGAGTTGCCCGAAGGACCTATAACGAGGGGCCGTAGAAAAAATTTTAAAGAAGCACTTCAAGGATTCATGGTGAACTACCAAGGAAGTTCAATAAATGGGGTGTCTAAATTAGAGGAGCTTGAGGAGAAGTGTTTGGAATGTAATTCAAGTGCTAAAAGACCATGAGGACAGCCGCCGCGCGCGCCGTAGCTCGTGTTTCGGCACTGCCGCGCGCATCGGCCAGAACATGGCGTGCTCCAGCGCGTAAACCTGCGCCACCGCGCGCACCCGGCTGGAATGTGCAGAACATGGCGCGCCACCGCGCGAGATCACGTGCTACCGCGCGCAGTTCCGTGTAAAACTTTGTTGCCAACTCTTTTGATGACTTTTTACACTACTTTTTCTTATTTTATTGAATATATATGCATTGTATCAATCAAGGAAGGAGATATTTAGACTTTTAAACATATTATTGGAGATTTCTCTCAATATTCAAGGCTATTTTAGGTTTGTTCTTCACAAAAATCAAACTTATCAAAGATTGCATCTTTGTGGCGTTTGTCGATTGTTTTCGCACGGATTGTCAAAACAAGTTCTTTGAAGGTTCGTATGAAATTCGATTGTTATTCTCGTTGATATTTGTTGCTAAGTGTTAATCGCTTAGAGGTGAATATCACAAATCGTTACTTGTTTCAAAAGATCGGAAAAACTTAATCTATCCTTGTTCGTTATTGAATTGAGGGCGCGATTCTAATTAATCGTGATTGCTTCTCAGTCGTACGAGGATTCGTATCATAACTTTTACTTTATCGCAACAAATTTATTAAATCCTATATTTCATTTAGGCAATAGCATTTATGCACATAAAAATCATGATTTTTGGATCAATAACATGCTTTAAAAATTCACTTTTGATGCATAAACGAAATTATTCGAAAGCTTCACTTGTTTTTCATGCAAAACATATATAAACAAATACTATGATGTGATAGATGTTTGAATAAAAGAATATGGCGTGTCTTTGCGTATTTTACGCGCGAATAACCGTTGACGATTGAAGAACGACGACGCGGAGGACCTTGGCTTGAAGAACTAAGAAGAACTTGATGTTTTTCCCTTCAAATCTCCTTGTGTGTGCCGTGTATATGATGGGGAAGAGTTTGGAGTGAATTATGAGAGTGGGGCGTGGGGTTGGGTAGGTTAGATTAGCACTATAAATATTTAATAAAATCCTAAATAAATTCTAATTGCTAGCTTAGGCCCATTAACCATGTTAATTTGGCCCATTTTATCACATCAATGCTTAATTAAAATATTTTATTTAATAAAGTTTGTGAATTTATTAGCCTCGTATTTTTGTTGAAAATCCAACACCGATAAAAATTACGTCCCGGCATATAAAATCACCTCAAAACTCCTTATTTTCAAAAATTAGAAAAAGCATCACCCATATTTTAAATAATTAAACACAATTATCGAATAAAAACATTTTTCATTTTACAGCCCTCGGTCTCCGTTCTTCGATCGCAACTTGAATAACCTTTAAAAATACATTTTAATGCAACCATGTAGAAAAATATATTTTAAACATGTCAAAATGCACAACATAATTAATTTATGCAATTAAAACAATTAAATGAAATGCACAAGGAATTTAATAACTTGTATGCATGTGGTTCGCGTGGACCTTCAAATTTTCGGGGCCTTACATGTTAAGATGTAAAATGGACTTGAGTTTACGTTTAGGAATGCATATAAATATGTTTAGGGACATTTTAAGGAGTTTGGTAAGCTTCGGGTCAATTTCATAGGTCCAGGGGTAAAACAGTAATCTTTGAGTTTCTAGAAGCTTCGGGTCAATTTCAGAGGTCCAGAGGTAAAACAGTAATCTTTGAGTTTCCAGGGTCAAAATGGCCATTTTGCACCCAGGATGAGATTTTGGTCCTGACAGTGCCTTGAGCACAAATTTATCATGTTTTTAAATGTTTATGCATTATGTTCATGATTTTTTTTATGGAATTACGATAAATATGTTGCATGCTTGGTTTAAAGGAAAAATTATGTATATGCATGCTTTTATTTAAGTGGTTAATATGATAACATGTTTTGAATGATGGAAGTTAGTTGTGACTAACACGATGACATGATAGGTTGTGGCACAATGGATGGGTTGTGGGGACCCGGACGCTAATCATCTTCTTAATCATCTTTGGGATTTGATTATCAATTAAGATAAACAGGGTCTAAAAATTTTTCTTTTTAAAATATAAGAGCGGAACGTAATGGAATTTAACTAATATACATCTCAGTATAAAAGTACAATAATGTACAACAATTATTCAAACTAATCTAAGGTTCAACTACTAGTTTCCAGTATTAAACCAAGTCTACATCCAAGTCCGAAATCACCACTCTAATCTCGATCTCTCATCATCCTCTTGACCCTGATCCTGTCCCACCTGTTGTCATGCACACATACAAAACAAGACAACAGCCGGATACTCCGGTGAGAATAAATCCCAGTATAAAACATGTATACATGCATATACACAATATAAATCATAAAGCATATTATCATGCATAAAATTCATAACAATAGGTTTCATAGTCTAGGAAACCAAATCAAAATAAGCATGCAGTAACAATGGATTCCATAATCTCTGAAATCAAAATAAAATAAGCATGCAACTCAATTCAATTCATATCTTGACTCGACTCGACTCTAACTCTAGGGATCCCGGTGTGAATAAGACGTCACTGTCTGTCACCTACCCTCCCAATCGGGGTAACTGTACGTCTTATTCCTAGACTTCGGTCCTGTCTGTATCGAATGTCTACAATCGGATTGAATCTGATCCGAAGCGTCGATACCACCGAACATCTAGTTTGGCAAGTCTGCCAATGACTCTCCTATTTCAATGCGTGAATATAAATCTATAAAAAGACACAATCATAATCAAATATAAATAATAAATCTAGTATGTGATTTAGGGAAACTCAAACCAAGTCTGATTCGAGTCGTATCTCCCGAATTCACATGAATTATACCTTTCTTGTCGTTGGAATAATTCGAAGTCTCGAAGTAGGGATATCGAACCTGTCAATCCAAATCTGAAATGACAATCATATAAATACCATATCAGTATATAACTCAATTCAAGACATGTTCTGATCAATACTCAAATCGGTATATAATCTGATCCATATCTGAACAAGGTACAATCTAATTCATACCAATGATATCACGATACAATCGAAATCATTACTGAATCTGATCAATATCAATCTACTGATGTTTCGACGGCATAACAATACAGTCACGATAACCCCGTCTATCTCCACATCACAGATATAATACCAGAATTCAGTACAACTCATAATCTGAATAATAACACAACTCTGATATAGAATCTCAACTAAATCAACTCTGAAATTCATAACAATTCATAAACAGTCTATTCTTTAATCTGACTTCAGTTATACAATGTCTACTGTAGCAGATCATATCTGATTCATATTCAATTTTGACAATATCATAAATTCAAATCATGTCTAAACGTAACGAAACTTACGTCCAGTTGTAGCCTGCATCGATAGGAACACAGTACTGAAGTCGGATTCAAAAACAGACGGACGAATTTCTCACAAAAGGCGCAAGAATATTTCAATTCTTTCTTGCACTTTCCTCGGCTCTTTCTTTCCTTCATTCTCATGGATTTGCATGTAGGTATATATATATATACACGTTCCTTAGGTAGAAGGCAAGTGGCTTAATCTTCATACTGCACGTCGTACCGCGGGTGCGCTCACTTTTGCGCCGCGGGTGCGCTCCATGTATTGATATGCATCAACTTTCCCCGAAGCTTGGACCGCGGGTGCGCTCTGTCTTTTAACGCGGGTGCGCTGACCCTACTGGTACAACACCGCGGGTGCGGTCTGTCTAGTACCGCGGGTGCGCTCAATCTCCAGTAGCAACTTTCATACCCTACTGTCCATACACCGCTGGTGCGGTATATTTCCAAGTGCAGGTGCGGTCTCCCTATCTTCAAAAACTCTAACTTTCTGTCCACCTACCGCGGTTGCGGTAGAAAAGGAAGTACGGGGGCGGTGTCTCATCAATGCAATATTTCATAATCTCATTTAGTGCCTCTCATTACATGTCATGCATACTCATATCTTCCGAATATCACATCAATGAAGACTAATAAATCTCAAGCCTTATATTTCTCCCCCTCTTAGATCTGAGTTCGTCCTCGAACTCGCAAGTAATCAATTCAGACATATCAGAAAGAATGTATACAGAGTTTAAATCAGAAACTCATCTCAATGAATCCATTCTGAAATCTTAATCTCATGGCAAGTTCTGTCTTTCAGATAGTCTCTTTTATGCCCTGTCAACTTACTGTATTTTCAATAATAGAATAGTCTTTATTCTGAAATATCTTTCTTGTACGGATCTGTGATTCTAAATTGGAATAATAATTCAAGAGCATAATATCATAATACCCTTTGAAATAACTCTGACAGAATCAATCTCACAATACTGGCTATACAACATCCGTATATACCAATCAACGGCTCATACCAAATCAATATCATCAGCTGTTATCAAATCTGTTTATCCCAGTCAAGGATATATTAAATCTTCGGCCCCAAATACCAATCGTCACCATTCGACGTCGGCATATTAAGTCTGTCTAGTCTGAGCTATCTTCATTCTCTTCTGAATTAGCTACATTTCCTTTGTCATATCTCTGACCGTATCAAATCTTATCTCAAGTATCTCCGAGATATTATTCTTATACCAAAGAAATCTGTAGTACTCACTGTACAATATATCGTCTGTAACTATTTCATTATCCATCTGGTTATCTGATAACTATGATCGTACAATAATTCACACAGCGACAATATGTCATATCAACTGGTGCTAGCATCCAGCACTGCCACTCCCTGGATATCTCTCAATATCCGGATAGTACACTCTGGCTATCTGTCAGTCGGTGGATAATATATGAATGAGTTATTGGTATATTCTGCCACAATTACAAACTCAATCAAAATCCAAAATCTGATATAATCTACTCCCACATTCTGATCAATCTGATCATTTCTTTGACATCGATCTTTGTCATCTGGTCATGTTTGTACGTCATCTTGTACAAACTAATAGATATAGATTGAACAATCTGTCAATCAAAATCATATCATATCACAATCTGGAAGGTATTATAGTGATCTCATTACGAAATTCATCGAATTATACTCCCCATGTCTAGTCAGAAATATACCAATTCTGTAATAACTCTTATTATTTCTATCTTTCTATCTTCATTAATTGGCGATTCAGACATTTTCGTACAAATTATGCCAACATTTCAGTACAAATTCTGTCACAACTGATTTAATCTGTTTACGTCAAAACTATCTGTTCGAATATCATACATTCTCAGTCACCAAAATGAAAACTGAATCCACTACGGTGCGTTTCGGACACTACCTGTCATTTCAGATTCGAACTATTTGGTACAAACCATCAGTTAATAATATAAATTAAAGAAAAATACCTACCTGGTATTCGGTTCTGATTGTCGATATCAAATTCTGTTGTACAATTCTGAAACATTTGACATCACAAGATAATCATTCTCATACCGTAAAATCACATATTTGTCACTCTGATCGATGCTCTGTTCTGATTATTGAAATTAAGCTCTGAACATTCTGATTATATTTCTGATCTACGGAAATTCTCGAATTCAACTCTGATTCGGATTGAACTGTATATAATCTCAACGGTTCACATTGATCTGTATCAAATACAGCTGTAGAAATATAACAATACTCAGGCAGACACAAAATAACAATCGTATACGAAAATCTGTCAATTCAGACCAAACATAAATTTCTAACATTTCCGACATTTCTGCTCTTTCTGATATCGGTATTATTCTTGTCTACTGATCATGATCTCAACTGTGTCAAAATCAATCGGTATACTAAATTCAGATATCGCATATTCTGAATACAATCTGTTTCAAGCAGGATTCATATCTGAATAATTTCTGTATACAATAATCACAGTTCTCAGAGTATTCAATACAATCTTCAGATATTCGATTCAGTCAATCAGATGCTGTAAGTATATCAAAACATCATAGATACAACGAGCATGAAATCATCATAATATCTCTGAACATACTGAAACATGCCAAAGAGAAACATTAAATCAGATGTAACTCCTGGTCGGTACTCTTCTACTGATCTTTCAATTCTTTCAGTGTCATTCTGTACATTCAATATCATTCTGTACTGAATTCTAAAACACAACCAGTACCTGGTATCAATTCAATTCTGAAATCTATCTTCCTAATACAAAACAATTCTAGAATCTTATCTGGCAGACATCAGCCAACTCGTACATCACTGGCAAATCTGCCAATGCTAGGCTCGATTTCAATATGTCTACTGAATACATAAGGATGCCATCTGCTCCTTTCTGTAATAATCGAGTCATAGACAATACAGATATCCATGGAATTCTAGATCTAGAATCCTTACCGAGGAATTTCTACTCATCATTCCTATCTGGTCTGAATCTTATATTTTTCTGGCAGGAATCTACAATAGTTCTGTACTTGTTCAGCATATTAATATCAATAATGCGGTCAAATCAGAAATACAAGTACATCATAATCTAACTTGACCTCATTCTCATCTTACTGTAGTATACAATATTTCACAGAAATCTCTGATATCAATATTTCTTTCCCAACAAGTAAGGGAATCAATACTACAGTACAATCAGACTCAACAGATAAAGCATATCTCAATGCAACTCAGTCAAAGATAATCGTAGGGAATGCATTAGTATATATCAATACCTATGCAATATAATCATAAAAAAAATAGTACATGCCACTATATCATCAGGTGTGTCCGGGGTCTGTTCCTCGGTCTTCTGCTTCCTAAAATCTTCGGGAACTTCTCTGAGGACAAACTCTAGCAAAGTGTTCCGGCTGTCTACAAATATGGCAACTACCAGTCACTCCCTGGCATTGCTCTGTGGAATGTCTCCCTCCGCAAATTCTGCAATACACTCCAGTATAACTTGGGCTGGAACCACTGGAGCTAGATGAACCGCTCAGTCCGCTCCCTAACTTCTTAAACTGTTTCTTTCGAGCTTTCAGCAAATCTTGCTTTCCACTCGTGCTGCCGCGTTCAAATCGGAGAGGGGATTGCTGTGTCTGGGGTTGCATCTCACACACCCTTTTTAGTTGTCTAATCAGACTCGCCTCCGCTCTCTTCGCTCTACTCATGGTATCAAGAAATTGGTAAGGTCGCTGCATATTCATCAATGCAACTATCTCCGAGTTCAATCCTCTGATGAACTGATCCGCTACAGCTTCATCATTCCCAATTATATTAGGAGCACAACGCAGTAGAGTAGAGAATTTAGCAACGTATTCTTCAATATTCAGTTGACCTTGTCTCAAATTCTCAAACTCTGCTTTCTTGTCCTCCCGGTACAAAACTGAGAAAAATCTTTGATAAAATTCAGTTCTGAATATTTCCCACGAAATCACTGTACCTCTCTGTTCTAGCATTCTTTTACTTGTAATCCACCAACTTCTGGCAGTCTCTCGTAACTGCTGGAATATCAGTTTAATTCTCTGCTCATCTGAATAATCAAGTAAATCAAACAGTATTTCTATGTCATCAAACCAGTTCTCACAATCTTCAGACGTCTCGACACCACTCAGAATCGGCGGCTGAAATAACTGAAATTCTTCCAACTGTACCATCTGAGTTTCTGATACATCTATATGTTCAGTCGAAGTACTACCCCTTTCTGGAATTCTCCGTGGAGGTATATCTGCTTATCGAAACATTAGTACTCAAATACTACAAATCTGTTCCAATCTTTCTCTGATCATCTTACTGCTGATCATGAATCAGATCTGATTCATACTCAATAATTCATATTACCAATTCAAATCAGATAATTAGATAACATGTATTTAAAGCAGTAAAGCATAATGTCATGCTAGCACACACAATGTAAGTCAACATTAAAATAAATCTCATGCTAGCAATCACATGCAAGGAAAGAAAACTCACTCTACCCCGCTCATTCTCTTCTATCTCAGTCTAAAGGATCTATCGCTCTGATACCACCTGTTGTGGGGACCCAGACGCTAATCATCTTCTTAATCATTTTTGGGATTTAATTATCAATTAAGATAAACAGGGTCTAAAAATTTTTCTTTTTAAAATATAAGAGCGGAACGTAATGGAATTTAACTAATATACATTTCAGTATAAAAGTACAATAATGTACAACAATTATTCAAACTAATCTAAGGTTCAACTACTAGTTTCCAGTTTTAAACCAAGTCTACATCCAAGTCCTGAATCACCACTCTAATCTCGATCTCTCATCATCCTCTTGACCCTGATCCTGTCCCACCTGTTTTCATGCACACATACAAAACAAGACAACAGCCGGATACTCCAGTGAGAATAAATCCCAGTATAAAACATGTATACAAGCATATACACAATATAAATCATAAAGCATATTATCATGCATAAAATTCATAACAATAGGTTTCATAATCTAGGAAACCAAATCAAAATAAGCATGCAGTAACAATGGATTCCATAATATCTGAAATCAAAATAAAATAAGCATGCAACTCAATTCAGTTCATATCTTGACTCGACTCGACTCTAACTCTAGGGATCCCGGTATGAATAAGACGTCACTGTCTGTCACCTACCCTCCCAATCGGGGTAACTGTACGTCTTATTCCTAGACTTCGGTCCTGTCTGTATCGAATGTCTACAATCGGAGTGAATCTGATCCGAAGCGTCGATACCACCGAACATCTAGTTTGGCAAGTCTGCCAATGACTCTCCTATTTCAATGCGTGAATATAAATCTATAAAAAGACACAATCATAATCAAATATAAATAATAAATCTAGTATGTGATTTAGGGAAACTCCAACCAAGTCTGATTCGAGTCGTATCTCCCGAATTCACATGAATTATACCTTTCTTGTCGTTGGAATAATTCGAAGTCTCGAAGTAGGGATATTGAACCTGTCAATCCAAATCTGAAATGACAATCATATAAATACCATATCAGTATATAACTCAATTCAAGACATGTTCTGATCAATACTCAAATCGGTATATAATCTGATCCATATCTGAACAAGGTACAATCTAATTTATATCAATGATATCACGATACAATCGAAATCATTATTGAATCTGATCAATATCAATCTACTGATGTTTCGACGGCATAACAATACAGTCACGATAACCCCGTCTATCTCCACATCACATATATAATACCAGAATTCAGTACAACTCATAATCTGAATAATAACACAACACTGATATAGAATCTCAACTAAATCAACTCTGAAATTTATAACAATTTCATAAACAGTCTATTCTTTAATCTGACTTCAGTTATACAATGTCTACTATAGCAGAAACATCATATCTGATTCATTCTCAATTCTGACAATATCATAAATTCAAATCATGTCTAAACGTAACGAAACTTACGTCCAGTTGTTGCCTGCATCGATAGGAACACAGTACTGAAGTCGGATTCAAAAACAGACGGACGAATTTCTCACAAAAGGCGTAAGAATATTTCAATTCTTTCTTGCACTTCCCTCGGCTCTTTCTTTCCTTCATTCTCATGGATTTGCATGTAGGTATATATATATACACGTTCCTTAGGTAGAAGGCAAGTGGCTTAATCTTCATACTGCACGTCGCACCGCGGGTGCGCTCACTTTTGCGCCGCGGGTGCGCTCCATGTATTGATATGCATCAACTTTTCCCGAAGCTTGGACCGCGGGTGCGCTCTGTCTTTTAACGCGGGTGCGCTGACCCTACTGGTACAACACCGCGGGTGCGGTCTGTCTAGCACCGCGGGTGCGCTCAATCTCCAGTAGCAACTTTCATACCCTACTGTCCATACACCGCGGGTGCGGTATATTTCCAAGCGCAGGTGCGGTCTCTCTATCTTCAAAAACTCTAACTTTCTGTCCACCTACCGCGGTTGCGGTAGAAAAGGAAGTACGGGGGCGGTGTCTCATCAATGCAATATTTCATAATCTCATTCAGTGCCTCTCATTTCATGTCATGCATACTCATATCTTCCGAATATCACATCAATGAAGACTAATAAATCTCAAGCCTTACATGGGTAATGCTATTGCTGATGCCTCCGACGTCGGGTACCTCGATTACATGTAGATGGATCCATCGAATGACATGATAATACGAAAGTCACATCTGACGAACAGAATTAAAATTAAGAAAATGAACACGTATATGTTGATACGATGATACATTCTATGATTATTATCATGTTTTGACAGGTCATGATTATGCTTATGATTTTACTGCAGATATGAAATGTATGTTGATTATGATAATTTTCACTGCTGCTTGTTACATATACGTATTTGTTATCACGGTACAGGTGTGTTGAGTCTTTAGACTCACTGGACGTGTGTGATGCAGATGATCATGATTTTGAGGGGATTGCAGGTGCTGAACTCTGAGCCGGTGGACCTGGTGGGCGACACGATCCGAGGACCTCATGATTTTCCGGACATTCACGATTTTATGTTATTGAGAAGATATGAGCATTTGTTACGCTGTTTTATTTTACTATTTGATGTTAGAATTTTTACGCGTTTTTACTCCGATATATATTTATTGGTATTTGCTTATGATTATTTTTAAATGATATTTTTAGTAGAGCTGCATGCATGTAATTTATTTAAATGATTTAATTCAAAATGTGAGGTTTACAAAAAAAATATTTCTGCAGTTTTAAAAATGGTATACGTTTCAATAGATCGATTCAACTTGCAAGAACTACTAAATTAAAAGCATCAATTAAAAATTATGCAAGTCTTATTTAAGCCCGTACAGCTTTTTCTCTCTCGCTCTAAATGACTTTGGTTGTTTTCTTTGTTCTGTAGCCGTTACTTACTGCAGTATATCATATTTCCAAATCTACAACATTAATTTACAAAATTCAATTCCTCAACATATACACACATTATACACACACACACACACAGATATATATATATATATATAGACATATATAAGCAAGTTCTTCGTGTGCGATCAACAATGGAGGGTGGTGGGTTCTCGCGCCAAAATGTGGGAACGATCCATGAAGTTTTCACAACCCTCCACCAGAAGCGTCACTTCTGTTTCTTTTTTCGGAGGAACACCTACAAATCTCGTCCCGCCGTCGGGCTATCATTGTGGCAGAAGATGCGGCCGTAGCAGAAGGAGATCCGTGCAGGGAATTCTCTCTGAGCCCGTGGGTTGGACGCGCAAAAGAGAATCCGGGATTGGTCGGAGTTCCTGGCGAGTCCAAGATGGAAGACCTTCATCTGCCGTTTCACCAGGGACGGAAACAGCAGCAAGCACGTGGATTTCCGCTATGACCCGCTGAGCTACGCCATGAATTTCGACGTGGGCCGGGGCGGAACAGACATTTCGATGACGACGGGGAGGATGAATACCTCTCGCCAGGAGCGGAGCGAGGATTCATGAGTATCTGGGGATGGTGGCTCCATCCTGTATTAGACAGTAATATGTTCGATGAAAACTAACCGAATTTTCTAAAATCGAATTAACTGAACTTTTTTTTCGACAAACTTTTTTATGAATATCTAACAAATCAAATCGAAAAAATCAATTATTTCGGTCAGTAACACAATTAACCGAAATTTTATAATTTTTTTAAATAATCATGTTTAAAATATAAAAAAGTCCAATATAAAAACTAGATTAAATAAATTTAAATTTTATTTATTATAAAAATATTTTTAAGTATAGTTCTATTATTCAATAAATTTTAATAGAAATTGTATATTTATATTCTTATAAACTTTTTTAGAAAATTTAATAATATTAATTTTATTTATAAAAGTTCAATTTGTTAGGTTAACCGAAATTTTATATTAAAAACTGAAATCGAACGAAACTAACCTATATTTTAAAAAATTTAAACCGAACTTCCAAATAAACCAAATATAGGACCAAACGCTTGTTCCTTTACCAAAAGCTATAGCTGGTGATAATGGTGCAACTCAAATATTTTGAATAGTACAGCAGCTCAAATCAAAGTTCGATCGCTCTACCTAATAGGAACAATTATTGCACCTCAACACCGAACCGAATTTTCAAATTAATTCTTTTCGATCTATTATTCTGGTTGAAATTGGTATTTTGTTCACTATTAGATTGTAATTGATGTTTGCTCATTATTTGTTGATATGTACTCTTTTGGTTTAAAAATAACTTGACAGTTTTTATTTTCTTCATTCCCTGAGTTATTTAATTAGAAATATTTAATATTCCCAAAAATTTACAACAAAGAATTATTTTTCAAATTTCGTACTTATTAAATTTTCGGTTATTATAAATAGAAAAATCACAAAACAAGCCCAACAATAATTGCACATCATTAATCATCAAACATTTCAACCAATTGATAATTATTCTAAAAATACGCAACAATAGATTTTTATGGTGAAAATTTAAACCCCAAAATTCATATACATCATAAGACAATATTATTACAACTTGAATAATTACAACTAAATATTTAACATAATTTTTGAGTCGTCGAATTTTTATCTCAAAGTCGCATAATTTCAGTGTTGGATCAATTATTTATATGGGTTTATATGTGAATAATTATGTGTTGTGGGTTGTCTATTAAGTTGAGCCCAAAATAAAGTGATCAATTAATGGTTCGGGTTATTGGGCTTTAATGTATCTAATGGGTTGTGGGCCTTTAATGTGTAGAGACATAAGTGTAATTTCTGTTCTTATGATGGGCTAAAACAGAAATATCCGAAGATATTGGTAAACATTATCTATAAATATGGGTCATGGTCCCCAGATCTCGCGTTGTCACTTTCACTATTCTCTCCCCCATTAAGAAAATAGTTTTGAAGAGAAACTAAAGGATTCTCTCAAGGAAAGAGCGCGTAGATCTGGAAGATTAAGACACGTTTTAAAGAATTCAGGATTATGGCTTCAGGTACGCTTCCGCTTAAGATTTCAGTCAAATTCTTGATGATTTATCATGATGGATTCTGCGGTTTATGGGTTTTCCCCAATAAGTGGTATCAGAGCCATTCATGTTTGAATCATTGAGATTTGTTTAAAGTTTTTGGATACTATTTGGATCCAGATCTGAAAAATAAAATTTTGTTTAAATTTTATTTTTTTTTATATGGCTTCAGATCTGGAAAATATATTGATATGTTTTCAGATCTGAAAATATTTTGATACGGTTTCAGATCTGAAAATTATTTTGGTTTAGATCTGAAAATTTTTTATATGGTTTCAGATCTGGAAAATATTTTGGTTGAAAATCAAATCTTTTAAAGTTTCAGTTTTGGTAAAAAGATTTAGTTGTAAAATTTTAAAGATTTGGTATAAGATTTCGATTTTCTTTCCGGTTTTTGTTCAACAAAATATTTTAGAGGAAAATCGAAAAAATTCGGATTCGGGTCGGGTCGTACGGACCTGGGTCGACCTGAACCGTACGGATCCGGGCCGACCCGACCCGTACGGAATTTCCGAAAAAAAAAATACTTTTTTTTTTTCGGTTCTGATTTATTCGGTTAAGGTTAAATTTTCATTAATTCAAATAATGATAAGGTTATATGTATTTTAAAAATTGATTAATTGAAATAAAATGTCGCCAAAGTGACATCTTTTATTGAAATTAATTTTATTTTGAAATACAAAAGGATTTTGGGTATATGTGATTTATATGAATACTGATCGGCCCAAAGGAATGTTAATATTTAATATAATTACATATGCACTTGTGGTGGTAAACATGTGATAGTTGTTCGGTTTCATGTGAATAATAAATCGGCCCAAAGGAAGGTTGTTATTTGACATGATAGTTACTATCAGTGTTTGACTGCTGCGCCAAGATATCACTTACAAGTTAATCTTTTGTCCAAAGATGAAACATTAATGGAGTGCTCGATATTCTGTTTATGGGGTTTACATTATTTGAATTTATTGATTATTTTATTTGGATATTTGGTTGAGCATGTATATTTGGTTTTTTGTTCTCTGTTCAAATTTGACTCCTGCAAATATTCACTCCAACATAAATTCTATTCCTATGTTAAATGGCTCTAATTTTAAATCATGGCAAGAGAATTTATTGATAGTTCTCGGAGTCATGAATTTTGACCTTGCGATAAGGGTTGACTCTCCTTCTGCCGTTACGGATAAGAGTACCTCTGATGAAAAGAGGGAGTTTGAAAGGTGGGAGAGATCGAATTGCATGTGTATGATGATCATGAAGAGGGCCATTCCAGAAACATTCAGGGGCACAATTTCTAACGACATTGCTTCGGCTAAGGCTTTCCTTCAAGACCTCGAAAAGAGGTTTGCTAAAAGTGAAAAGTCTGAAATTGGTACACTTTTGGCAAGCCTAGTTTCAATGAGGTACAGAGGTAAGGGCAATATTAGGGAGTACATTATGGAAATGTCTCATCTTGCTTCAAGGTTGAAAGCACTGAAGCTTGACCTCTCTGAGGACTTGCTGGTGCATCTGGTTTTGATATCTCTTCCTCCTCAGTTTAACCAGTTCAAGGTGAGCTGTAACTGTCAGAAAGAGACTTGGTCTCTGAATGAGCTCATCTCGCACTGTGTCCAGGAAGAGGAAAGGTTGAAGCAAGACAAGACAGAAAGTGCTCATTATGCCTCTACCTCGAAGGATAAAGGAAAGAAACGAAAGTATAAGGAAGCTGCGGATACATAGCCTCCGAAGAAACAACAGAAGAATCCTAGTGATTCTCAAAGTTCTGGTTGTTTTTTCTATGGCAGTGATGGGCATATGAAGAAGCAGTGCAGTAATTATCACGCTTGGCGTGCTAAGAAAGGTATGCTTCTGAATATGGTTTGTTCTGAGGTTAATTTAATTTCAGTGCCTAGACACACGTGGTGGATAGATTCTGGTGCAACAACTCACATCAGTGTGTCTATGCAGTGTTTCCTGGATTGCCGAAAACCAAGTGATGCTGAAAGATTCATCTATGTTGGTGACGGCAACAAAGTTGAAGTTGAGGCAATAGGAAAATTTAGATTATTGTTAAAGACTGGAATATATTTGGATCTTTATGAAACATTTGTTGTGCCGTCTTTTAGACGGAATTTGATTTCCATTTCTGCATTGGACAAATTTGGTTATTCTTGTTCTTTTGGAAATGGAATATTCAGTTTGTTTCTCGATTCAAAATTGGTTGGTTCTGGTTCTTTATCAGGATACGATAATCTCTATTTTTGGATGTTATTGCTTCATTAAATGAATCCCTGCAAACAAGTAGAGGCACTAAAAGAAAATTAACCAGTGAGAATTCAGCTGCGTTATGGCACAAAAGATTGGGTCATATCTCTGAAAAGAGAATAAGGAGACTCGTGTCAGACGAAATTCTCGAACCTTTAGATTACACAGATTTTAATAATTGTGTTAATTGTATAAAGGGAAAACAAACCAACAAAAGGAGATTTGAAGCCAACAGGTGTTCAGGCGTCTTAGAACTTATACATACTGATATTTGTGGGCCATTCCCTTCGGCTTCTTGGAATGGTCAACAGTATTTTATAACGTTTACAGACGATTTTTCAAGATATGGCTTCATTTATCTCATTCATGAAAAGGCACAGTCATTGGATGTGTTCAAAAACTATAAAGCTGAAGTTGAAAATCAACTTGGCTTAAAGATTAAAAGCGTTAGATCTGACCGTGGTGGTGAATACTATGGTAGATATGACGGTTCAGGTGAACAACGTCCAGGACCTTTTGCTAGATTCCTGGAGGAATGCGGTATCGTCCCACAGTACACTATGCCGGGTTCGCCCACTATGAATGGTGTTGCTGAAAGACGAAACAGAACGCTTAAGGACATGGTGAGGAGTATGATCAGTCATTCTACCTTACCAGAATCACTCTGGGGAGAAGCACTAAAGACCGCAGCATATATCCTTAACAGGGTTCCAACTAAGGCAGCGACCAAAACCCCTTATGAACTTTGGACGTGTAAAAAGCCCAGTTTTAAGCATCTGCACGTTTGGGGATGTCCAGCTGAGGCAAGGCCTTACAAGCCTAATGAAAAGAAACTGGACTCAAGGACGGTTAGTTGTTATTTTATTGGATACTCTGAAAGATCCAGGGGGTACAAGTTTTATGATCCCACGAGTAAGTCGATTTTTGAGTCAGGAAATGCCAGGTTCTTTGAGGATGTTGAGTTTGCGGGGGGGAGATAAAGTAAGGGATATTGTCTTTGAAGAGGAATATGTAAATATTCCCACAGGTGTCTTGGACATTGGTCAGGATCATATTCCTCACTTTGACCAAGACACAATACAGGAAGACAATATTAGAGATCCTCTCATTCCAGATGAACAAACTCAAGCACCTCCAGAACCTATGCCATTAAGGAGATCTACTAGAGAGCGGAGAAATGCAGTGCCAGATGATTACATTGTATTTCTTCAAGAACATGAGGCAGACATTGGATTGATGGAGGATGATCCTATTAACTTCCGTCAAGCCATGGAAAGTTCTAACTCTCAAAAGTGGAATGATGCCATGAATGAGGAGATAAAGTCCATGAAGGACAATGACGTATGAGATCTTGTCCCATTGCCTAAAGGTGCGAAGCCCATTGGTTGCAAATGGATATTTAAAACAAAGAGGGATTCGAAAGGCAATGTGGAAAGATATAAGGCTCGTCTTGTCGCTAAAGGCTTTACACAGAAAGAAGGCATTGATTATAAAGAGACTTTCTATCTGGTTTCTTCGAAAGACTCTTTAAGGATTATAATGGCTTTGGTGACGCATTTCGATCTTGAGCTTCATCAGATGGATGTAAAGACTGCGTTTCTAAATGGTGACATTGATGAAACGATTTATATGGTGCAGCCAGAAAATTTTGTGTCCAAAGACACAAATAATATGGTTTGCAAATTAAAGAAATCCATCTATGGGCTCAAGCAAGAAGCATCTCGACAATGGTATTTCAAATTTCATCAAGTGATCATCTCGTTTGGTTTTGAGATGAATTTGGTCGATGATTGTGTGTACCATAAGTTCAGTGGGAGTAAGCATATTTTTCTGGTTTTATATGTTGATGACATTCTGCTCGCTAGGAACGATATAGAGTTGTTGCATGAAATCAAGAGATTTCTAGCTAAGAATTTTGAGATGAAGGATCTTGGTGATGCATCTTTTGTACTGGGTATTCAGATACATCGGGATCGTTCTCGGGGTATTCTTGGATTATCTCAGAAAGGCTATATCGAGAAAGTTCTCAAGCGATACGGGATGCAAGATTGTAAACCAACAGATACCCCTGTGGCTAAGGGAGACAAATTTAGTCTCAAACAATGCCCAAAGAATGATTTTGAGGAAAAAGAAATGCAGAACGTTCCCTATGCATCTGCAGTGGGGAGTCTGATGTATGCTCAGGTTTGTACACGTCCAGATATTGCGTACGTGAGACAGGAATGTTGGGACGATATTTAAGTAATCCATGAGTGGAACATTGGAAAGCAGTCAAAAGGGTTTTACGGTACCTACAGAGAACAAAAGATTACATGCTCATATATCGGAGGTTGGATCAGCTTGAGATCATTGGGTATACCGACTCCGATTTTGCTGGATGCCAAGATAGTATGAAATCTACGTGGGGCTACATCTATCTCCTTGCTGGAGGTGCCATTTCCTGGAAGAATGCTAAACAGTCACTTATAGCCTCTTCCACCATGGCAGCTGAGTTTGTAGCGTGTTATGAGGCATCCAATCATGGAATATGACTGCAAAATTTTGTCACGGGACTGCGCATTGTTAATGGCATTGAAAGGCCACTAAGATTACATTGTGACAATAAATCAGCAGTTATGTATTCCAATAACAACAGGAGCTCGACGAAGTCAAAACACATTGACATCAAGTTTCTGGTTGTTAAAGAAAGAATTCAGAGTGGAAAGTTGTCTATTGAGCATATCGGTACAAACTTCATGGTTGCGCATCCGCTTACTAAGGGACTACCACCCAAACAGTTTCATGAGCATACTGCTAGTATGGGTGTTATGTCAATTGAGGAAATCCAGTTTTAGTGGGAGTTTGTTGTTTTAAATGCTTTTCAGTTGTAGACATTTTCAGTTACAGTTATGTAAATTTATTTTCTGCAGAAATAAATTTCAAGTTAAGTCACACTCTAATTATGACTTAAAGTTTGATCTCGATAAGGTTAAAGGGAGGACCAGTTGGAAATAGGCATGTTACGGTCACATTGCATGAAATTTCCATGCTACACATCTACTTCATGATCCATGTCATTCAGTTGTGTTGGCATATGTGACCATTGATGGGTCTAGTTACATTGAGTGTAGCGAAGACTGCTTTGATCCTATGTTGATGTGATTGATGGACCGGATTGGTTATAGATACATTTCGGAATGACAACAATTTTGAGCACATAAGGTTATTTTCACAAACATAATTATAAAGTTGCACATATAGCCCAAGTGGGAGATTGTTGAATCAATTATTTATATGGGCTTATATGTGAATAATTATGTGTTGTGGGTTGTCTATTAAGTTGAGCCCAAAAAAAAGTGATCAAATAATGGTTCGGGTTATTGGGCTTTAATGTATCTAATAGGTTGTGGGCCTTTAATGTGTAGAGACATAAGTGTAATTTCTGTTTTTATGATGGGCTAAAACAGAAATATCAGAAGATATTGGTAAACATTATCTATAAATATGGGTCATGGTCCCCAGATCTCGCGTTGTCACTTTCACTATTCTCTCCTCCATTAAGAAAATAGTTCTGAAGAGAAACTAAAGGATTCTCTCAAGGAAAGAGCGCGTAGATCTGGAAGATCAAGACACGTTTTAAAGAATTCAGGATTATGGCTTCAGGTACGCTTCCGCTTAAGATTTCAGTCAAATTCTTGATGATTTATCATGATGGATTCTGCGGTTTATGGGTTTTCCCCAACATTCAGAACATACGACAATAAACCAATCAATATATAGTAATGAATTATGATTTATGAGAGTTGTCTTATTTATTTTGTAAACATGAGACTAAAAAAATTGTAAACATGAGACTAACCCAAGGGTGGCTCCGCCCCTGCCTCTCGCGGAACTTTTCTTCTAGGTACGCCAAGGGTTCCATAGATCTCCGCAAGGACGGGCCTAGCATCGTTCAACAAGCGCCGCGCATGCTGACGAGCCCAGGTATCGTCTTCTTGAATTTTTTAGGTACGCCAAGGAATCCATGGGGCTTGTCTTCTTGATTTTTTTTTCTTTTTATTTACTTTTGAATTACTACGATAATTTTTTTTATATTCATATGATTTGAGGAATCTGGTTAAGATTCACGTGTTCTTTTTATTTCCATTCGTGTGATTTTTGTTAAAAGCTTAATTAATGTGAAGAAAGTATAGTGAAGATCTGATTATGGTAATTAAATAGTAAAAACTAAAAAAATTCATACCATCTTCACAGACACTACCTCGATGACACTACATCAAAGATGCATTTATAGGTAGAGATTCACAGTACTCGTGGGATTCAGTGAAAAAATAATAAATTTCAAGTATATTGATAAATATTCATCTTTACACATTTTTTGAGACAATGTTAGATATAACTAACATATAATGAAATGTGTTACTTGTCTCACATCGGTTGAATAAAATTCTTAGGATTTGCATATATGAGTTTGGACAATCCTCCTCCATTGAGCTAATTTTTGAGGTTGAGTTAGATCCAAGTTCCAATCTTAACATAGTATCAGAGCTCATGTTCCACCGTTATGTGTTGATTGTCCATAGTTGGCCACCCGTTTTGCCCAAAATTGGATCATTTGTAAACTTCAAGCTCCATATGTTCATTCTTGGGCGTGAGAGGGGTGTGTTAGTTGCTTCATATCGGTTGAATAAAATTTTTGGGACTTGCATATATGAACGTAGACAATCCTCTCCCTTGATAAAATATAAAGTTGATGCGGAAGTTGTGATTGATGGTCAAATCTGTAAGTTGAAACTTTCCCATCTCTTTATAATAATGCTAATGTATTTTAGGCATATATTATATATATTGATGAGTAAATTTAGGCATATTATTTGAGGATTCGTAGAATGGATATTTACAAATATTTTAATAAGGAATATAACTTACTTTCTGATTTTAAAATTGATTATCTAGTGATGTTTCAAAGATGATATTTTGGGCCGTCGTTGTCTATCAAATTGTTAACTCGATGAATATAAGTGATTATGCCTCTACAATTCGATTGTTGCAAAGATGTGATAAGAACGATTAGTAAATAGGTGAACAAAAAAAATGGTGGCTACGGAATTCCAATATCCAACAATTACAAAACTTTAACTACCATTTATTTTCCCGTCAATCGGCTGCCAAAAAATAATCCCTAGATCTAACACGTTATAAATATTTTTAGTATTATTTTTCTTATTCAATGTGGTCCTTATTCAATCCACGTCCATTTTCTTTTCTGATTAATTTTTGTTATTAGACACTCGTATAATTTATAACCCCAATTATTTATATCTATTTTTAAATGGTACCAGTTATATTTTTATAAATATCTACTTAAACATGTATTAATATATTTTTCCATTGTGATAGTTAAATATATCATAGGCACAATAAAAAGCCAATACCATTTAATCTACTTTTTAAGTCATTTCAAGTGTCATCACTCCAAGATACATGCTAAGTTTCTTTCTTAGTCAAATACCGTCTCCAAACGCATCATTTGTACACGATGATCTTCTTGCATACACGATGATCATACATCGTCTAGTCGACTTGATTTTCAGCAAGATTTCTCCCACAACCCAAGGAAATCCCAGGCAACACGAGCTGCCCTCCGAATAATTCGGGTGGTACGTTACATGATACCACGCAGATGCCAATTTCTCGCGTTCGCCTTCGCTGCTTTCGAACAACTCCTTGACATCCTTTGTCAAAGTCTTGACAAATGCCAAGATTCGGTGTTTCACCTCTCCATACCTGCGGGCGCTGCAAATAAGTCATTTTCCTGTACAGATTCCCTGTCAATATCTCAACTTCGCTATCAGCTCCACAGTAATTCTTCAGTGTACGTGCTCATTTTATCTATGTACTGTTCTTTGTGGCTTTCGGCGGTTTCAAGAAAGGTTTCATAGCCATCTACGATGAGATCAGGATCGTAAGCCTCGGCCAAGATCTTTTGGTAGGGCTCATCGTCTGGTTTTGTTTGTTGAACAAACTGGATGGTGACTCGGTATAGCTTGCCTAAAGCACCTTGAAATATATACATTGGCTTCTCCCACCTCTCCATGAAATCAGGGAATTCTCGTAGTTTCAGGAATCTGGGCATAACGGCTGGTGCTCCCGTTTTAGCAAAGTCGACAGCCATTGAGTGAAGGGTTGCTAGCTCGAGACATTTGGAACTTAATGCCTTGTCCGGCTCGCGATCTGCATGAACCAAGTGTGCAGTGGCGCCTAGAGTATCACCAAACAAGTAATCCACAAAAAATCTTTGAATTTCCTGAAAATTCAGGGAGTAATGTTACTTCTATCAGCCTACCCTGCAACGGGATGGAAATATAAAAAAGGTCATTTCTCGTTGTTGGAAATTTTAATCAATTTTAGAAGTTGAATAAAAATTATGTCTCATGAATGTGGGAGTGTCTTTTGGCTCTCCACATTTTTGAGTTAATTGAAGAGTTTTGGCTCTTCATATTCTCGAGTTAACGGGAAGATTAATTGAGTTAATTAATCTTGCATGACACTTGGTGTGCATTTTGGGGCTTATAAATAGTGGGTTCATTTCCTCATTTCAAACACATGAAAGTTTTATCTCTTTCAAGCACTCTCTTGCATTACATATTTGTATCTTTCCATTTGGCCTCCATTAAATCTCGGTGATAAAGTAAGGTACGTTTTCAGTTCGTCGTAGTAGTGTCTCGTGCTAAGTCACTGCTGGTTGTTCCGTTGTATCCTGGGAAACAGACGTCCAAGACGATCCTCGAAGCACATACAGGAGGGGACGAATCTGTTTTAAGGACACTGTACTTCGTACAGAGCTCGATTTGGTTTACTTCATTTATATCGTTTCTCTACTGTTTTCTCTTCACTATATTGGTCGCTGGTTTTATTGACAAAAACCTTTCTGTACTGTCTCATTTGATATATTGTGCAACAAACTTAAAACAAATTACTCATTACGTGGTTTGTTTCAGATAGGACTACTGAAACCAGCGTGCAAAAGGAAACTGGTTATGTTGTCCCTACTGTGGCTCAAGTTGTCCCTCATGTTACCCCACGTGCTGCTGCGGTTGCTGTCCCAGCCAGTCATGGTGAAAAGCCTGAAAAGTTCACTAGTGTGGACTTCAAAAGGTGGCAGCAGAAGATGCTGTTCTACTTGACGATGCTGAACCTGGCCAGATTCCTGTCTGAGGATGCTCCTAAACTCGAGGAGGGTGAGGGAGATGTTGAATCTGTTAGTGCTGCGGAGGCATGGAATCATTCTGATTTCTTATGCCGAAACTATGTACTAAACGGATTGGCCGATTCGCTCTACAACGTGTTTTGCGAAAAGAAAACGGCTAAAGAGCTGTGGGAATCCCTTGACAGAAAGTACAAAACAGAGGATGCCGGGCCCAAGAAGTTTCTTGTTGACCGCTTTCTGGACTTTAAAATGGTGGATTCAAAGCCGGTTATCAGCCAAGTTCAAGAACTCCAAGTGATTCTTCACGAGATTCACGGTGAGGGGATGACTTTGAGCGAATCATTCCAAGTGGCTGCTATTGTTGAAAAGCTACCACTAGCTTGGAAGGATTTCAAAAATTATTTGAAGCACAAGCGCAAGGAGATGAATGTTGAAGAGCTCATTGTTCGACTTCGCATCGAAGAAGACAACAAGAGTTCGGAAAGACGATTGTTTTCTCCTGTTGTCGCTAAGGCAAATGTTGTCGAGCATGGTCAAAGCTCGAAAAAGAAAACCTTTCCTCCTCCAACAAAAGGTTGAGCATGGGACCCAAGGGAGGCATTTCGACGAAAAAGTTCATGAGTTGTACAAGACCGGACATAGCTTATGCAGTGAGCAAATTGAGTAGATTCACGAGTAATCCAGGTGTTGAACACTGGAAAGCAATTATCAGATTGTTAAGATAATTAAGGTACACTCGTGATCATGGGCTGCACTATACCAGATATCCTGTTGTTATTGAAGGATACAGCGACGCAAATTGGATATCTGATATGAAAGACTCAAAATCTACAAGTGGATTTGTATTCACTTAAGGAGGTGCAGCAATTTCGTGGAAATCTTCTAAACAAACTGTAATAGCCAGATCCACGATGGAATCTGAGTTTATAGCTCTTGACAAGTGTGCTGAAGAGGTTGAATGACTGCGTCATTTCTTAGAAGATGTTCCAGGATGGGAAAAACCAGTGCCGGCTGTATGCATACATTGTGATAGCCAATCTGCAATTGAAAGGGCACAAAATAATATGTATAATGGTAAGTCTAGGCATATACATCGTAGACATAAGACCATTAGACAACTACTCTCAACTGGAGTTATCTCTGTTGACTATGTAAAGTCAAAGAATAATATAGCGGATCCGCTGACGAAGAGGTTAAACAGAGAGTTAGTTGCGAAATCGTCAAGAGGAATGAGGCTCAAGCCTATAGAATAAATTGGTGTGAAGGAAAACCCAACCTACGCTGACTGGAGATCCCAAGAACTAGGTTCAATGGGACAACCTAATCGCACCGATTTGGTATATCACTGTGGGGGTTATCCCTAGCCCATTCCTATTATGAAATAGTGAATGTTGAGGATAATCGTACGAATTTTAATGATTCTGATAAGAAGCAATATAGAATCACCTATGTGAGAGAGAAGTGAGGCCGCTTCGAAGGAATTGCATGGCTCAATTCTAGATCCTCTTGCAGAACCAGGCATGTGTTCATGACCAAAACGAATACAATCATGAGAACTGAATAGTATCAGGGAGAGTTTTGTGTGAAGTATATCTTAATTTACATAAACGGCAGAACAGTTCAAGGGCTTCATGTCTACTGGTCAGCTAGTAAAGCAAATATATTTCATGAGGGAAGGTTCAAAGGGTAACACCTGCCTATCCTATGCAGGATTCAACTGTAGAACTTTGTCACCAAGTTTTGTATCAATTTTCATTCATGTGGGGGATTGTTGGAAAGTTTAATCAATGTTAGAAGAATTGAATAAAAGTAGGTCTCATGAATGTGGGAGTGTCTTTTGGCTCTCCACATTTTTGAGTTAATTGAAAGAGTTTTGGCTCTTCATATTCTCGAGTTAACGGGAAGATTAATTGAGTTAATCATCTTGCATGACACTGGGTGGTGCAGTTTGGGGCTTATAAATAGTGGGGGTCATTTCCTCATGTTCCAAACCATGAAAGTTTATCTCTTTCAAGGCACTCCGCTTGCATTACATATTGTATCTTTCCATTTGGCCTCCATTAAATCTCGGTGAATAAGTAAGGTAAGGTTTTTCCAGTTCCGCCGTACAGTAGTGTTCTCGTGCTAAGTCACTGCTGGGTTGTTCATTGTATCCTGGAAAACAGACGCTCCCAAAGACGATTCCTCTCGAAGCACAAGACAGGAGGGGACGAATCTGTTTTAAGGACATTTTATTTCGTACAAGCCTCGGTTTGGTTTACTTCATTTATATCGTTTCTCTACTGTTTTCTCTTCATTATATCTCGCTGGTTTTATTGACAAAAATCTTTTTGTACTGTCCATTTGATATATTGTGCAACACTCGTTACCTCCAAGGTTACTTCGTGATCCATGATACGAGCTCGTCGTCCGGTATAGTCCATTGGCGCCACTGTTCTAGGTGGGATGAGATTTTCATCCCAACTAACAAAGTATTGGTCTCCATCGAGATCACCACCAGAGCACTCATTTGGATGAGGCCTGTTGAAATATAACATTAAAATATCAAATATTCAAAAGAAACTTACATTCATTGGAGTGCTCAAAGAAGCCATGATTACCACGTAAAAGTTGTAGGAGAGAGGATTGATTTTAATAATTAATATACAAATCATTATATAGAGTAACAAGGGTGTAAGGTCTATGAATTTAATTCACGTAACCTGAATGCATGAAATCTAGGAGCTTATTTAAATTATGTGTTTAGTTAATTTTTATGCATTTTATGAATAATTATTGCATGATAGAATTTATTTCATGAAATTTTAAAAGTTCATGCATTAGGGTTTCTAGATGCATTTCGCGCTCGAATGAGGAGCGGAGACCGAAAAATTATCAGGAAAATTATTTTTATTACATGATTAGTTTTTTATTAATTAATATAAGATGTTTTAAATGTATATTTCAAGAAATGGGTTTTGTTGGGTATTTTTACCCGTCAGAGCATATTTTTCAGCGGTGCGCAAATTTTATCGAAACGAAAGAATTTTTGAGGGTTCAGCTAATATTTCAAGAACTTACCAAAACAAAATATTTTTCGGGATTGTATTTGGACTTAATGGGCCTACTTTTAAGCTTATCGGGCTTAAAATTCTTTTTTTACTTTTAAATGTCAACTTAGGGCCCATTATCTATTATTTAACTTCCTAATTATTACTTTATCATACACTAAACCTAAATATTATTCCTATCAGCCGCCCATCTCCTCAACTCGCAAACCTCCCCGTGAGCTGCATCAACCAGGAAGTCGCACTACAACAAAAATGGCTTTCCGCAGCGCATATGGGCTTTCCGCAGCGCGTATTGCACGCTGCAAAGTTGCAAGCGGTTAAAAGTTCAAGATTGTCCGCGGCGTACATGTGCACGCTATTAATACTATTATCAACGTCGTGCATATGTTAATACAACTATCCGCAGCGTGCAGTGTACGCCGATAATAGTCATAGAACAACTAAATATTAGCGACGGTTATAAACCGAAACACCGTTTTAAATTTAGCGACGGTTTGATAATTTCGCGACAGTTCAAAAACCATCGCTAAATTTTGCTTAAAAAAAAATTTACTTTTATAATTTAATAAATTTTTAAAAAATACAATACAACTATAATAATAATATTGATCTTAATTAACAATTAAAAAATTAATCAAAAATTGAAACAAAAACACGTACCTAAATCGAAACTAAAATCGTATAAGTAAAGAAAATTTTAAGTGTTGTGAAGTGGTGTGGA